>NC_041222.1:84505452-84581107 GCF_002837175.3 Physeter macrocephalus
GGCACGTGGGACCCTCCCAGACCGGGGCGCGAACCCGGTTCCCCTGCATCAGCAGGCGGATGCGCAACCACTGCGCCACAAGGGAAGCCCCCATGACTCTTTTTGAATTATGGTTTTCTCATGGTATATGCTCAGTAGTGGGATTGCTGGGTCATATGGTAGTTCTATTTTTAGTTTTTTAAGGAACCTCCATACCGTTGTCTATAGTGGGTGTATCAATTTACATTCCCACCAACAGTGTGAGAGGGTTTCCTTTTCTCCACACCATCTCTAGAATTTATTGTTTCTAGATTTTTTGATGATGGCCATTCTGACTGCTGTGAGGGGATACCTCATTGTAGTTTTGATTTGCATTTCTCTAATGATTAGTGATGTTGAGCATCCTTTCATGTGTTTGTTGGCAATCTGTATATCTTCTTTGGAGAAATGTCTGTTTAGGTCGTCTGCCCATTTTTGGATTGGATTGTTTGTTTTTTTTTTTATATTGAGCTGCATGGGCTGCTTGTATATTTTGGAGATTAATCCTTTGTCAGGTGATTCATTTTCAAATATTTTCTCCCATTCTGAGGGTTGTCTTTTCATCTTGTGTATGGTTTCCTTTGCTGTGCAAAAGCTTTTAAATTTTGTTATGTCCCATTTGTTTACTTTTGTTTTTATTTCCATTTCTCTAGGAGGTGGGTCAAAAAGGATCTTGCTGTGATTTATGTCATAGAGTGTTCTGCATGTTTTCCTCTAAGAGTTTTATAGTGTCTGGACTTACATTTAGGTCTTTAATCCATTTTGAGTTTATTTTTGTGTATAGTGTTAGGGAGTGTTCTAATTTCATTCTTGTACATGTAGTGGTCCAATTTTCCCAGCACCACTTATTGAAGGGGCTGACTTTTCCCCATTGCATATTTTTGCCTCCTTTATCAAAATTAAGCTTACCATATGTGCGTGGGTTTATCTCTGAGCTTTCTATCCTGTTCCATTGATCTATATTTCTGTTTTTGTGCCAGTACCATACTGTCTTGATTACTGTAGCTTTGTAGTATAGTCTGAAGCCAGGGAGACTGATTCCTCTGGCCCCATTTTTCTTTCTCAAGATTGTTTTGGCTATTCAAAGTCTTTTGTGTTTCCATACAAATTGTAAAATTCTTTGTTCTAATTCTGTGAAAAATGCTGTTGGTAATTTGATCAGTATTGCATTGAATCTGTAGAGTGCTTTGGGTAGTATAGTCATTTTCATAATATTGATTCTTCCAACCGAAGAACATGGTATATCTCTGTGTCATCTTTGATTTCTCTCATCAATATCTTACAGTTTTCTGAGTATAGGTCTTTTGCCTCCTTAGGTAGGTTTGGTCCCTGGTATTTTATTCTTTTTGATGTGATGGTAAATGGGATTGCGTCTTTAATTTCTCCTTCTGGTCTTTCGTTTTTAGTGTATAAGAATACAAGAGATTTCTGTGCATTAATTTTGTATCCTGCTACTTTACCAGGTTCATTGATTAGCTCTAGTAGTTTTCTAGTAGAGTCTGTTGGGTTTTCTATGTATTGCATTAATTTTGTATCCTGCTACTTTACCAGGTTCATTGATTAGCTCTAGTAGTTTTCTAGTAGAGTCTGTTGGGTTTTTTATGTATAGTATCATGTCATCTGCAAACAGTGACAGTTTTGCTTCTTCTTTTCCAATTTGGATTCCTTTTATTTCGTTTTCTTCTCTGATTGCTGTGGCTAGGACCTCCAAAACTATGTTGAATAAAAGTGATGAGATTGGACATACCAGTCTTGTTCCTTTTCTTAGAGGAAATACTTTCAATTTTTCACCATTGAGAATGATGTTTACTGTGGCTTTTTTGTATATGTCTTTTATTATGTTGATGTATGCTCCCTCTATGCCCACTTCTGGAGAGTTTTTTTCATAAATCGGTGTTGAATTTTGTCAAAAGCTTTTTCTGCATCTATTGAGATGATTATATGGTTTTTATTCTTCAGTTTGTTTATGTGATGTATCACATTGATTGATTTACATATATTGAAGAGTCCTTGCATCCCTGGGATAAATCCCACTTGATCATGGTGTATGATCCTTTTAGTGTGTTGTTGGATTTGGTTTGTTAGTATTTTGTTGAGGATTTTTGCGTCTATGTTTATAATTTTCTTTTTTGTGTGATATTTTTGTCTGGTTTTGGCATCAGGGTGATAGTGGCCTCTTTGAATGATCTTGGAAGTGTTCCTTCCTCTACAACTCTTTGGAAGAGTTTGAGAAGGGTAGGTGTTAACTCTTCTTTAACTGTTTGATAGAATTCACCTGCGAAGCCATCTGGTCCTGGACTTTTGTTTGCTGGAAGCTTTTAAATCACTGTTTCTATTTCAGTACTTGTGGTTTGTCTATTCCTGTTTTTTATTTCTTCCTGGTTCAGTCTTGGAAGGTTGTACCTTTCTGAGAATTTGTTCATTTCTTCTAGATTGTCCATTTTATTGGTGTATATTTCCTTGTAGTAGTCTTTTATGGTTCTTTGTATATCTGTGGTGTCAGTTGTAACTTCTCCTTTTTCAGTTCTAATTTTATTGATTTCAGTCCTCCTCCTTTTTTTCTTGATGAGTCTGGCTAAAGGTTTATCAATTTTGTTTATCTTCTCAAAGAACAAACTTTTAGTTTCATTGATCTTTGCTATTGTTTTCTTTATCTCTTATTTCATTTATTTCTGCTCTGGTCTTTATGATTTATTTCCTCCTACTAACTTTAGGTTTTGTTTGTTCTTCTTTCTCTAGTTGCTTTAGGTGTAAAGTTAAGTTGTTTATTTGAGATTTTTCTTTTTTCTTGAGGTAAGATTTTATTGCTATAAACTTCCCTCTTAGAACTGCTTTTGCTGTGTCCCATAGGTTTTGGATCGTCTTGTTTCAATGTCATTTGTCACTAGGTATATTTTGATTTCTTCAGTGATACATTGGTTGTTTAGTAACATTGTTTAGCCCCCATGTGTTTGTACTTTTTACAGTTTTTTTCCTGTAATTGATTTCTAATCTCAAAGTGTTGTGGTTGGAAAAGATGCTTGATATGATTTTAATTTTCTGAAATTTACCAAGGCTTGATTTGTGGCCCAAGATTTGATCTATCCTGGAGAATGTTCCATGTGCAGTTGAGAGGAAAGTGTATTCTGCTGCTTTGAGATGGAATGTCCTATAGATATCAATTAAGGCTATGTGGTCTAATATGTCATTTAAGGCTTGTGTTTCCTTATTAATTTTTTGTCTGGAGGATCTTTCCATTGATAAAAATGGGGTGTTAAAGTCCCCCACTATTATTGTGTTACTGTTGATTTCCCCTTTTATGGCTGTTAACATTTGCTTATATATTGTGATGCACCTATGTTGGGTGCATGTATATTTACAATTGTTATAGCTTCTTCTTGGGTTGATCCCTTGATCATTATGTAGTGTTCTTCCTTGTCTTTTGTAACAATCTTTATTTTAAAGTCTATTTTATCTGATATGAGAATTGCTACTGCAGCTTTCTTTTGACTTCCATTTGCATGGAATATCTTTTTCCATCCCCTCACTTTCAGTCTGTATGTGAAGTGGGTCTCTTGTAGTCTCATTTTTGTATCCATTCATCCAGTTTATGTCTTTTGGTTGGAGCATTTAATCTACTTACATTTAAGGTAATTATCAATATGTATGCTCTGATTGCCATTTTGTTAATTGTTTGGGGTTTGTTTTTGTAGGTCTTTTTTCTTCCCTTCCTCTTTTGTTCTCTCTTTTTGTGGTTTGAAGACCCATTTTAGTGTTGTGTTTGGGTTGCTTTTTCTTTTGTGTGTGTGTATCTATTGTAGTTTTAGGTTTGCTGTTTCTATAAGGTTTTGCTACACATTCTATGTATGTCCAAAGTGGTTTTAAGTTGCTGGTCTCTTTCCTGCCTAGAGAAATTCCTTTAACATTTGTTGTAAAGCTGGTTTGGTGGTGCTGAATTCCCTTGGCTTTTGCTTCTCTGTAAAGATTTTGATTTCTCCATTGAATCTGAATAAGAGCCTTAGTGGGTAGAGTATTCTTGGTTGTACATTTTCCCCTTTCAGCACTTGAAATATATCATGCACTCCCTTTTGGCCTGCAGAGTTTCTGCTGAAAACTCAGCTGATAACCTTATGGGGATTCCCTTGTATGTTATTTGTTACTTTTTTCTTGTTGCTTTTAATATTTTTTCTTTGTATTTACTTTTTGTCAGTTTGCTTATTATGTGTCTCAATGTGTTTCTCCTTGGGTTCATCCTGTATGGGACTCTCTGCATTTCCTGGACTTAGTGAGTATTTCCTTTCTCATGTTACAGAAGTTTTTGGCTATTATATCTTCCAATATTTTTTCAGGCCCTTTCTCTTTCTCTTCTCCTTCTGGGACCCCTATAATGCAAATGTTGGTGCATTTAATGTTGTCCCAGGGGTTTCTGAAACTGTCCCCCTTTCTTTTCATTCTTTTCACTTTATTCTGTTCGGTGGCAGTGATTTCCACCACTCTGTCTTCCAGCTCACTTATTCATTCTTCTGCCTCATTTATTCTGCTATTGATTCCTTCTAGTGTATTTTTCATTTCAGTAACTGTATTGTTCATTTCTGTTTGTTCTTTAAATCTTATAGCTCCTTGCTAAACATTTCTTGTATCTTCTCAGTCTCCGCCTCCATTCTTTCTGCAAGAATTTGGATCATCTTTACTATCATAACTCTGAATTCTTTTTCAGGTAAATTGCCTATCTCCTCTCCGTTTAGTTGTTCTTGTGGGTTTTCATCATGTTCCTTTCTTGCAACATATTTCTCTGTTGTCCCATTGTGTTTAACTTTCTGTGTTTGTGGTCTTTTTTCCACAGGTTGCAGGATCATAGTTCCTCTTGCTTCTGGTGTCTGGACCCTGGAGGGTGAGGTTGGTCCAGTGGCTTGTGCAGGCTTCCTGGTGCAAAGGGCTGGTGCCTGCGCTCTGGTGGCTGGAGCTGGGTCTTGTCCCTCTGATGGGCACAGCCGTGTCAAGATGTATGTTTTGAGGTGGTTGTGAGCTCAGTATGACTTTAGGCAGTCTATCTGCTGATGTGTGGGGCTACATTCCTGTCTTTCTGGTTGTTTGGCCTGAGGAGTTCCAGCAGTTACCTGCAGGTTGTTGGGTGGGGCTGGGTCTTCATGCCGAAATGTGGACCTCTGGGAGAGCTCGCTCTGATCGATATTCCCTGGGGCTTCTGCTACCAGGGTCCTTGCCCTCATGGTGAACTATAGTTGACCTTCGCTTCCCCAGGAGGCCCTCCAAGACCTCTAGGTAGGTGTAGCATATGTTCCTATGGAGGTACTGCTTTGTGCTGGGTCCCAGTGCACATGAGACCTTGTGTGCACTCTCCAAGAGTGGAGTCTATGTTTACCCCAGCCCTGTGAAACTCCTGCACTGAAGCCCTGCTGGCCTCCAAGGCTAAATTCTCTGGGGGTTCTTCCTCCCAATACCAGACCCTCAGACTGTCTTGGAGGGCTATTTTTTATGTGGGAACATACCTGTGTAGCCTGAATGGGTTTAATAGTTTTTGATGTTAGGGCTGTTTTTATTATTGATGTCTGCCACATCTTTCCTTAGTGTATGCTGGCCATTAGCTCCTTGGTAAGAGGTGTGACTGATGTTGTGGTGACCAGAGCCTGTACTGAATATTGAGCTGGGCCTCCCCTTTACTCTGTGGTTTTCACTGCCCTGTCAGATGTGGGGTGTCCCCTAGTTGTTGGAGTAGACATCCCCCAGATCTGTTTCTTAACTGTATTTCTGATCTGCAGTGTGAAGTAGGCAGGATTGGGGCACTTCCACTGGGAGGGAAGCCACTGAGTATTCCTCCTCTGGAGGTGTTCACCTGTAGGTGTGGTCTACTGTGTCTCCTTTCACCTGTTGTGTGAGCTCTCAGATTACACTGTTGTTGGCACTGCTCTTGGGCCCACCTTAACCATGGGTATGCTGGCAATTGACCTTGGTGTCTCTCAGACATTGTTTTCTTTTCTTTTTTTGTTTATTACTTATTTATTTATTTATTGGCTGCGTCAGGTCTTCATTGTGGCACACGAGATCTTTCATTGCAGCGTGTGGGCTCTTCATTGTGGTGCATGGGCTTCTCTCTACTTGCAGCGCATGGGCTCCAGCATGCATGGGCTCTCTAGTTGTGGCGTGTGGGCTCCAGAGTGCGTGGGCTCTGTAGTTGTGGCACATGGGCTTAGTTGCCCTGTGGCATGTGGGATCTTAGTTCCCCAACCAGGGATTGAACCAGCATCCCTTGCATTGCAAGACGGATTCTTAAGCACTGGACCACCAGGGAAGTCCCTCATATGTTGTTTTCACCAGGCCACTAGTGTAGATCCACTGAAGTCACATCCCAGAATTGCAGTAATCATGGATCTGGACCCACTGTGGGAAATATGGGGGCAGCTCAGACTCTGGCCTGGCCCAATCCTCACATATATGTGCCCACAAAGTCTATAGCTGCTAAAGCTAGACTTGTCTTGGCTGCAGGAGCACTTGTTAGATGTTCTGTAGGTGCTGAGTTTACAAAGCCAGTTGTGGGTGTGTCAATTCGTAATTTGTGAAGCTGCAAGGAGACATTTCAGCTTTTTTTCCTTAGTTGCATGGCCCCTGGGATTCAGCTGTGGTTTTCAGCCCCATCTCTGCATGTGGGTCACCCACAGGGATCTGCTCCCTAGGCTGCCCTGGTACACATGAGTCTGCCCCATAGAGGAGGGGGCACAGAGCTGGTGATGGCCGGGGTCATGAGAGTGCCCACTGCAGTGGGATGGGGCGCCACTGAGGAGGAGGCGGCTAGCAGGGTCATCGGAGCTCTGACAGTGATGGGTGCATGGGGAAGCTGGTAGCCATGGGCATGAGAGAGCCAGCCGTGGTGGGGACAGGGCATGAGGGGGGTTGTGGTCGCTGTGGGTGCAAGAGAGCTGGCCCTGGCGGGAGCCCTTCCTAGTGCCCAGGGGGGCAGGGACCTACTTGTAGGGGGAGAGAGGCTGTGATTGCAGCCCCACCCCTTGCGCATCACTCAATAATAGTGCTTTTCTTCTATGGCCATCGGGGTTTCCTCCACAAGCATTCCTAGTTCCGGATTTCCTCACTGCCATCCCCTCAGGCTGTCTCCTCGCAGCCAGCAGTCCTCTCCCCAGGTTTGCTCTCCAAACCCCATGTTCCAGCACTCAGCCCCCATCCACACAGGCAGACATACATCTTAGGCTGGGGCATGCAGGGCTGTTGGCACAGACCATCTGTGTAGGTCTCATTCTGTCCTGCCTGCCACAGACTTGTGGCTGCTCTCTCCTCTGATAGCCCCCGAAGCTACCCTTCTGTCCCAGCTGATCTCCCTGTGGGTGAGCGGGCTTCACCAGATGCAGGAACCTGTCCTCTCCTTCAGCTTCACCCCCTCCCAAGGGGCACAGGTCCCATCATGCTTCCTCTCCTCTTCCTTTTCCCTTCTTATTTCTTTCATCCTACCCAGTTATGTGGGGATCTTTCTTATCCTTTTAGGAGTCCATGTCCTCTGCTAGTGTTCAGCCAGTGCTCTGTGAGAATTGTTCCATTTGTAGATATATTCCTGATGCATTTGTGGGGAGAGATGAACTCCACTTTCACCTACTCCTCCACCATCTTGACTCCTCCCTGATTGATTTTCTTATGTTGAACCACCCTTGTATTCCTGGGATAAATCTTACTTGGCCATAGTGAATATCCTTTTAATGTGTTGTTGGATTTGACTTGCTAATATTTTGTCAAGGATTTTTGCATCTATATTCATAAGGGGCATTTGTTTAGAATTTTATTTCCTTATGTCTTTATCTGGCTTTGGTATCAGGGTAATCTGGCTTTATAGAATCATTTAAGAAATGTTCCTTTTTCTTGAACTCTTTGGAAGACTTTGAGAAGGATTAATATTAATTCTTTTTTAAATGTTTGGTAGAACTCACTGTTGAACCCCTTTGATCTAAGACTTTTCCTTTTTGGAATGTTTTCAATTACTTATTCAATCTGTTTACTTGTAATAGGTCTGTTGAATTCTTCTATTCTTGAGTCTGTTTAGGTAATCTGTGTTTTTCAAGAAATTTTTCCATTTGTACTAGATAATCAAACTTGTTGACATATAATTGTTCATAGTATTTTCTTATAATCCTTTATACCTCTATAAGGTAGGTATTATTGTCCCTATGTTCATTTCTGATTTTAGTTATTCACATCTTCACCCTTTTTGTTTTGTTTTGGGTTTGTTTTTGTCTTTTGTTTTGTTTGTTTGGTTTTTTGCCTTGTGCTTTGTCAAGTCTGTTGATCTTTTCAAAGAATCAATTTTTGCTTTCATTGGTTTTCTTTATTGTTTTTCTATTCTCTATTTTGTTTATCTCCTCTAGTCATTATTATTTCCTTCCTCCTGTTAGGCTTGGGTTAATTTGTTCTTCTTTTTGCTAGTTCCTTAAGGTGTAAAGTTAGATTATTTATTTGAGATTTTTTTCTTTTTTAAGAACCATTGTACAATTATATGGTTTGATAAATGCATATCCATTGAGGTAATAGTGGTATCATTAAATCCCTCATCTGTCCTTGGGGTGATAGTAAGATCTCTTGGTTCTCCATCTGTACATTCAGGTGATCATGGTATCACTTGAATCCTCATTGTACTTTTGATTGAGAGTAGTATCATTTGGTTCTTTATCTGTGCATTTGGGCTATGAAAGATCTCATTACTTAGTTTAGGGTGCTAAAACATTGTACTCTCCAAACCACATTACTGTCTTGAAGCAATTTTATAAGTGGTAGAGACATTTCCCACAAAGAGACAATGGCCTTAATATTAAAATCTATGACATCATAGTCCTGATAGCCCAAACACCCAACTCAAGTCCATTTACATGACAGTAAATTCATCTTGTTCTGGAGATTACCTGTGGGACATTAGTTGACAATCTACAGATTTTTACAAGTAGCCACAAGTTAGAGGTATACAAAATAAATTTGGCTGGTGGAAAATCATGGTTCAGGGAGGGGATCAAATCTCAGAAGTGTCCTGCTGCTGCACAGCACCCAGAAGCACCCCAAGGACAATGACTCTGGAATTTCCGTTGAAGGTGTTGGTCTGAGGAAGCAGGGTGAAAGCCCTGCTGTGTGAACTTGCACTTGTTACCTGTCTTTGGTGAGCTGCCCACCTGTTCAGTGTTTCTAGAAAACAGATGCAATTTCATTCTAGGTGAACACATCAGCACCCCTGCCACTTGACTTTGAAGTCACATCCTGGGGAGCCCTCCCTGGAAGGACCTGGAGCTCCTCTGGCTCCAGCAGCCCGTTGCACACCTCACTGCGTGGGGTTGCCTGTTTGCAAGTCCAACTTCCCCCCAGACTGGGAACTGGGGTCTCCATGAGAGCCACAATCCAGCCAGAGGCCGATTGGGTTCTTTCCCCCATAGTGTAAGAGACAGATTGCTGGGAGCTGTAGCTGCCTCCCATGGAGCCAGGCTAGCCAGGCCTCAGTGGAGGTTGCATAGGGGCTGGACACTGACTGTTCAGCAGCTGACTTTCCAGTTGACACCTCTTCTGAGTCAAGGAGACTCGCCAGCCAGATCCTGATCTGCCCACTCCTGGCTGTGTGACCTGAGGCAGTGATGCCTCCACTTTGACCTCAGACCACCCCCCCCACCTGCAAAATGGGGTCAATAATGATGTAAGACAATGCACTGGAAGTGTTTAGTGCACAAGAAGAGCTTAATGACCATCAGCCCCCACCGAAGCCTGCTGGGAGAAATGCAGGGAGAGAGCCCCACTCCAGGCCAGGCTGAGAAACAGCCCCAGTCTCTCCAGGGAACAGGCCTTGTAGACATTGGGCTGCAGGGGTCCTAGGTGGTGTGTGCAGTGGGACAGATCCTGGCTCCAGTGTGGCCTCTGCCCCCCGCTCTGCACCTCAGTGGTTTCAGCTGCTGTGTTTACCTTGCAGACACTTATTGGTGGGGAAGCAGATGATCAGTGTTCCCACTTTCCCTCTGTTTTGCACACGGTAATAATCATAACAGTAGTAGTCATGGCCAGCCAGCCTCACACAGTGCTGTCCAGATTCCAGGCCCCACTGTGAAGCCCCTTAACACATGTTATTTTACTTAATTGGCACAAACCCTATGAGGCAGAAGCAGATATGTTTTCATTTTCAGATGAGGACATGGGCTCAAGGAGATGAAGGCCCTTGCCTGGTGTCTCACAGCTACCACTTTTGAGCCCCTGGGGCTAGCAGAAGCATTGTTCACACCTTGGTCCCTCAGTCAGCAACAAATATGAAGATCCAGATGAAGAAAATCAGGCTTGGAGAGGTCAGGACCTCCCCATGTGGGGCCAGAGAGAACAGATGGGAGTGATTGGCTGGGACTAAAGCTGGAAACCCATTCTACAGACTGCAGAAAAGAGCCATCACTGCCTTCAGGCTGCTAGGGGTCTCGTGGTCAACCCCATGGCAGTAGCAGTAGCTATAATGGTGACAGCAGCTCCTGCACCTGCCATGTGCTGACCCAGCACAATTCTGAATTCTCTGTCAACGCCTGCACTACCTCCAGGGACAATATCCTCAGGCCCAGTCTCCCCTTGCCCTATGATGGGTCCACTCTGAGTCTATGGGGTGAGTGTGCCTGGTGGGGAAAGTCTGAGGCATGTGTGCTGGGTAGGACCCACGGTTGGGAAAACAGGTGTGGGGAGGGAACTGCCTCCCTGGCCTGTCCCTCTGTACCAGCCCTGTGTTCTCACATGGGGAATAGCAAGTCCCAGGCCCAAATTCACACCATGACCCTCCTACTTGCTGTGTGAACTTGGCCACCCACTTCACATCTCTGTGCCTTGGTTTTCTCATCTGTAAATGGGGACAACACAGCTCAAGTAAAACTGCCATGCTACACCAGGGGCTCAGTTACTGTGGGCATCTGTTAGCTATCATGGAACTGATTTCAGAGGGCTGTAACAGGCCCATGGTCACATAGTAGGCAGATGGTAGACCAGGAATCTTGCCCAGGTCAATCTAGAGTGATCAAAACTCCCTTTGATCCAGGCCAGGCCAACTGTGTTCAAAGTACTTTGTATAGATTACATTATGTAATCCTTACAATGGACTGAATTGTGTCCCCAAAACCATTTGTTGAAGCCCTAACCCCCAATGTGATGGTGGTGCTAAAGGTGGGGTCTTTGGGAGGTAACTGGGTTTAGATGAGGTCATGAGGGTGGGACTCTCATGATGGGATTAGTGCCCTTATAAGAAGAGGAAGAGACAGGAGACCAAACACATGATCCCAGGAAAGGCCATGTGAGCACATAGCAAGAAGGCGGCTGTCTGCAACCTGGAAGATGATCTTTACCACAACCTGACCATGCTGGTTCTCTGATTTCAGACTTTAGCCTCCAGAACTGTGAGAAATAAAGTCTGTTGTTTAAGCCTCCTGTCTGTAGTATCTTGTTATTGCACCTGAGCTAAGACAATGCTTGTAACAACTCTTTGAGGTAGGTATCATTTTTTATTTTCATTTATTTTATATTTTTTACTGTTCATTTTATAGATAAGAAAACTGAGGCACAGGAGAGAAGCAGACATTGGCCCTGGTTGCACTGCTCATAAGTGTGGAGCCAGGGACTTACACCGAGGCCATGCATCCTGGCTCTGGTGTCCATGTAGTGCATGCCTGGAGAACAGAATTGCTGACCCATGATGACAGTAGAGTTTAACCATGCTCGCTAGTGCAGGTTTGGCAAGTGAGTTAGAAAGAGGCACTAATGCTTGTCAAATTAACTGATGTTAAATATTTAAAACGTAAATGAATAAGAGTGTCAATCATGCATGTTTACAAGCGGAATTGTCAACAGGAATGGATAATGTTTTTTGGGCTCGGACTTCCAGTCTGAGCTCTGAGTAAATGGCTGCTGTCTGAGCCTTGGTCCCCTTGCCCATAAGATGAGCATCTGACATCGCCCATAGACATGAGGTAACAGCTGGGCGAGCTGGTGGGGGAGGCACCACAGCACTGGCACACAGCCCCCGAAAATTGTGACTGGCAGTGACATCCCCTGGCCCAACCACTCCTCAGCATCTCCTCTAGGCTGCAGCCCTAGAGGCCTGAGTGTACCAGGACCTGGGTTGTTTGGGTGTGGGGATACCTGCCCCTCTTCCTTCCTAATGGGGGTACTTTGTTCTGGAGAAAACAGCCAGTTGGGCTGCCCCATGGGGAACTTGTAGCTTTAGCTGACTCTGGCCCCCATCCTTCCCTCTTGGGGTTCCAGAGATCTTCCTAATGCAGTCCAAATCCCACCCCACCCCTCTACCTACTCACCTGACCCTTTCCCCACCTGCAACTTGACCACCCCCACCCTAGGACCCTTCAAGAACATCTTCCTTCCTGGCCACTCTTCTCCCCTCTGTGCTCCTGTAGATCTCTCACCAGACCACCTGGCTCATAGCCCACTGCCTGCAGCATATCTAACGCCCTACCTGTGTGACCCTGGCAGTCCCCTCCCTCCTATATATAGCCCACATTTCCTACCTGTATGATGGGGCTGACAATGAAAATACCTTCCCGAGTTACTTCTGCCTCACAGAGGCCTGCAAAGTGGTGTGCGGCTCTTGGAAGGGGAGAGTTCCCTGCTGTGTGACCATGGGCAAGCTAGTGAGCCTCTCTGTGCCTCAGTCTCCTCCTCTTGTAAAGTGAGGGTGATGGGAATGCCTACCTCACAGGGATTTTCTGAGGATTAAATGAGCTACTACACATAAACTGGGCCCAGTGCCAGCAAGTAGCAGGTGCTAGGTAAGTATTTGCTTTTATCTGGTTGTGGCTGATTAGCTCTGGGAAGAGGGAATGTCAGGATTTACCTCCTCTCCCTGAACCACTCCCAGAAATAGGTAGTTGCTATTTCTCACTCACCAGGGAGCCCAAGTGCCCAGCGTCTGTCTGCCAACAGAAGGGCGGCCTCCTGGGCCTGTCTGGCCTCTAGTGACCCTGTCCTGGCATCTGGGTCACCGTCTCCTGGGTGGTGAGCATCCTAGGCCACAAATTCCCAGCCCCCTCCCCTGCACCCAGCAGTGCCCCGCATTCATCCTCCACCCAGCCTCGGGGCCATACCTGCTCTGGGATTTGGAGCAGACCTCACTCTGGACTTTGGGCTCAAACACCGTCCTGCAGTGACCAGCTGGGCAAGCTCAGCCAACCCTCCCTCAGGGCACCAGTCTCCCTCTGCCAATGGCCTTGCCAGTCCCAGGGTGGAGTGACCCACCAACTTCACACAGTAGGCACTCAAACTGGACAATCACCAGCAGATGTGTTGTTCCCGCACTGCCCCACCTCCCCAGTCTCCTGCCCTCCTGCCCTTGTGCCCCTTCCCCACCCTGCCCCTGCGTGTCCCCTCTGCCATGGGGAGCGGCTGGTGGTTGTGTCTGAGTAATTTGGGCCCCTGTTTAAGGAGAGGAAGCAATAATAGCAGCCATAATTGTCCAAATTACTGCTGCCCCTTCGAGCATGACATCTGCCTGATGACGGCGGATGGAAACCTGACCCAGGCAGTGGGTACTGTGTGGCCTGGGGAGCAGAGTCCCTAGTGCTGGCCCTGCTAGGCTGGTGGAGCACCTGGTCTGGACCCCTCAGCGTCTGCAAAAGGGGAGAGCCCACCTCATCTCGGGGCAGGGATGGCGGGGTGGTAACCACACAGTAAGTGAACAAATGCTTACTGAGCGCCTGCTATATGCAGAGCCCAGCTCAGGGCACAGGCCAGGCCAGCACAGCAGCCCTTGAGACCGTGGCCTCCAGATCAACATAGAGGGAGAGCTGATGCAGCTGTGAGCCCCGGCGGGGCATGCCCACTCCTTCCAGAGAGTCGATGTCTCCTTGCTTTTGGAGTTTCCTTTTTGAGAATGTGTGAGGGGATGGGGTGAGAGGTGGGGGCCAGGGTCAGAGGGCACTGTGGGACCCTTTAGGGATGGTAGGGTGAGAGGTGGGCTTGGGAGTCTGGGTGTCAGAGGAAACTTTGGGCCTGTTGGGGGGTCTTCCAGGCCCAGGTTGACTGGAGGGTGAGCAGGCTTCAGCTGGGGAGAGGGTCCAGCAGTGGGCAGAGGAGGGAGGAGGTTGGCAAGGGCAGATGGACAAGTGGATGAGGCTGGAGAGGAAGGAGGAATCTGATCATGATGGGTAAATGCGTCAGGCTGTCAAGGTGGGTTTTGCTGTTGTCTGTGTTTAGCAGGGTCTTGATGTGATTCAGCGAGCACTGCAGAAACTGCGAAGGATCCTCTGGCGCAGAGTGGTGGGAACAGGAAGGCTGGGGCCTGCACTGGGGAAAGAGGGGCGGTGGCCATGGATGGGCAGGTGTTCGGACTTCAGGGCTATCCCACCCTTGCTCTTGGCCCCACTTATGCCTCCCAAGTTTTCCACTGTGATGAGGGGTCCCCAGCCCTCCATTTGTTCAGCCAGACAGCTGGTGTTCTCCAAGAAGCTGACATGTAAGGCCTTTATTTGGGGGCTGACTCCAGGAAACACCAGTAGGGTGGGGAGGTACAGCAGGGAGGGGACCGTGACAACCAAACATGTGGCGTCGCACTTAGCCACCGTGGGCAGGAGCTCCAGCGCCACTGTGGACTGTGCCCCCACCGGGTGAGGACGCATTGAGTGTCCAGTGCCTCCCAACAGGAGGGCTGCTTGGACATCCTCTCACCTGCCCTTCCCACCCACACAGGTTGGAGACCCACAGACCAGAGAATAGAGACTGCTTTGGGGAGGTCCTGGATGGGGTATCTGTCATTTGGTACATGGAACTGTCATTTGTATTCTGAACTATATATTGAGTTATCTATTAAAAATTAAGGACAAACAAGACAGCCCCTCTTCACCTCTTGCTTTGATCTCTCCCAAAGGCCAGAGACACCTGATGTATCTGGAATCCAGGTCAGAGATGCCTGGTGTACCTGGCATGCAGATGGGCAGTGTGGGGCTCTGCTGTTACCGAGGTCACTCAATCGTGACCTCCCTGGAGGACAAAGGGCATGAATATGGCCGAGATGTCTGACCCTCCCCTCAGAAGCATCTGAGGGTTGGCAGGCCCAGGAGCCCCTGGTCATGAGATTTCATGGGTCTACAACCTTAAAAATGTTAGGGAGAACCTGAGCATGGCTATGCACTGAGTCATCAAGGAAGGACCCACTGCCATTTGTTATTACAAAGAGCAGGAGTCTCAGCATCCAGAACAGTACTTTCCAAGAAAGGACAGGGTAATGTACTTGGGGTTTGCCAGGGGAACCATCTCCCATGGCTGAAGGAAAAAGGAGTGGGCCAGTCCAGGGCTAAGCCAGGAGACTGCTTTAGGCCCAGCAGTTCCTGTACCATCCCACTTCCCAGCTCCGTCCCACTGGATTGTCTCCACACTCAGGTAGGATCCTCACGCTCCCCCAGGCCCCTCCTGTATTTGCAAAAACTCAGACGCACTGAAAAGATGGAGCTGGGAGCCCGAAGGTCTGAGAGGAAGGAACCAAAGGTGGCTTTGGGGCAAGGAGAGAAGAAGGTGAGAGTCTAGGAGAGGGGGTGGTGAGGACCTCTCACCCAGCCCTGCAGGAGCTGGGAGCCTGTCTCTCTTACCCAGATGGCCAGGCCAAGGGGGCAGGAACCATGAGCTTCTCAGGGGTCAGCAGAGGGTCAGTGTCCCCCAGCTAAGGACTAGAGGGGCCTTGGCACCCCTGCTGCTGGGAATCCTAATGCTGAGCCTGGCCCAGGAGGTGGGGCTCAGCATTAGGCTCAGGATGGTAAGAAAAAGCTAAAGAACATGCTATTTCTTCCTCTCTGAGTGGCTTATAACCAACCTCTCCATCTGCTTTTTCAGAAAACTCTTGAGTTCCACGTGGTACCTTGCCTGGCACCTGGAGAGGCAAATCAGTGCTATTGATCAAATACTAAATCATTTCTGATTTCCTTTTCCAGAGGGCTTCTTTATGCATTAAGAAGGTACTTCGTGGGGCTTTCCTGGTGGCGCAGTGGTTGAGAATCCGCCTGCCGATGCAGGGGACACGGGTTCGTGCCCCGGTCCGGGAAGATCCCATACGCCGCGGAGCGGCTAGGCCCGTGAGCCATGGCCACTGAGCCTGCGCGTCCGGAGCCTGTGCTCCACAACGAGAGAGGCCACAACAGTGAGAGGTCCGCATACCGCAAAAAAAAAACCCCCCCACACACAAAAAGAAGGTACTTCGTGTTTGCCGGCCAAGGGACAGTTGTGGAGTTTGCAAAGAATTCTATACTTAGAGCCAGATGCACACATGTTTCAATCCAAAATCCCACCCCTTTGCTATCTTGAGCAGATCTGTTCACTTCTTATGCCTCAGTTTACCCCTCCAGAAAATGGAATTTGATGCCGGGGTTGCAAGGCTGCCTTGAAGGCATGATGAGTCCACTGGCCTTGCATGGGCCTCAGGCTCTTGCTGCAGGGCATGGCCCTCCAGCAGCAGGCCTGGGGGCCTCCCCTCTGTGGGTCCACTCCCTACTGCCCCTGCAGCCTCTTGCATGTTACCTGACCCTTATGTTCAGGGGTGGCCTGGGGATTGCCTGGAGCTGCAGAGTCACAGGCTGATGGACTAGGAGGATGCTAAGACATCAGGATGGAGGGCAGGCTGAGCAGGCCCCAGGTGCTGGATAGAGAGAGGGCACCAGGCCTGTGAGGCTGAACGCTGAGTACAGGAGGGCCTGTATTCAGGCCTCTGAGCCTCTGCATTGGGAGCAACGGCATCGCTTGGCTGGGCACCCTGAGGAAGATGGGCTTTCCTCAAACCTGAGCTCAGGTAGTCACTTGAGGCTCTGCGAGGGGTGCTCTGTCTCCCATTAACCCAGTTGTAGACCCCACCCCACATGCCGCATGCCCCCCAGAGACATGGCTCTGAGCAGATTAGCAAGTCCCCAAAGTCGCAGGCAGGTTGTCCTAATTCCTTCAAAGGACGGGGTGCTGAGGCTGACTCGGTTGGAAAGGGGGCCCTGAGCCGTGCCCAAGCCTCCGACCCCTGCACTCCCTCTCAAGCTTGGAACCTGCTAAAAGCAGCCGCTTCCTCAGGCCACTTGCTAAAAGCCCCAGGTCCTTCCGGCCGCGCAGCAGCTGGGGCCTCAAGAAGAGCATAAAAATGTCTGGATGACACTTTTCACCTTTATTATATACAGAGGCCCCTCATCTCCTGCCTTTCAAGAGGGCCTCTTCGATGGACTGCTGTGGGGGCGGCCACTCAGAGGCCGTTTATCTGCAGGGAGGAATGTCTGTGAGACCCGTGGCAGAATGGAGCCTCCTTGGCCCATCCATCACCACCTGCCTTGGAGCCTCTCACTGTGCTGTGTAGTGGGGGAGCCTGGGAGAGGCAGAAGCCTGCCCAGGCCTGTGTCTAGCCCCAGCAGGGGGGTTCATGCAGCCTGACACCAGGGGCTCCCAGCCTGCCTGGGTCCAAGTTAGGCCAGGCTTGCCTCTGGGAGCAGGGGCATTAGAAATGAGCCAACCAAGGGAGTGAGATCTTTGCCCGCTCAGCCCAGCTGGGGAAGAGCCAGGGGAGATGGAGGTCCAGAGCAGGGCCAGGCTGGAGAGCAGTGAGAGACCTTTGCGGGTGTGGCATTGAGCATGCAGGGCTCTGAGTGCCAGGTAGAGCCCAGGTCCCTGGCGCCAAGACACTTGCCAGGGTACTACACATACTCACATGGGGAGAGTCTCTTCAGTGTCCCAGCCTGGAACCGAGCTCTGTTTTATACAAAAACACAGAGTGTCTTTTTCATGGTTCTGATGTATTCTGAATTTTCCAAGAACGCAATGCCTGTGTGACCTAAGGGACTGTCACACTGCATTTTATAAAGCATTCCCAGGTGCTGCTCACCTTTGTAGGAAACTGCAAACCAGAGTGTGCCTGGCTCTGAGGGCCCACCCAGCCCCTCCCCATCCTGCCCAGCATGCGCTTCACAGCTGCATCACGCAGATGTGTGTTCATAACCAAGCGGCTACTCCCAACTTTCACATAACAACAGTGTTGGCAGTCCACGCAGCTGAATACTCTTCACTCCAGTTTGTACTTGTGGCATCATGTACCATCTGGGTGCCTCCTGGTGTTGTATGGTGTAGCCACGCCTTCTACACATTTGTATATTAAAACATACATTTAAAAACATTAGATTAATTTCCTTTATGTCTCCTTCCATTGCAGATGAGGCATTATATGGAGGTTTGAAATGATGTGTTTGTGGAGGTTGTGTTGTTTACTGATTGTATCCCAGGATGGTAGTTGTTGCCACGAAATACATCAGGATATGGGGTGCTGGTTCTGGCCAGGCAGGTGGCGCCTGCTGAAGGTCCACAGTCTCCTCCCCATGGCTGTGCTCCGTAGGCAGTTCTTGGGCCTTGGCAGACGATGGCCATGGCAGTGCCCACACATCTGTCCTGTGCCTCCTGGGTCACTGGTCCCAGCTGTGGTGCCATCCCCCACTCACCCACACCAGAACTGCAGCCCCCAGCAGATTACCACACCAGTTCCATAGTCTGTAAAAGGAGATGCATTCACAATGCAAGTGAAGCCTATGGGTGTTCCATCTGGGTGGAGGAAACAGGAGCCACAACAGCAATGATAATATGGCCCTTGGATGCTGACACATGCTGCCCACTGGCTCATGTACTAAACAATATTTTGGTGCACCTGTAATGTGTCAGACCCTGTTCCAGGTAGAAGACACACATGTAAGAAAAACAAGCCCAAGTCCAATTCCATAAGCTGATGTCCCAAAAGGAGTATCTAGACAGAAAACAGACCATTTTGGAGAGAGAAAGAGAGCTATGCAGAGAGTAATACAGGTCATGGGCCGGCATACAGAGGGCTCTAGCTCAGATGGTCCAGGAGGGCTTTCTTGGGGTAGTTGTTGTTTGTCAGCGTTGTGTGACATGTACTGGAGCTGGGATTCACACAGCACTCAAGTCAATGGTGGAGAGTAGCAGCTGTTCTCCTATCTGGGTGCTGGGTTGGGGGTTCTGCCGTGTCTCATGGGCACAATGTGGCTGCCAGCACTCTAGACAGCAAGTGCACACAGGACCACAGCAAAGGCAGGGATGTGGAGTGTATGCGAGGGATGCTGGGAGTGGAAGTTGAAAAGGTCCCTTTCATCTTCTCAGGGAGGATGAATCCTCTCAGACACCCCTTCCCCAGAGAGCTCTCTCTGCATCTCATTGACGAGAACTGTGAGAACTGACTGCCCTCTCCTGCCCTGCTTCACTGCAAAGTGAAGTGAGGGTCTGGCTCTTTCTCACTTACGGTGAGAGTGGAGGGAGAGAGGTGGGGCTAGGTGTGGGGGGTCAGCTAGCCTGTCCCATAGCAGGACTTCTCAGAACCTGCTCCTCTCTCTCCCTCCCTCCTTTCCTATCTATCATCTATCTGTCTATCTGTCTATCTATCTATCTATCATCTATCTGTCTATCTATCTATCCATCTATCTATCTATCTATCACCTACCTATGTATCTCTCTATCTGTCATCTCCCTCACTTGGCTCTAGCTGAGCCATCCTTTTCACTGTTCCTTGAACCTCCCCAGGCTGGCCTTGCCCCCAGGGTTTTTGCATGTGCCGTTCCCCACATGTCTGTCCTGTCCCCCCCCCCCTACCCCCTCAGGTCTTTGTTCAGAGCCCTTTTCTCAGCAAGGCCCCTCCCCGTCCATCTATCTATCTATCTATCACCTACCTATGTATCTCTCTATCTGTCATCTCCCTCACTTGGCTCTAGCTGAGCCATCCTTTTCACTGTTCCTTGAACCTCCCCAGGCTGGCCTTGCCCCCAGGGTTTTTGCATGTGCCGTTCCCCACATGTCTGTCCATGTAGCCCCCCCCTACCCCCTCAGGTCTTTGTTCAGAGCCCTTTTCTCAGCAAGGCCCCTCCCCGTCCAATCCCAACACTGTCCCAGGGTCACCCTGGGCACAACCACGACATGCCGCTCCCGCTCGTGCTCCCAGCGTGGAATCCGACACGTGGTAGGCGCCCAAGGATTCATTCATTCCTTTATCCATTGATTCAAGAAACACTGATTAGCGATGACAGGGGAGGTGGAGGTCATTAAAATCCCTCAAGAGCTCTGCGTCTGGTGCGGAAGACAGCCTTGTAAACAGACCATCACAGCCGTGAGGTAAGTGCTGGGATGGGGGTGGGGGCGGGGGGCAGAGAGGCTGCCACATGAAGCCCAGTGAGCTGAAATGGGCTCACACTGGCTCAACACAGAGACGGGTGCACCCCAGGTGCCAGGCCGGGAGGCAGGAGGGGACTCAGCATCAGTACCCTTCTGGTCTTCCGTGACGGGTGCAGGGCTGTGGTGACAAGCTGGTGGGAGTGGGTGAGTGTACCTTCACCTCTGTTTCTCCCTATGTGCAGAGATACCCAAGGTGGCACTGGCCTTGTCCAAGGTGCCAGAGTGCCCGCATGAGGCAAATGGGCCCTGGCACGTGTCTGTGGATGACCATTTAGTGGCGAGCCTCCAGCTCAGGTGTACCAGGTGCATTCCCGGCCTCCCCTCTTCTCCAGCTCCCTAAGCCCTCTGTTTACACAAGCAGCAGCAAGCAATACAAATCACCTGCCTCCACTAATGGACGGCCCTGCCTGCTGAGGCCCCTGACAGCTGCGAGATGCTTTCGGGAAAAGCTTTTGACATTAGGGTGCAATCTCCCGCTCAAAGCCCCCACCCCCACCCCCAGCCTGGTTGCTGGCGGGACAGTAAGTGCAGACTCACACAAAGGACGCTTCGAGAACAAAACACCGCAGGAGGATCTGGTTCTGGAGGCACCAGCGTTGTCCTTTTCCTGTGGACATGGACATCAAGCAGCCCCACCCACACAGAAATGCTCCAACTACACCCTCTGCTGTTCTGAGAGGACAGGGAAGCCACATGTACCCAGCTGGTTCAGTCCCAGCTCTGGCAGTATATGGCCCTGGGGCCCTGGGAGGGTCGCATGTGGCACGGCACATCAGTTCAGGTGGCACAGGTGTGGGGCATCCTGAGGGGTTGGAAGGTGGCACCCCTTCCCAGTCCTCTGGAAACCTCTGGCTGGCTCTAGGAGCAAGCCCCTATACACCAATTTCTAGACTCCAAGCCGTGGAAGGCAGCGGGTCTGGCTAGAATTTGATACCACTCTTTGTCTCCTATTGTCTTCATGTTCCTAGTTATGCTTCCATGGACGGGTTTTACGGTGGTGACAAAACGTCTCCTTTGAAGTAAATTATTCTGAGGAAAAGAAGGCACATCGTGAAAAGGAAATTAGTTTTGCCACCGTCAAGGTGACCCGAGCCATGGCTGAGGCTGAAAGGGGCGCATGAGACATCAGCCAGTGGGCCGGGGTCCACACCTGGTTTGGAGCCCTGGTTTGTGCAAAGACCCAGCAGAAGGTCCAGCCCCTTACCTTTGTGCTGGCCATGGGCTGCTGGCCCTGAGGTCCCTCCCTCACTCTCCCCTGCCCCGAGCTCCATCTCCCGCAGGAGCAAAGGAGCAGTCCCCTCCCATCTCTGCTCAGCACTGTCCTACAGGTGCCCCGCCAGCCAGGTGGTGGGACTTCCAGCAGGCACTGATCTGCAGAGAGACCCCTCACCTCCTCCATCACCTGCATAGCCAGTTCTCTGCATTAGAGACCCTCTCTTCTAAACACTAGTGGAGCTTCCTGCTACCCGGGTTCTACCCCTGACTGTGAGCTGAGACATACGTTTCTCCCTGGCCCTGCTGACCTCTAATCTCCAGGAAACTGTGGAGCCAACATACATATACTTGTCCCTCCCAGCAGGTCCCCACAGCATTGCCTACTTGCTGGGCTCACTGTCCTGCAAGTTCAGTCTCTAGGCCTTCCACCTAACCTGTGGGCCCCCCTGGGATTTGGGCTTCCTCTGATTTCCGTGGGTGCTTGTTTGATGTAAAGATGTGGACATAGCACGGAAACGCCCTAACACCAGGGCCAACCCCAGTGAAGGCACTCACTCACCAGATGGCCTTTGCCTCCTTCTACACCTTGGCTCTCCCTCCAGCCCTAAGACATGTCTCCTGGTGAAATGGCGTTGCCAGGAGCACCCACGTGCACACAGCTTTTTGCTTTTTAAATAATTTCTGTAGGAAAAACATTCCCAAGAGGGGGTTACTTTGCCAAAGGATATGAACAATTGGGGGGCTGATTAAAATGCTTTTAATGTCTCATTTGCAAATGGTTAAACATGCTAGACCCACTTATCCTCTTGGGATCTGATGAGCAATTTTTCCCTTTATTTATTAACCACAAGTGGGCTGGTCTCTCTGTTACAAAATTCCAAGCAGTCATTAATTATTCCCAAAGACTGTAGGATTTTGAAGGAGGTTTGGAGCCAAATGGTGGAGGAATCCATACTCCATCATGAAATTTGTTGGCCCCTCACCCACCTGATGGAAACTTGGGGCCAGAATGAGAAAGGCAGGAAAGGCTTTGAGACACTGCCTGGTGCCAACTCAGATAATTACATCTTGTATAACACCTGTATCGAGATATAATTCACACTTCATAAAATTCACCCCTTTTAAGTGTACAATTCAGTGACTTTTAGTATTTAGAGTCGTGGAACCATCACCAGTAATTCCAGAACATTTTCATCACCCCAAAAGGAGACCCCATATCCCTTAGTGTTACTCCTAATTCACCCTCCCCCCTCCCCCTGTCCCCCACAGGGCAACCAGTAATCTCCTTTCTCCCTCTATGCCTTTCTCTATTTTGGACATTTCATATAAATGGATCCTATAATTTGTGGTCTTCTGTGACTGGCTTCTTTCGCTCAGCATAATGTCCTCAGGGTTTATCCATGTTACAATGCTTCATTCCTTTTTATGACTAAATAATATTCTATTGTATGGATGAACCACATTTGCTTACACACTCATCTGTTAATGGACATTTAGGTTATTACCATTTTGGGTTGTTAGGAAAAATACTGCTTGAACACTTAAGTACAAGTTTTTGTGTGGATGCATGTCTTCACTTCCCCTGGATATATATGTAGAAGTGAACCTCTGGGCCATGTGATAACTACTTTTAACACTTTGAGGAACCACCAGGCTATCTGCAAAAGCAGTCACACAATTTTCTACCCTGACCAGCAATGAGGGTCCCAATGTCTCCACATTCTCGCCAGCACTTGTTATTATCTGTCCTTTTGTGCTTAGCTGTCCTAGTGGGTATGAAGTGGTATCTCACTATGGATTTGATTTGCATTTCCCTCATTGACAAATGATATTTTGCCTTTTTATTTTAGCTATAAGAGTTCTTTGTGTATATTGGATGTAAGACCCTTACCAGATATGTGATTTGCAAATATGTTCTCCCATTCTGTTGCTGTATTTTTACCTTCTCGGTGGGGTCATTTGAAGCACAGAAATTTTTGATTTTGATGATGTCCGGTTCAGCTATTTCTCTTCTGTTGCTTGTGCTTCTCGTGTTCACATCTAAGGAACCATTGTCAGATTGAAGGTCACAAAGATTTTCTCGCGTTTTCTTCAAAGAGCTTTATAGTTTTGTCTCTTACACTTGGGTCTTCGATCCATTTTGAGTTAATACTTGCATACGTGGGTCTGTACATTGTTCTTTGAAACAGTTACTTTTTCATGCCCACTCCCTGGAGTTAGTACTTTCTGAGGAATGCTCGTGAGGCCTGGTTTTATGTTTCTCCATCATTCACAATACTTCTGGGTTTTAGAAGATGCCTAGCCGTGAGGAATGTGACATCACATCCATTATCCCCTCCCTTCCCCACCACAGCCCCGTATGAACATGTTAAGTAATCCCACTTCATGGAGTGTGTGTGGGGGGTGGTGGGAACTGAGGCTCATGAACAGGGAGGCAGTCACCTGTCCAGAAGAACAGAGTGAGGTGAACCCATATTCTTTCCTCAAACCCTCCTGCCCCTCCTCCCAACGAAAAGTTCTGCTCTGGAGCGGGGAAACCTCCTTACCTATCAGAGTCTTCTTCCTCAGAATCCCCTGTCTCCTGACTGCTTGGGATTGTTTGAATTACAGACAGTGATGGAGGGCTGGATTTCCCACATTCTCTGTTTCTTAAACCAGCAGTCTCATTTGTTGAATGGAAGGAAGGGGGAAGGAGAGAGAGGGAGGGAGGGAAGGAAGAAAGGAGGGAAGGAAAGAGGAAGGAAGGGAGGGAAGGAGGAAAGGAAGGGAGGAGGGAATGGAGGAGGGAGGGAAGGAAGGAAGGAGGTTACGTCCTTAAAGCAGGAGCTGAACTCCCCCTGGCCCCCAGTACACAATGACAACACGAGAACATGAGTTAAACCACACAACAGATTTATCTGGGAAGAGCCCTCTGTCCACATGCACAGGGCCTGGTGACCAAGTCTGCAGGCACAAGCAGACAGCCCAGTGGTTGTGCGGGATGGCTGAGCCCCAGGAGCCCTGGCTGGGCTCATAGTTGGTGATCGTGGCAGCCGTGTGCCCCATGGGGCTCTGTGCCCATCTGTCACGCTCTGGCTGGATGGGACCCTCAGGTCTGACAGGCTAAGACTCTAAGTGCTGTTGGAGTGAAAGCAGCAAAACAACCTGGGGACCTGTCAGGGATGCCTGGTAGCTGGGGTGAGTGATGGTCTCGGGGGATTGACCGGCTGTTTGGGTGTCCCATAAACACGACTTCAAGTGGCCGGGTGACGCCCATCCATCATGCCTGGAGGCCATGGCCCAGCAGCTCTCTGCCGTGGCCCAAGTTGACTCCGCTTTGGCCCCTTCCGGGTGGTGTGTGAGTTGTGCCTGACCGTTGATGACTCATTGATGGATGGGTCCCTCCCTTGCAGAAGTACCACATCCAGCAGGCCTGGGGGACACTGCGGGCTTTAGCGGGAAGAAGCTGGGCCTGGTCAGAGGCAGAGCAGTCCTTCTAGACAGCAGTCCTGAACCCTGAGAGCAGGTTATGAAGCCAAAGGCCTCCGGGTCCACAGAGGGAACCTCCAGCTCAGCCACACATTAGACCCTCTGGAGTTCCCAGAATTCCCCAACAACCTACTCACTCCCCTACTGCTAAAGCCGTGCAGCCCTTCTGAGTTCTCTGGTGTTCACAGATGGACACCAGCCACAGACTGGTGGGAAATGGCCACCATGGGTCCTCTACTGGGGGACAATAGGAAGTAGTGGGGACTGTGGCAACCAACACACAAAGCAGCCAGGCCGCTCAGGGGTCTGGATCTAGAGTAGCCATGTCTTCTGATTCCTCCAGGACAGCCCTGAATAACCCAAACACAGCCATGCCTTGCAACCTGTGGTTCTGACTATGGGCTATCAGCTAGTTCCTCCTCCTTGTGTTCTGTGACATTTCCATCAGGGTTGAGGGCTGGAGAGAGAAAAACTTACCTGGAACTCTGCCTGGGACAGGTAGTTGGCCATGTACTCACTGCCAGCCATGAAGCAGCCCCATTGGCAGTGCCATGGCCTGACTTTAAGTGGCCCGTCAGAGAGGGGGCCTCAAACACCCCAGTCTTTTATCACACATTCTCAGCCAGCATGGGTGGACAGCTGCACAGATTGGGCTTCCCTTCTCCCCATGGTTGTCCTTAGGGCTGCTCTTAATGGGGGCTGTCCCTCTCCTTCCCGGAGTTCCCCACACACCTCTCAGCTGGGTGTGGCATGTAACTTGGCTAGTGGAATATGAGCGGAAACAGTGTGCCCACCCGCCCCCCGCCGCATCCCAGTGGCTGGGGTCCCCAGGGACAGTGACAGGCTGGTCATCAGCAAATGGTGTGACTGCTGTGCTTAGCCTTTAGATGTGGGCTTGTCTGTTACTGAACAGAGCCCAGACTGTCCTGATTCACAGACCCCTGAGACTACCTTTACGGAAATACTTGTGCCTTCCTTCTAGTAGAATCTTCACCGATGCCGTGGTTGTTACAGAAGCACGGGAAGCCCTCTTCCTGGATCTTAAAACCTTTCCCAAACTGTCTGGGTCATAGATGGGGGTAAAATGTTTGTTGAATAATAATGACATTGTCTTCACTCAATGTCATCCTCAGGGCTGGGACCAGCCCCTACTGCACATATGGCACTAAGACTAAATCCCAAACTCCCCACCTGGACCTGCCAGGTCCCTGCCAACTTCCTCAACTTTACAGTCTCCCTGCCTCGCCTAGGGTGCCACCTGGCCCCTGCACACCCATCTGGCAGTCCCAGGGCCTAAGCCCGGGCTGCCCCTCCCTCTGGAACACTCTTTCTCAGTGGTTTCAGCTCACATTTCAGGCCTCTGCCCAAATGTCCCCTCAGAGCATGCACCTTGATCCCACTTCAAGCTGCCTCTTACCCACATCATTCTTTTCTAACTTTTTATTTGGAAACCATTTAAAATTTACAGAAAAGTTGCAGAAATGAGAATGGGACAAAGAACACCGGCATAGACCTCACTTACTGTTAACTTTTTATTGTTATGTATTATTGACTCTCCTTCTGTCTCTCAGACACACACAGTTTGAGGGTAAGTTGCAGGCCTCGGGGAATTTCCCAAGAGTAGGGCACGCTCTTACGTGGCCATGATTCAGTTCCCACTTCAGTACATTTAACACTGATACCACGCTTTTCTCTCATCTGCCATTCATATACCATGTCCTTCATAGCGTTTCTTTCCCCTCCAACCCTCGATCCGATCCAGAGCCAGGTGTTATTTTTGGTCACCTTTAGTCTGAAGCAGTGCCCACGCCTTTTTTTTCTTTTGTTGTAGTGGCATTTTTGAAGAATAGAGTTTTTTTGTGGAACACCCCTCACGTGGCTCTGTCTGAGTTTCCTCCTGTTTGGGTTCGGGTTGTATCTCTCCAGCTGGGTGTGAGTGACGTGAGGGACGTGGCCTTCTCAGGGCACCACGTGGAGACCCGGGCCCACCTGCCCTCTGCAGTGTGGGTAAACTTGGTCACCCGCCAAAGTGCTGCCCCTGTAACATTTTGTTAGAGGACTCCGTTAGAGCATGCGAACGCCCTGCTCCTTGAACAATTTCCACTGGATTTAGTATCTGTAGATGACTCCCGCCTTACAAAGGCAGCGAAATGCTGATTTTCAACCTAAGCTTCCCTCCTCATTTGCCAGCTAACAGAACCCTCAGCTTTCTCCTGTAAAAAAGAGCCTCCCTCCTCCCCTGTTTCTTTATCCGTTATTATAAGGATGGATCATGAATGCCTATTTTTCAGTGACTCATAATCATCACTTTCCTTAGCTATTTTGGTGCTCGATTTGTCTCCGATTCAGCCAGTGGGAGCCCCCACAAGCTGGCTCCTGTAACCTTTGACATGCCATCATCATTTCTTCTTTTTTTGAGTACTTTTTTGACATGTAATGAACAGTCCAGGCTTATATTGTATCAACCCTGCCCCGACTTTGGAATCAGCTCTATTCTGAGGAGCTGAATTCCTTTTCCTGGGCTGTGACATTAGAGACCAAGGTCTGAGCGCTGGAGGTGCTCCCAGCTCCCAGTGGCCAGCTTCAAATCTCTCTCATCAGACAGTGCCAGAAACACATGATGGGCAACATATTCAAAACCTGACATATACGAACAGGCACCACACTGTTCTCCCTCACATTCTCCATCATGGTTTTCGTAGGATGCTCTCAAATGATCTGGTTTCCTAATCTGTCTACTTGTTTACCTCTCCCCTTGAGCCATCCCCTAGTCCTACAGAAGCAGGGATTGGCCTGTCTTGTCCTTCACAGTGGGCCCAGAGTGGAGGAGGCCTTTAAGGACTCTCTAATGAGTGGGTGCACCTCTGTGGACGCTGAGATTTGCCTGAGGTTATTGGGTTTGGACTGAGGTTCCAAGGAACAAGCCATCTGGCTGGGCTGGGTGCTCTCAGCCCCTGGAAGCGGCAGATGAGCTTGCCTGGCAGCAGCTGTGTGAACTTGCCTCCCAGGCACCTTCACCCCAGAGGGTCAGCCTACCTGGGGACGGAGTTTCCCGGGCCACACACCACACCGCAGGTGGGGCCCAGCACCTGAGTCCTCACAGCAGCCCTGCCCTTTGGGGAACCAGAGCCTCATTTTTCAGATCAGGAAACCAAGGTTCAGAGAGGCTTCGGCACTTCTGTGGAAAGAGGTTGTGGAGCTGATTCTGCCCAAGTGCTTTGGCTTCATGAACAACCAGGTGTTCCACATGCAGTGGGGCCGCTGTACCTTTGGCACCATCTGAGCCTTTTCACTTCACAGGTGGACGCCTGAACACTGTTTTAATCCTCATTCAAGGTCTCGGCCCCACAGGGCTGCTGTGGGAGAGCCCCCACCATCTGGCTCAACTTGTTCCAATCCCAAGGGTTAAATATTCCCTGGGGCTGTCCTCTACCCCCGCCCCACCCCTTTCTGCAGCCATCAGGTCTGACTCCCACCAGCCTGGGCTCTAGCCCTCGCTCTGCCACTACTCTATGTGACCTTTAACACAACCCGGCCCCCAGCCTCAGTTTCCTTTTCTGTAGCTGGGGCTAAGTGTCCTTCCCCTTGCAGAGGGGTCCCAACCCCCCCCAGAGTCCTGAGAATGAGCCCCATGGAGGTCCTGTCTCTGTCCCCCAAACTTTACTGGCTGTGTAACCAGCAGACACAAGAAAGGGGAGGGTAGCTCATTTTTCAAACAAAACGGTATCAGATGTGTGATTTGGTTAAAAAAAATACATTTTTCTGGCAATGGCTTGAGCTTTGCTCAAGAGAGAACAGGGAGGGGGAGGAGGGGTCCAGACCCATTCCAGTGGCTTAAAAAACCCCAGATAAGTGTGTGGTGATTAAGCGCGACCATTAGCTCTAATGGGCAGTAATTGGCGATGAGAAATAATTTTCTGGGGCACAACTGCCCCTGGTGCCCCCACGCCCCGGCCCAGTGGGGGGATGGCCAAGGGGCTGATTAACTCCCGGGTAGGAGGAAATGTCGGAGGCACAAAAAGTTTCCAGATTCAAGGGTAATTGGGAGAAGTTATTTCACTTTCCACATCAGGCTGATGAGGGGCCACCCACCTGCCACTGAGGGAAGGGCTGAGCTGAGCTGCTTCCTGCCCAGGAACGAAGGGGATGGGCGTGGGGGGCAACCCAGGCCAAGCGGATGGGACGGGGGTGGGGTGGGGGCGCGCACCACTGGGCAACCTTGGCAACTGGGCAAGTCACTCGCCTGCAGGTCATTGGTCCCTCACTGTCCCGCGAGGGCTGAGGATAACAGCTACGTGGAGGACGATTGTGGGGCTGAGGGGAGGAGGATGCAGGAAGCCAGGGAAGGGCCCCAGCACAGTCAGCGGGGAGTGCGCCTCCACACAAGGCCCCTGTGCCTGATCCCTCCCTCCAGTCTTGCTTCCCCATCAACAGAGTCCCGAGTTTCCCATCCTATAACTCACAGGCAAACCCACAAGCAGGCAGCCCCAGCAGTCCAGGAGCTTCCCCCAGAACCATCCAACCCAAGGCCCACACTTGTCTTAGGGCATCTTTATGGGATTCAGGGAAAGACGTCCCTACTGACTGGTGGGTGCAGCCTCCCTTCAGAGAGCTTGGTGTGTCCAGTGGGACTGGCTGAACTCCTCAGCGCCCCTGTGTGTAGTGCCCAGCCTGCCCAGCTGTCTGCCATGGCCATGTGCTCACGTCTCCACCTCCCACCTCCCCACTCCTCCCACTCAGCCTGACCCTAGAAGCAGATCCGGTCACTTCACACGGTGAAACCCAAAGGCCCTGCCCACCGGCCCACTCTGTTCCCAAGGCCTGGCCTCTGTCCCTACCTGGGCCCCTCACTCCCCTCTTCCCCCATCCAAAGCGCAAATCCCTCATTCCCACCTCTCCCTCCATCTCTCTCTGTCTCTGTTTCTCCCTCCCTCCTTCTCTCTGTCTCTGTCTCTCTCCCTCTCTCTTCCTCTTGCTCTTCCTTCCTTTCTCTGCTCCCCCCACCCTACCCTGTCTCTCTCTCTGGAGTATGCATTTCATAATGGCTCTGATGCAGGTGAGGGAGATGAGCATGGATCCTGCCCTGGTGAAGCTGATGTTCTAACAGGGATCCAGGCAAGAACCACCCAACCTATGAACCAGCTCATGTCAAAGGGGTATCAGCACCGAGAATAGAATGAAACATGCTCAAGGGAGGGGAGACAACTAAGGTGGGTGGTCAGAGAAGGCCTTGCTGAATAAGTGAATGAATGAATGAGTGAAGATCCAACTGGGGGCCCTTAAAGCATAGATCCAAGGTCATCAGGGAGGGGATTTTGTTTAGTAGGAACCTTTCCCTCCCAGCTCAGGGAAAGGGCTGTAACACTCTACCAGGCATGGGACTGAGTTCCCCTTCACAGGAGGCAAATGGCCAGGGAGGGATGTTGCAGAGGGGAATCCTGCCATCTGCAGGCCAGGGCCTCAGCTCTGCAGTTGCAGGTATGGGCTGGGCCCTCAGGATATCTCCACCGTTGACCAGCTCTGTGACCACGGGCCTCTCTTGACCACAGTGCCATCCACTGAAAACGAGACTCAGGGTGTCACCACCCTCATGGGATGGTGAGGGTGAGGGCCTACACAGGGCTGGCTGGTACAGAGATGTCGCCAATGATCGTAGTTGCTGGCCTGTTTAAGGAGCAGTGAAATGTCTGCGGATGGGCTCCAGACTTCTCTGGGGTTGGGTGGGGGGGGGGGCGGCGGCATTGCCACACAGAGCCTTCCTTTTGCACAGTGTCCCCAAAAGTCACGGTGACAGTGACAAGTGTGAATACTTGTGCCCAACATTGTTCTAAGCTGTTAGATATGTCTGTTTATTCTGTCCCCAACACCTCTGGGAGGAAGGGACTCTTATAGAATCAGAGACCAACATGGAATAACTAGTCCGTGCCTCTTCTGAGCCCAGGCACTTTGGCTTCTTAAGTGTAATATCATGCTCATTGTGGCTGGTGAGGCAGCTCTCGCTCTGTCGATATGCCCTCTCCACAGATGAGCAGACTGAGGCTCAGGTGCGTCACCCCCAGGGGCTCTGCGGAGCACAGTGGCCTGCAGGTGCGTCTGGTGGTGACCTGGCCCTGCACACACCTGCACAGAGGGCGCCTGCGCAGCAGCAGGAGCTGGCTGGGAGGCCGTGGGCTTTCAGCAGCTCATCGGTGGAACATTTGCATGTAATTTGGGAGCGGGTCACATGTGGGAGTCATCAGGCAGAGGAAAGGCTCAATCAGGGCCTAATCACTGTCTGTTTGGAGGGGTCTGGGCCCAAGTGAAAAATGAAAATGGGCCTATTTTGCTTGAGTGACAACCATCAACAGCCACCTTTGACCTCCACACTCAGGCTCAGGGTCTGCATGAGCTTTAAAACCCAATCACCAGGGGAGGCCCCTCCCCCAATCCCTTTGCTCCCTGGACCTGGGCTGGTAGAATTCATTCATTCATCTCTTCTGCTTTCATTCTTTCAACAACCCAGCATTAGGCAGCATGGCCCAGTAGTTAGGACCCTCTGGAGTGGACCTGGCACTTACCAGCTGAATGTGGCACTTACCAGCCCGGTGACCTTGGGCAGGTGACTATCGGACGTCAGTGTTCTGTGGAAGGGGCGCACAGGACACTATGAGAACAGCATTCAGTAAAGACCGGTGAGTGTTGGGGGTACCAGGGCACGACCAGGCTGTGGGCTGCAGCACTAGGGACTGGGCGGAGACATCAGTTTGGGAAGGGGGCTCCTGAGTGTGAGGTGCAGCTGAGTCCCCATCCTATGGGGAAGGGGTTGGAGCTCAGCCTGGAAAGTACAGGGACAGCTTCCAGGTGGACAGGAAGGGGGGCCTTGCAGGCTGGAGAGGCAGAGCTGGGAGACCTGAGGGAGGGCAGGAGCAAACATGCCTCAAAGGGGCTGTCTGTTGGCAGTGGAGCTCAGCTAAGTCCCTACTAGCTGGGGGCACAGAGCTCCTGCCTTTGGTTCACACCTGCACTGAGGGACTCCATCCACCAGGCATCCTCCAAAAATGGTCTCTCAGGCGTCCAAGGGCTTGTGAAGGTGCTAACAGGCCTAAGGCCCTTCCCTGACGACCTCCAGGGCTTGTCCAGGGGCAGACTCCACTGAATGAAGAAATGACGGATGGTCTGAATGAAGGAAGGAACAGGTGAACAAACAAGGAACAGGACACGGTTGGTTCCTGCCCTCACAGCTCAGATCCTTGGATGACCCATCTCTTCCTAGATGCCAGGACCTGGCCACTGCAGCAGGGAGACTACTCCACCAGGACCAGCTCAGGGGGTGGGGCTGCCAGCCACAGCCTGTTAGGGGTAGACTGGGCCCGACCCGGCTGGCGCCCTGCTGTGCAAGGCTGGAGTTCCAGGTCGGGCCCTTTCAGGCTTGAGGAATTGCTCTCGGGCTGCGGCGTGGGAGGGGCGCCCACTACATTAGCGCCTGCCTTGCTCCCTGATGGTGTTTATCGGGATGTGGAACGGGCCTCCAGGAAACCGTCTGGCAGCCCAGGCTTCAGCAAATGGATTGCCAATTAATCAGCATCTATTTATGAGAACGTTTAAACCATTATTAATGTAGTGTAAATACGGAACCGCTGGCGGCCCAGGGTGTGTGCGTGGGGGGCAATCTGCCTAGGAGGAGGCTGCCATCACATTCCTGGGGCCTGTTCCCACCCCACCCTCCGGGGCATGGCCCCCACCCCCACCCCCAGGAGCCGCTGCTGCAGGTGATGGCTTCCTCCTGCTGGCCCCGAGAGGTAGGGCGGCCGCCAGTTGGGGTTCTGAGGCCTGAGAATGCTTCCCCACGTTGAAGTGTTTTCAACATGTTCTCACTTAAGACGCTGAGCAGCAATGTGAGGGTCAAGTCCCGTCACTCAGTCACTCGGCAGAGGTCTGGCAGCAGCCCCTGCCCCCTTGGCTGGGTACGTGTCCACCCTTGGGGAGCACTGGGCAGGTGTCCCCGCGTTGCCCCCTTCCTCTCTTTTCCTCCTCTCCCCACCAAATGCATCCTGGCCTGAGTCTCCATCCTGGGAGGCAGCAGCAGGAGGTGGAAGGGTGGGGGAGAGTGGTCAAGTGCATTCCCAGCCCCTCTCTCAACTGCAGGCCCAGCTCTCGGGCCTGGGGCAAACAGCTGCCCCTCCTTGGCATCCAGGCACCCCACCTTCTTCCCTTGCCCCGCCTGTGCCTACTCTTCTCTTCAGAGACGCCAGCATGCACTGTTGGCCTTCTCTCATGCTCACACGGTCTGGGCCTCCACTGCACGTAGGGCCAACCTGGACCGGCTACTCTCGGAACTGGGTGTTGGGCCAGACCCCATGGGCCAGCCATGCCTGTGGACTGAAGCAGCCCCCAGGATCCCCTGCTTCATCAGGGTGGGACTTGAGCACCCATGATTTATCTTCCTCATTATCACCTCGGTTGGCTTTTCATTGCCGTTTGCACCCATTTTACAGATGAGAGGCTGTGGCCATAGAGACACAGCAAGCCAGGACCCCTTCCCGGCCCCCACCCCCAGTCTGTGTGACTGTGTCCTCAGGGAGGACTGAAGCACAGTTTGACCCTAACCTACGTGGCCACATAGGTCTGTGATTGGTGAGTTTTTACAAAAGCTTCCTAGAGTTTCCCAATTTCTCTGTTTTATGAGGAGCTCTCCCTGCCTTCTTTCTCTCAGTGTTTTGCATCAAGATAACTGCACATCTGAGAGCTGGGTGTCAAGAAGAGCTGTTAGCCTGAGAGGTTCCTCTGCAAAAAAGAAAAAAAAGCTTGGCTTTGGTGCTGAATGTTATCAAATGTCATGGTGATTCCGAGGATATTCCCTGTTCTGGTTAGTTGAGGTGCTAGCTAACCAGGGCACCTAATGGGATGTTGAGAGCCAATGGCATGATTTTGGAGACACAGACAGGCCCTCCGAGGAACAACCTTCATGCTCTGAGTGGTGGGGAGCCATCCCTCCGGTACCCTACCTGGGAGTCATGGGGATGTCTGAAGCCCCTTCCCAGGGCCGCTGCCCTGAGGCACTTCTGCCAGGCTCATGGTTTGTGTGTTGGTGGAGTATTTGCCAGATAGACCCTGTGCCCCTCCAGGGTGGGGACAGCGTCTTTACCACCTTCACATCCTGCTGCCTCGAGGAGACACTAAGAAGTGTTTGTTGACTAACTGACCAACCATTTGGAAAATTTCTACTCAGAGCCATTTCCCAACCTCCTCTCCTTTCTCCCTGGCCATCTGCTCAGCCAGCCTCTACCCGTGCACTCCACCAGCCCCCAGAGCAGGCCCAGGGCTCCAAAGCCTGAGAGGACCAAGGGGCCAAGACTGGCTGCTCCTCACAGAGAACCTGTACACCCACAGAACCCATCTGTCCCACCCGCTATGGCAGGAACATGGGTCCCTAGGGGCAGGGTCTCGCCCATGGTCACTCAGTACCCCAGAAGCTGAGGCTTCTGATGTCCTGAGGCCCCCAAGCTGGTCTACTCCGGACCCTGAACCCTGGCCCAGCCGCACAGGCATGCTGGGAGGGGAGAGAACAAAGAGACAGCATGTGCCCCTATTTTCTGGCCCCGCTCCCCCGCCCCCCATTAGCTGAGCGAGGATTGTTTATATTACAGCAGGAATTATTCCAGCCCTAATCAGAGGCCCTGCGAGGTTTCGGCATTCGAGGTATTTCTTTACCCAAGGACACTCTCCAATCCTATAATTTCCATTTCCCCAGACGCCCCTGATTGAAAGCAAACATTTTATATTTGGAAAGGAAAAGGGCCATGTGCTATTCATAGCCCAGCCAGGCTGTCCGAGCCAGGCGAGGGGGGCGGGCTTGGTGGGATGGACAGATCCGAGAGGGCAGAAGGGGCGTGGGCTGGGTCCCTGGGGTTGAGGGGGTGGGAAGACCCCAGAGCACCATGCCACGCGGAGACTGAGAACGTGGGCAGATGGGGGTGCAGCGTGATCCCCTTCTTCCTCCTCCCACTCCTCACTGCCTCGCCAGGTAGCTCCCACTGTTTTATCCAGGTGAGGACGTGGATATCCCCCCATCTCGGGATGGGGCTGAATACAGTATTAATACTGTAATTCTGTATGGTTGTGGGGTACCTGGTCTCCACCTTGGGCCTATCCAATGTCCCAGGACTGGCTCCTACCTCTCTTCCAGGCGCTGCACACCCCTTCCAGTTTACTCACCCGCCATTGCTCACGAACCTCTCAGAGGCCAAGAGGTACACCAAGGCCACTGCTAGCCACCAGACCTGGTCTCCATCCTCACCTTTCTCCCCTGACATGGGGTCTGCAGTCTTGCTCTGTCTCAGAGGTCCAAGCAAGGATCATGTGTCCTTTACTGGGGGGCCAGAGTCCCCCGTACGTAGCTGATGTGTATCTAGCCCTTTCTGCATGCCATACACTGCTAAGCCTTTTCTAAGATGCCTCTGTAAATCCTTTGAAGTAGACATTATTGTTATTCCATTTCATGGATAAAGAAACCAAGGCTTGAAGAGCTTAAGTAAAGTTGCCATGGTCCCATTTCTGTTTTCTTGCATCTCAGTGTCTCAGTGCTTGCTTCTTAAGGCCAGTGAGATAAACTGAGGCAATGCGTGTCCTGGTCAAAACCCACCTGGTACATGCTAAGTGATATGCACTTGATTCTTATTTGAATGAATGAATCCCAGGGCAGCAGGGATGTGCAGGGAAACATTAAGTTTTGCTCTGTATAAATCTGTATTGTTGAATGAGAGAGAATTTTTTTCTTAAAATTTAATTTTCATTTTTATCAAAGTAATCCATGCTTAGTTTTGTTAGCTGTTTTATATCAAGTATAATTGATGTACAATGAAATGCATATAAAGAGTGTAAAAAGTGATCACTTTTTGAAACAGCTTTATTGAGATATAATTCACATACCGTACAATTCACCTAATTAAAGTGTACCGTTCAATGGTTCTTGGCATATTACATTATTGTTTTCAATTGTGGTGAAATGTATACAACATAAAATTTTCAATTTTAACCATTTTAAGTACACAATCCAGTGGCATTACTTATACTCACAATGTTGTGAAACCAAACAGAAACTCTGTCTCCATTAAACAATAACTCCACATTCCCCGCCCACCTCAGCACTCTGGCACTCTCTAATCTACTTTCTGTCTCTATGAATTTTCCTATTCTAGATATTTCATATAAGTAGAATCATACAATATTGTTCTTCTGTGTCTGGCTTATTTCATTTACCCTAATGTTTTCAAGGTTCATCCATGTTATAGTATGTGTCAGTATTTCCTTCTTTTTTAAGGGTGAATAATATTTTATTGTCTGTGTATACCACATTTTGTTTATCCATTCATCTGTTGGTGGAAACTTGGGTTGTTTCCCTATGAACATTGGCATACAAATACCTGTTCAAGTCCTTGTTTTCAATTCTTTCAGGTATATAGCTAGGAGTGAAATTTCTGGGCCATATGGTAATCCTATGTTTAATTTTTTAAGGAGCTACCAAACTTTTTCCCAGTGGCTACACCATTTTATATTACCACCAGGAATGTTGGAGGGTTCCAATTTCTCCACATCCTCACCAACACTTGTTATTTTCCATTTGTTGATTATAAGCATCCTAGTAAGTGTAAAGCAGTGGTATCTCATTCTGGTTTTGATGTGCATTCCTTAATGACTAATGATGTTAAGCATCTTTTCATGTGCTTTTTGGTCATTTGTATATCTTCATTGGAGAAATGTCTATTCAAATAGTTTGCCTATTTGAATAATTGGGTTGTTTGTTGTTTTGTTGTTGAGCTGTAAGAGTTCTTTACATATTCTGGATATTAAACCCTTATCAGTTATATGATTTGCAAACACTTGCTTCCATTCTGCAGGTTGTCTTTTCACTTTCTTGATGAATTTGATATGTTTCAACACATATATCTATCTATCTAATCTATCTCCCTGGAACCCTCACTACAATCAAAATGCTGAACATGTACATCAACCTCAAAAGTTTGCCGTAATCAGCTTTTTTTCACTCAGCATAATTATGTGGAAATTTATTCACATTGTTGTGTGTATCAATACTCCATTCCTTTTTATTGCTGAGCAGTATTCCATGTAATGAATATACCACAGCACAGTTTGTTTAGCCAGTCATTCATTGAAGGACATCTGATCTGGGTTGGTTCCAATCTTGAGCTTTTATTTTTGGTTATTAAAGCTGCTCTGAACATTCAGATGCAAGTCTTTGTGTGGACTTATGTTTTTATTTCTCTTGGGTAAATACCTAGGAGTGGAATTGCTGGGTCATATGCTAATTCTATGTTCAGTTCTTTGAGGAACCACCAAGCTCTCTACCAAAGCAGTCACACCATTTTACATTCCCGCCAGCAGTATATGAGGGTTCCAATTCCTCTACATCCCTGTTAACTCTTGCTACTTTGTCCTTTTGGTTATAACCATTCTAGTGAGTGTGAAGTGTTATCTCATGGTTTTCATTGACATTTCCCTGATGGCTAATGATGGTGAGCACCCTTTTATATTCTTATTGGCTATTTGTATGTCTGCCTTGGAGAACTGTCTATTCAGATGCTTTGCCCATTTTTAAATTGGGTTATTTGGTTTTTTATTATTGAGTAGTAATAGTTCTTTATGTGTTCTGGATACAATTCCTTTATAGGATTTGCAAGTATTTTACCCCACTTTCTGGTTGTCTTTTTACTTTCTTGATAGTGTTCTTTGAAGGATAAAAAGTTTTAATTTTGATGATATCTAGTCTATCTTTTTCTTTTGTTGCTTACTCTTTTGGTGTCGTATCTTAGAAACCATTTCCTAATTCAAGGTTTTGAAGATTTACACTGATGTTTTCTTCTGAGACATACAGTTTTAATTTTTACATTCAGACCTTTGATCAATTTTGAGTTAGTTTTTGTATATGGTGTGAAGTAGGGATCCAACTTTATTCTTTGGCACATGGATCTACAGTTGCAGAAGCACCGTTTGTTAAAAAGACTATTCTTTATCCATTGAATCATCTTATAGAAAATCAGTTGACTGTAAATGTGAGGGTTCACTTCTGGATTCTCAGTTCTATTCCCTTGATCTTCATGTCTTTCCTATGTCAGCATCACACTGTCTTGATTACTATAGTTTTGTAGTAAGTTTGAAATGGGGAAAGGTGGGTCCTTCAACTTTGGTCTTTTTCAAGATTATTGGGGCTATTCTGGGTCCTATAAATTTCTATATGAATTTTAGGATCAGCTTGTCAATTTCTGAAAAGGACTCAGCTAGAATTTTGGTAGGGACTGTGTTGAACCTATGGATCATTTTGGGTAGTATTAGCATTGTAACAATATTAAGTCTTTCAATCCATAAACATGGGTTAGGTGAAAAACATGTCTTTCCATTTATTTAGGTCTTCTTTAATTTCTTTCATTAATAATTTTCAGTTTTCAGAGTAAAAGTTTTACACTAATTTTGTTAAACTTATTCTTAAGTATTTTATTCTTTTTGATGTTATTACGAACAGAATTGTTTAGGAATATTAAATTTTTATATATTGATCTTGTATTCAGCAACCTTGATGAACTTGTTTATTTGTTCTAATGGATTAGCTCTTTTTCAAATGTTTGGTAGAATTTACCAGTTTGGTCTTCAATTTATTTTTGTGAAGTTTTTTGATTACTAAGTCAATGTCTTTATTTGTATACGTCTATTCAGATTTTCTATTTCTTCTTCTTATTTTTTTTATTGAGGTATAATTGACATTTTATTAGTTTTGAGGTGATTTGATATTTGATATTTGCATATTATGGTGAAATGATCACCACCATAAATCTATTTCTTCTTGAGTCAGTTTTACTTGGTCTTCTTTTAGGAATTTGTTCATTTCATCTAAGTTATCTAATTTGTGACATACAGCTGTTCATAGTATTCTCTTATAATTATTTTTGTTTCTGTAAGGTCAGTAGTTATGTACTGTCTTTCATTTCTGATTTTAATAATTTTAGAATTTTCTTTTTTTTTTTCCCCCTTATCAGTCTAGCTTAAGTTCTGTCAGTTTAGTGAGACTTTTCTGAGAACCAACACTTGGTTTAGTTTGATTTTCTTTTCTTTTCTTCTTTGTTTTTCTATTCTCTATTTCATTAATTTCACTGTAATATTTATTTTATCACTGCTGCTTGCTTTGAGTTCAGTTTGCACTTCTTATTTCTAGGTTCTTAAGGTGGAAAGTTGTTGATTTGAGCTTTCTTCTTCTTTCATGTAATTTACACCAATAAATTGCCCCCTAGCACTACTTTAGCTGTATCCCAGAAATTTTCATATGCTATTTTTTATTTGTATTCATCTCAATGTATTTTCTAATTTCCTTTGCGATTTCTTCTTGACCCATTGGCATTTAGTAGTATGTTATTTAATTTCCACATATTTGTGAATGTCCCAAATTTCTTTCTGTTACTAACTTCCAATTTTACTCCATTGTGATTGGAGGTCATACTTCGTATGACATCAACCTTTTTAAATTAATTGAGGTTTGTTTTATAACATACCATATGGTCTGTCCTGTAGAATGGTCCATATATGCTTGAGGAAAAATTGTGTATTCTGCTCCTGTTAGGTGTTCTATAGATATCAGTTAGGTCTAATTTATGTATATTGTCATTCTAGTCTTCTTTTTTTTGTTGATCTTTTCCCTGGTTGTTCTATGCATTATTGAAAGTGCAGTATTGAAGTCTCTGATGATCATTGTTGAATTATCTATCTCTACCCTCAATTCTGTCAGCCTTTGCTTCACATATTTCAGGGCTCTGTTGTTAGGTGCATATATGTTTATAATTGTTATAACTTCCTGACGGATTGACATTCATATCATTATGAAATGTACCTCTTTGTCTCTAGTAAAAAAATATTAAAGCTATTTTTTCTGATATTAGCATAACCATTCCAACTTTCTTATGGTTGCTGTATGCATGATATATCTCTTTCCATCCTTTTACTTCCAACTTATTTTAACTCTGAATCGAGCATGTGTTTCTTAGAGCCAACATATAGTTGGATGATTTTTTTAATCCACTATGACAATCTCTGCCTTTTGATTGGATTGTTTAATCCATTCTCATTAATGTAATTATTAGCATAGTTGGATTTACATCTGCCATTTTACTTATTGTTTATTCTATATCTCTACTCCTTTTGTTCCTCTCTTCCTTCATCTTTCTTTTGCATGAAGTGAATGTTTTCTAGAGTAACATTTTAATTCCCTTAATGACTCATTGTCTCTATATTTTTTTTAGTTATTTCTTTTGTGGTTTCTCTAGGACCTACCAAACATATAAGAATCTACTTCAGATTTCTACCAACTTGATTCCAGTGAGATATAGAAATGTTATTCCTAGATAGCTCTAACCTCTCTTCCCCCTTTTGTGCTGTTATTGTTATACATATTACAACTATACATGTTACTAAACCAACAGTATGCTGTTATATTTGCTACTTTATATTTAGCAAGGCGCTGAGAAAAGAAAGGAGAAGTCTGTATTTACTGAGTTGTTATATTTACCTTATTATTTGACATTTCTGCTTCTCTACCAATTCCTGTGGTGTCAAGTTATAATCTGGTGTCATTTTCTTTTTTTTTACATTAATTAATTAATTTTTATTTTTGGTTGCATTGGGTCTTCATTGCTGTGCACAGGCTTTCTCTAGTTGCGGTGAGCAGGGGCTACTCTCCATTGCAATGAGTGGGCTTCTCATTGCAGTGGCTTCTCTTGTTGCGGAGCACAGGTTCTAGGCGCACAGGCTTCAGTAGTTGTGGCACACGGGCTCAGTAGTTGTGGTGCATGAACTTAGTTGCTCCGTGGCATGTGGGATCTTCCCAGACCAGGGCTTGAACATGTGTCCCTTGCATTGGTGGGAGGATTCTTAACCACTGTGCCACCAGGGAAGTCCCCTGGTGTCATTGTCTTACTCCAATATAACTCAGCTCTTTTCCACCTCATTTGTGCTGTTATTGTCGAATATATGATATTTGTATCCCAACAAATTTGTATCCCCCATTTATATACAAGTTATTTCATACAACTGCTTTTTAATATCGGTTAAGAGAAAAAAGAAAAATATAAATTTTTTTCTGGAATTTTAAATAATTACATAATTAACTTTAACAGGTTTTTAATGTGGATTATAATTTTCATCTGCTTTTATTTGCTTTCAGCCTAAAGAACTTCTTTTAACCTTCCTTATAAGTTGGGCTGCTAACAATCTTTTTGTTTACCCAAGAATGTTTTTATTTCACTTTCTTTTTTTTTTTTTTTTTTTTTGTGGTACGAGGGCCTCTCACCGTTGTGGCCTCTCCCATTGCAGAGCACAGGCTCTGGACGCGCAGGCTCAGCGGCCATGGCTCACGGGCCTAGCCACTCCGCGGCATGTGGGATCTTCCCGGACCAGGGCACGAACCCGTGTCTCCTGCATCGGCAGGCGGACTCTCAACCACTGCACCACCAGGGAAGCCCCACTTTCATTTTTGAAAGATAGTTTTGCTGGATGTAAGATTCATTTTCTCTTGTTGCTGTCACAACTTTCTCTTTGTCTTTCAGCATTTTTACTATGATGTATCTGGGTGTGGATTTCTTAGTTATTATCCTAATTGGAATTTGTTGAGGTTCATGGATGTGTAGAGTAATGTTTTTCATCAGTTGGGAAGTTTGTCAACCATTATTTCTTCTAATATTATTTCTGCTTCTTTCTCTTCGCCTCATAGTATTTAAAGGTGTCCCACATTTTTCTGAGGCTCTGTTCAATTTTCTTCCTTCTATTTTCTCTCTGTTTTTTGTTGGATTCATTATCTCTACTGATCTATCTTTAAATTCACTGATTCTTTCTTTTGCCAGTTCAAATCTGGTTAAGCCCCTCTAATAAATTTTTCATTTCATTTATTATACTTTTCAACTCCAGAATTTTCATTTGATTCTTTTTTAATAGTTTCTATGTGTGTTGATATTCTCTATTTGATGAAACATTGTCTTCATATCTTCCTTAACTTCTTGAAGCATGGTTTCCTTTAGGCTTTGAACATATCTATAATGGTGACCTTGAAGTCTTTGTCTATTAAATATGACATATGGACCCTTTTAGAAGCACTTTCTTCTTTTTTTTTTTCTGTATAAAAATGTTCCAGTTTCTTTGCATGTCTTATAATTTTTTTGTGGAAAGCTGGATATTTTAGGTAATATATTGTAGCAAGTTTGGATTGCCCTTTTTGTTGTTTTTTGTTTGTTTTGTGACTTGACTAGACTAGTTTAGTGAATTTTACTTCCGCCACAGCATGAAGCCATTGCTGTTGCTCCTCTGGGGGCAGAGCCTTGAGCATGTACAGAGTCACCCTGGGATAACAGTGGTTTTAGCAGGGCTCTTTTTGACTATCTCTTTCCCTGAGTTCTCTATTAGTCTACCTTCTTCATTTGATATTACTCTCTATCCTTTAGGCATCACTAATTCCCATCTGATTGCGTTATAGTTTTGGCAATGCCCTTGGGCATGTATTTCTCAGCAGTCTGATCCAGATAAATTTGGACAGAAGTAGATTTTGAGACCAGTCTTTGAGGTTTGTTTTGAACCCAGGGGGCATCTTCTTACTGTATCTTTCCCTGGTTCTCTCTGGTGACATAGATGGCCTATGGTTTAGCTTGCTGTTCTTAATTAAGAGGAGCTATTATTTTTGAGAGAAACTTTAGACTTACACTTCTCCATACTCTGTTTCAAATAATGTCAGTTCCTTTGTGGAGCGCTTTGGAGCTCTCTTTTCTTATGGACTACCTCTCCTCCTGGACATAGTATCTAATCCACTCTTCTGGGCTCTGAATGGGGCAGTAGCCACTGGTCATCATTACTTGTCTTTCTTGATCTGGAAACTCTGCCCTAAACTGGGGATGATAAGAGCTCTAGTGTTCTTGGCCTGCTGTGCCTAGGGTAGAGCCTCTGTCCTATAGGTGCAAGGCTGGTGGCAAAAGGGAGCTCCTGACCTCTCAGCCACGCTCACCGGGAATTCTTCAACTTGGAATTTCAGGGGATTAGAAATCCTTGTGGACTTCCCTTCTCAGTGAGGTATAGTAAGGCTTGGTTGAGAGCTGAAGGGAGAGGGAGCACCATCTTCTTGGCCATACTCACCTACAGTGGAGTGTCCCTCAAGCTGAGAGTGGAGAGGGAGAGAAGAAATGGCTCAAATGATGCAGATTCTTGATATTCTTACCAAGTTTTAGTATGTTTTCTTGAATGAATTTTTTCCCTATTATATGCCCTTAGGACAATTTCCAGAGACTTTAAATGATTAAGGTTTTTTAAAATAACTATTACCAGCTTTGTTTTTTTCTCTGGTGAGTGAATCCATGGAGTGCCTCATGCTGACATCTCACTATGACTTTTTAATGAACAGTCAAATTGTTTTCCAAAGTGCTTATACCATGTTACCTTCCCACCGGTCCTGGTTTCTCTGCATTCTCAATCAGTCTCTGGTCAGTCTTTTAAATTTTAGCCATTCTATTAGGTGTGTAGTGGTATCTCCTTGTGTTTTTAACTTGCATTTTCTGATGACTAATGATGTTGGGCATCTTTTCGTGAGCCTATTTGCCATTCATGTATATTCATTGGTAAAGTGCCTATTCAAAGATTTTGCCCGTTTTAAAACTGGATTTACTTTTTATTGAATTTTGATAATTCCTTAATAATTATAGATATAAGTTCTTTACTGGATATATGTTTTGCAAAGGTTTTCTCCCAGTCTGTAGCTTGTCTTTTCCTCTCTTAAGAGTGTCTGTTGCAAAGCAGATGTTTTTACTTTTTATGATGTCCAAGTTATCAATTGTTCTTTTATGGATGGTGCTTTTGGTGTTGTAGCTAGTAAATCTTTGCCTAGCCCAAGTCACAAGGTTTTCGCCTGTGTTTTGTTCTAGAATTTTTATAGTTTTTAGTTCTACATTTAAGTATATGATCCATTTTAGTTTAATTTCAGATATGAGTTTTGGACTGAAGTTCAATTTTTTTTCCCTTTTGATATCCAATTTTTTCAGCACCATTTCTTAAAAAGGCTATCCTTTCTTCACTGAATTGCCTTTGACCATTGTTAAAGTCAGCTAACTGTATTTCTATATTTGGGAGAAATTGATTTCTGGACTCTATTCTGTTCCATCAATGTATTTGACTATCTTTGTGCCAATACAACACTGTTCTGATTACTGTAGTTTTACGATGTCTTGTAATCAGCTAGTGTTAGTCTTCCAACTTTGTTTTTCTTTTTAAGAGAAGTTTGGTTTTAGGTCTTTTATATGTCTTCCATGTGTCTACTTAACTTTTTAAACATATAGAATATAATAACTGTTTGATATTCTTGTCTGCTAATTCTAATATCTGTGTCACTTCTGGGTTAGTTTTGATTCATTTTTCTCCTCATTGTAAGTTGTATGTTCTTACTTCTTTTCATGCCTGGTAATTTTATTGGTTGCCAGGCATTGTGGAATTTACCTAGTGGGGTGCTGAATAATTCATATTCCTGAAAATATTATTGAGCTTCATTCTGGAACGCAGTTAAATTACTTGGAAATAGTTTGATGATTTGAGGTAATGCTTTTAAGATTTATTAGGTGGTGCTGGAGCAGTGCTCAGTCTAGGGCAAATGATTCCCTGCTGAGAAGGCAAGACTTGTCTGTATATTCTATCCAATACCCTGTTAATCATGAGGTTTTCTAATCTGGTTGGTGGGAACAGGCACTGTTCCTGGTCCTGTGTGAGTACTGGGCTTTGTTACCTATAATCCTTTCTGGTAGTTCTTTCTTCATCCTTGACTAGTTTCTCCCATGCAAGTGCTAATTCATACTCTGCTACATGCTTGGGGCGTGGGGTGGGGGGTGGTCCTCTGCAGTTCTTTGGAGTTATCTCTCTGCAGGTCTCCACTCACTAATACTCTGTCCTACAGTTCTAGTTATCTATTCTCCCCAGACTCTCAGCTTTGTTTCTCAACTCAGTAAGACCACCAGACTCCATATGGCTTCCTTCTCCTTGCACTGTCGCCTGGAAACTCTCAAAGGAGTAATTGCAGGGCTGACCTCCATTGTTTCCTGGCCTTTATAGATTACAGTCCACTGCCTGGTGTCCAATATCTTGAAAAACTATTGTCTCAAATATCCTGTTTATTTTTTGTTTGTTTGTTTCAGATGAGAGGGTAAATCTGGACTATGTTACTCTTTATTGACCAGAAGCAGAAATCTTTTCATAATTTTATAAGTTTATTTTCATAAAGAATGATTGCCCCTGAAACTAACACAACATTGTGAATCAACTATACTCTGATAAAAATTTTTTTTTAGAAAGAATGATTGCCTCGGAGGGATATGAAGGGTGGACTGGAAGGCTAGGGTTTGAGGGGGTGGAATCATACTCAGAGATGAGTGTGGAAGCTGGCAAGAAGAGAAAGACCAGGAGGTACCAAGCAGGCACATTGGGGTTTTGACCTATGAGTCCTGGCCCAGGGTCTGCTTTTGCAGCCACTGCCCCTGTCTTATAACCTAAGGTAGTTGGAGACTTGGCAAGAAGGGCTCTGTATGTGGGCTCTGGCCGCCTCTTCCCTGAGATAGAAGACCTAGTCCGTTTGTGTTCAGACAAAGCTCTATCCTGGGCAGATCTTCTCCCAAGTGTCTTTCAACCTGCTGACCTGTAGGTAGGCAGGAACACCTTGAGGTATAGCAGATAGTATGGCCATAGCCAGGTGTTACCAGCACACCTTAGCTGTCGTCTGAGGTCATCAGCACTATGTTGGTGACTAGTAGTGACTCCTAATGCCTGTCCATACTAGAAGTTCTGGACTCATGGCCCTTGGTGCCTTGAGATGGCTCAGGTAAGCCCTTATTCCCTGGAGAGCTTGGACCTGTGTTCTGGCTTCCCAAGCAAAAAGCCAATGCTTTCTTTTGACCCTAAAAGTCCATTCTAGGAATCTGTGCTCCAGCTGGATAGACTTGTTGACATACACCAGACATATGTACAAGGAGTTTCACTGTGCTGGTGCTATGAGGACAAAAGACTGGAAACAATTTCTGTTTTCCAATAGCAGGCTGGGTAAATAATTTATGTTCTGTCTACCCAATGGAATGCCACGCTACTGATGAAGAGAGAGAGGCAGATCCAAATACACTGATAGGGACTAGTGACCTAATACATTGTAAAGCAGAAAAGACAAGGTGAATAGAGATTTCAAAACATGCTGCTATAGAGGACGCTGTCCTGCACCCACAAATCCCATTTTACACTCTCATATAAATTGAGTCATGCATCAGAGTCACCTGTGTTTGTGTTCTTTAACTCAACACGATGATTCTGAGATTCATCCATGTTGCTGTATGTATCAGCAGTACCTTCATTTCTATCGCTGGGTAATATTCCATTGTATGGGTGTATCAAAGTCTGTTTATCCATTCTCTTTCTGGACATCTAGATTGTTTCCAATTTAACTAAATTATTAACAAAGTTTCTATGAACATTTCAATACAAATCTTTGGATGGATACATGATTTCATTTCTCCTTGATCAATATCTAGGAAGCTAGTGCTGAGTCATATGGTGACTATACTTTCAACTTTGTGAGAAACTGCCAAAATTTTCCTCAAAGTGGTTGTGTTATTTTACATTTCTACCAGCAATGTATGAGTTTTGCAATTGCTCCACACCCTCACTTATATTTTGAATTGTCATTCTTTTTACTTTTAGCCCCACTGATGTGTATGCAATGGTGCTATCTCATGTTGATTTTACAGTGGTAAGCACTTTTCATGTTCCTATTGACCATCTGTATATCTTTTTTGGTGACATATCTTTTCAAGGCCATTTTTGTTGGGTTATTATTTGTCTTTTCACTGTTGAGTTGTGGGAAAAGATATATATATATTTATATATATAAAAGATATATATATATATATATATATTATATATTCTGGATACAAGTCCTGAGAGTGAAAGAGAGAGAGATGATAGATGATAGAAATCAGAAAGAAAAAACCTTTTTCTCTCATTAGATGACTTGTCTGTACATCTTAGTGGTGTCATTTGATGAGGAAAAATCAGTTTTTAATTTTGATGAAGTCTCATTTTTATATATATATATATTTATTTATATATATATATACAAATTTATATATATATATATATATTTTTAGCTAGTGCTTTCTGTGTCTTCTCTAAGAAAACTTTGCCTGCCTCAAGGTTGCAAAAATATTCTTTTATGTTTTCTTCAACTTCTAGTTCTTTTCAGTTCCAGTTCTGTAGATACTCTTTGACAGGTTACGGAAGTTTCCCTCTGTTCGTAGAATTTGCTAAGAGTTGGGTTGTTTTCCTCCAAATCATGGGATTTGGATAGGTGTTGAATTTTTAAAGTGTGGTTTTTTTTTTGTGCATCTATTGAGATGATCATATGATATTTTTTGCCTTCCTTCTGTTATTGTGGTAAATTATATTGATTTTTGAATATTAAACCAATCTTGCATTCCTGGTATTAACAAATGCATGCATGCATGTGCACATACACATACAAACGTTTTTTCCTGGAATTGATTTGCTAACATTTGTTAAGAATTTTATATCCATAGTTTTAAATGATATTGGTCTATAATTTTATTTTCTTGTAATGTCCTTTCCTAGTTTTGTTACTAAGGTTATGCTAGCCCCATAGAATAATTGGAAAGTTTCTCCTGAGTTACTGTAAGATTGGTACTATTTTTTTCTTAAATATTTGATATAATGCATCAGTGAAACCATCTGAGCCTAAAGTTTTCTTTGTGGGGAAATTTCAAATTTTTAGTAAGTGTAGGGCTATTTATGTTTACTCTGTGTGTGTGTGTATGTGTGTGTGTGTGTGTGTGTATGTGCGTGTGTGAGAGAGAGAGAGAGAAAGAGAGAGAGAGAGAGAGGATTTTGGCATTTTATGACTTAAGAAATTTGTTTGTTTCATCTAAGTTGACAAACCTATTGGCATGTTGTCCATAATATTAATTGATTATTCTTTTGTTGTCTTCAGGACCTGTCATTACATCTCCTCTTTGATCCATAATAATAATTTGTGTTTTCTCTCTTTTTACTTTTATTGACCTAGCTAGGGGTTTTATTAATTTTATTGATCTTTTCAAATAACCAACTTTTATTTCATTAATTGTCTCTACTGTTTGTTCTATTCATTGTTTGTCTATTTCATTGAATTCTATTTTTATCTTTATTATTTCCCTTTTTTTAAATTTTGAGTTTAATTTGTTTTTTTCTAAATGCTAAATATGGATACTTATATAATTGACTTCAGGCACTTCTTCTTTGATAATATAAACATTTAAAGCTATAAATTTCCCTTTAAGCACAACTTTTGCTTCATTCTACAAAGCTTTATATGTTCTGTTTTAATTTTCATTAGTTTAAAACATTTTCTTATTTACCCTGTGATTTCCTCTTTGACCTATGGGCTATTTAGAAGTGTATTGTTTTTAAAGATTAGAGGATTTTCTTATTACCTATTGTTATGAATTTCTAATTTAACTCTGTAGTGGTATACTCTCTACAGAGTATGTAGAGAACAGACTCCATATTATTTCAATCTTTTTTAATTGATTAAGACTTGTTTTGCTAAATTTCCATTGTACACTTAAAAATGCATATTCTCCAGACTGTGTTCTATAAATGTCAATTAGATTAACTTGGTTTATGATGTTGTTGAAATCTTTTATATCCTTATTAAATTGTCTATTTTTAATCAGTTACTCAGAAAGGAAGGTTAAATCTACAACTATATCTGTTGATGTGTCTATTTCTCTTTAGTTCTCTGTTTTCACTTAGCTGCATTTTGAGTCTCTGTTATTAGGTGCATTAATGCCTAGAATTACTACATCTTTCTGAAGAATCCACTCTTATCAACATAAATCAATTTTCTTTCTCTAATAAGACTTTATATCTTTTATATTTTCCCACACATTTACAATTTCTGGCATTTCATTTTTTCAAGTAAATATGGTTCCATCAGATATTTCTTTTCAATCCACAGAACTTTCTTTAACATTCCTAGTAGTTCAAATCTCTGGTGATAAATTCTCTCAGCTTTTGTTTGTATAAAAATACATTTATTTTTTCTTTATTATTAAGCGGTGTTTTTGCTGCTATAGAATTCTAGATTGGCAGGGTTTTTTTTTTTTCAGCATTCCATTGACATTCTATTGTCTTTTGACTTGCCTTGTTTCTGCTGATAACTCAGTGGTACTTTTATCTTTGTTACTCTATATATAATTGTGTCTTTTTTTCTGACCACGTGTAAGATTTTTCTCTTTAACTTTGTTTTTTCACAAATGGAACATGATAAGCCCTTGTGTGGGTTTTTTTTTTTCCTGCTTTTTCTGCTTGAGTTCTTTTGTGCTTCTTTCATCTGTAGGTCTATAGTTTTCACCCAATTTCAAAATTTTTCTGCCACTATTTTTTCAAATATTTTTCTTCCCCAGTCTTTCTCTCTTCTCTAGGAACTTCAACTGCATATATGTTAGACTGACTGACATTTCTCCATACAATTCTGAGGCTCTATTTATTTTCTGTTTCTTTTCCTCTGTATGCTTCAGTTGGTTAGTTTCTATTGCCTTGTCTTCGAGTTTACTGATCTTTTCTCCTGCAGTGTCCAAATTGTTATTAAACCTATCTAGAGAATTTCACTTTGCAAATATTTTCTTTATCAGCTCTAGAAAATCCACATGATTTTTCTTTATAGTTTTATTTTTTCTGATGAAATTCCTACTTTTTTTTCCACTCTATCTTCTACTTTAAATTCACGACCAGAATATAATAAATAATATGGTGTACTATAAACAATCATTTAAAATTCTTGTCTTCTAATTCAACATATGTTTTCCTGTGTCTGTTTCATTGGGTTTTTGTTTTGTTTTGTTTTGTTTTGTTTTGTTTTGCTCCTGGTTGTGAGTCCCTCTTCCTTCTTCTTTGCATGTCTAGGAATTTTTATTGTGTTTTAGATATTGTGAATGCTATGCTATTGAGATCCTGGATGTTGTTTTTCTTTAAAGAGTGTTGTTGACTGATTTTCTGACAGGCAGTAAATTTACTGGCTAATAAACTTGATCTTGGTGAAGTTTGTTTCTAGGTTTTTTAGGGTGGGTTTAGAGTAACCCTTCCCACTGGATAGGCAGAACTCCAATTTTCCTGAACATCATACAACCTCCAGAATCTCCATTCAGCTCTCAACCACACAGTAGCCATTCTATGTCTGCCCTGTCCCTGTGCACTTATAGGATGGATAAGTGGGTGGATAGGTGGATGGGTGGGTGAATGAATACATGGGCTGGTGGATGGATGGATGGATGGATGGATGGATGGATGGATGGATAATTTAAAGTGAAGTCAAGGCAGGGCTGGGAAGAAAACAAAATGGAACAGTGGACCAGAGTGACAGATGGCCAGAGCCCTCTGAACGAAGAAGGACCTGGACATGCAATTATTGGTGAGGGGTTTCCTGGGCAGAGGGACAGAGAAAACATGAGCAAAGGCCCTGAGATGATAGGAGCAAGGAACCACAAGAAGTGGCTGTAGCATGGTGGTGAGGGGAAAGATGGGAGGTGATAGAACTGATTGAGACCCAAAGCCTGGTGTGGTATGACATGCCCAGTGTTTAAAAATATGAAATAGGTGCCAAACTTGGAAAATTGGGATATTTCACATCAAAAGCTGGATTTTTTGTTCTTCTAAAGTTTGGCATTGCTGGTACCACCAGGCTCATAATCTGGAACTGAGAGGCACAGCCCTACTGCAGACTGGGCAAGAATCTCCCTCCCACCCCTTCCTGGGCCCAGTAAGCCCCTCAGCCCTTTAGTAAGGGGTGGGATCTGCACACCCAAGCCCCTCACCACACCTGCACCTTGCCCTTCCCAGTCCTCACAGGACAGAGGCCTCTCACTGCTCCTGCACCCCTGACCCCAGGTCCGGCTCCAGCCTGTCCTCTGGACCCTCTGCTTCTGCCTTCTTGCTGGCTGCCACTCCTCCTTCTCATGTCAACCCAGCTGTGCCTGGTCTATGGGCTCCTTACCCCTGGAGGTGCCCCAGACAGACTGGCACAGAGGGAGAGAACGCCAGAAGGGGAGAGCTCCATCCTGCCCTGCAGTTTGCCCCCTCCCCAGTCCAGGAAAAGCCTGGCCTCCCATCCTTGATGTGATGTAGCCCTCTGAGCCCCTCACCTGCCCCCCAGAGGTTTCTGATGCCATCTTCATTACATCCCCTTATTTCATCCTTATAACAACTTTGGCTCCCCTGTCTTAGAGAGGAGTGGCTGAGGCCCTGTGTGGGGCTGTGCTGTGCCCAGGCTTAGAACCAGCAAGGAGCCCCATGTGCCTGGAGCAGAGTGACTGGAGAGGATGGATGGCTTGGTAGACCTCAGGGAGGAGCCAACTCCCTCTGAACCACATGGGGGCCTGGATGGTTTGGACGAGGGAAAGACAGTCTGGCTGGGAGAGAATGGAGTGTGGGGGACAGATGGAGTGGAAGTAGGGAGAGGATCAGATCCCAATTCCCTTTGGGGGTCAGCTGAGGCAGATGAGGGAGAGTCCCATGTTTATTGCCTGTGTGTCCCTTACTTCATTCCCACTCAAAGGGTGTAGCCAAGACAGTCCTGTCTGGCCTGCTCCGACCCCTCTCAGACTCATACCCAAGCCCTCAGCTAGACCTGCCTGCCTCCCTTCAGGACCCAGGGGTTCTCAGCTCTTGGGCTTCATGCCAGACCCCCAGGAGCCACTGTCCCATGAGGCAGGCTCTCAACTGCATCACCCCACGCCGAAGCAAAGGCCTCCAACATCCTGCAACCCCAGCGGCCCATGAGCAAGTCATTAAGACCTAGCAGAACTTTATAAATGTGGCTTAAAGTTAAGTACATAAGAAAATCTCTGTAATTTCCCGCCAAGCAATGGGGATGTTGTCTGGTTCCTACAGGCCATAATTTTTGAGGAGAGAAATGTTTTTTTCCCCACAAATGATGGGAAGTCGGTGGTTACGGTTACGGCTGGCTGTTGACGTTGGGAAGCTGTCCTGATGCCCAGAATCCCACCTACCTCAGCTAAATGGTATCTTTATGAAATTAGCAGAACGCGGCTGCACCGAGGGGAGGCAAAAAAAAAGAGACATGAACTTTCAAATTTTAAGTATAATTGGAAAACTGACCTTTGGAAAATATTTTCCCACCTCAGCCCCACGCTGGGGAAGAATGGGTGCTTTATGCTGAGGGTGAGCGGCGACCTTGAGGAATTAGCTGGTCTCTCTGGAGGTGGAAGCAGAGTGGCATGGTGGGTTGTCGGTCCCTCTGGGCATCCTTGGGTTACAGGGCTTGTGGTCATTGACCACGGAGGGACCAGGAATGCCAAGGCCACCTGGCACTGGGCGCATGGAGGAACAGCTGAGGATGCGGCCGTACCCAAGAGCAGTTGGTGGGTCCAGCAATGGAAAGTTCTCCTGCTGGCCTGGGCAGCTGGGAGGCTGCATGCCTGCTTCTTGCACCTCTGTCCACTGGCTCAGAAAATGTCAGAGAGGACTTGTTGGGGATGGTATGGATGGGAGTGACCCTGCATCCAGTTCTGGGCTGATGGAGCTGAGGTGCCACTGAGGCCTGCAGGTGGCAGGGAGAGGGAGGTACTGATTGGGCTTCCAGGACATGCCATGCTCTATGTTAGGTGCTGGGGGGTACAGGGTGACTACAACAAAGCTCAGTTCCATCCAGCAACTTGACAAACATACATTCAAGCCTTGAATGTACAGTTACAGCCCCTCTGAGCCTCAGTTTTCTCATCTATAAAATGGGGGAAATAATGGGAGGAAGAAACAAGTGGTCAACTCGGGGAGCCCTGACGTCCCCCTTGTTGCTTAGGACATGCGGCCTGTGGCTGTGCTGGCAGTTGAGCCTTGGCTTTCCAACTCACGGTTTTATCCTCCCTCCACTACGACTATCTCTGGGCAGATACTTTCCACATTGTGGAGGTTGCACAGGCTGGGACAGAGCTTCTGGGACTCCTCTCTCCCAGTGACCTCTGTCTCTCTGGCCCCAAGTTGCTGACTCAGGCTCCTGATCCACCTGAGGACAGTCGTGCTTGTTCTGTGCTCAGGCCAGAGACTGTATAAAGTATAAGAGTATGACCGCTGGGCTGTCAGGCCGGTCCCTCCCTCAAATTCAATTTGGACGCTGCTTTGTTTCCAGATCTTGCAGTGATAGGTCATTTGTTTGGGGTTTTCCCCATCAGCACACAAACCCAGGTGGTTCTGTACCCCCCTGGGGCCTCCCTGGGCCTGGTCTGACCCCCTCCCCACAGTCAATGTTCACAGGCCTTGTTGCACACAGGGTCTGCTCCATGCCCTCTTCTGAGTGCTCTCCCTGTATAATCTACTCCGTCTTTCTACAGCCGTAAGAGGGAGGGATATGATTAGTCCCATCTTCTGATGAGGAACCCCCGCTAAGTGCCAGCAGAGAATAAGGGGCAGATCCTGGCTGCCACCTGTGCGTTTAAGGTCAGTCCACCTCTCAGTGCCCCTGGGAGCTGGTATCTCCACTTTCTGCTCGCGGTAGATGCAACTAATGGGGGCGCAGCAGCAGCACCTATGTGACTTCAGCTGGTTGGTTTGCAAGGTGACTGGGGACAGGCAGTGGGAAGCAGATGGCAGGACCTCCCCCACACCCCAACAGGTTCTGGTCTCTTTCCCCTCCCTTTCAGGGAGTTGCCCCTCTCGCCTCAATGGAGAGTCCCCTCCCTCCTTCCCTGCAGCTGCACTGGCCAGTCCTCCAGATTCCTGGGCACAACAGTGACAACGACCTTCATTTATGCTGCCGACATGCCGGGAACCATTCCATTCCCTCCTCACAGCACCACGTAGGTGCTATCATCACCCTGCTTACGGATAGGGAAACTGAGGCACACCCAGTCACGTCTGAGGGCACAAGGTCCTGCTCCAGCCATCTTCCGACTGCCCCCAAAGCCCTGCCTGGGGAGCCGAGGAGAGGGAAGCAGGGCAGGGCAGATTTGTCACGTGTTCTCCTTGGAAGAAAGGAGAGTTCACTAATTACCTTTCACTAATTACCACTCAAGCAATTTCCATAATTGCCTCAAGAAAGGGTTTTATCAGCCAAACGTGAACAGAAACAGCCTCAGGGAGAAAGACTAAAGGATATGCTCAGGAAGCACAGACCAGTGGAAGTAAATCACCCAGGCGGGGCCGCGAGGAGTCCTGGAGCCTGGGTCCAGTCCGCACCCCCTCCCACTGCCGCCTCCAACTCCGTAGAAAGGGAAACCGAGGCCCAGCGAGGCAGGCGATCAGGTCAAGTGCACACAGAAAGTCCGTGCAAAACAGATGTGCACGTGCGGCTGGTCGTGCTGTGTAGCGTGGAAATCCATCGCAGGCACATTATGGGTCACTCTTGAAAGCCCTCCCAAAGACAGCGCACGTTTCCTTGAAGCTAATTGCTTTAGTTTGAGGTAATATTCATCACAGAAACACCAGCAGTAACCTTTGGTCTTGGCAAATTCTCCCCTCAATCACGTAACGTAAACAGCGATAAACGAGGGCTTTTTAAGGCTTTCTTCATAATGTGTTGCACATGCATTTGTTACTGAATCTGCGTGAGCTCCAAGCCCTGAAATCTGAGCGTGGCTGTGAGGTGAGCGGCTGGGCCGCCGGAGGTGGGGTCAGGGTTCCCAGGAGACAGCCAAGCCTGGCCGGCCTCCTCCCCCTGCTGCCCCCCTCCGCCCTCCCCCTGCTTCCCTTCCTTCTCGTGGGCAGGTGGGCAGGCAGGGAGTGTCTCTAGTTGGTTGGTTTCTCTCTCTGCCTTTCTCTTATTCTGTTTCCCTGTCTCACCTCCCTCCCTTCTCCCCCAGCCTCAATCTCTCTCTCTCTCTCTCTCTCTCCACCCCCCCTCCTTCTCTCTTGTTTCTTTTCTTTTCTGATTCTCTTTCTATCACTCTCATTGTCTCCTCACTGCCTGTCTCTCTCGCCTTGTTCCTCTCTTTCCTTATCTGTCCAGTGCTGACTTCTGATCTCTGTCCCCCTTTGTCCATCTCCAGTCTCTCACCCTCCAACTCTGCCTCCTCCCTTGCACACGACCCCTCCCTCCCTGGGCACATGTCCTGTGAAGAGCGTGGTCCCACTTTCTTCCCTTCTCAGCCCTGGTGGCTCAGGGGGGGCTTGACATGGACCCCTGGCCTGGGGTAGGGGGAGATTTCAGCAGTGGAGGATGAACAGTGTATATTGGTGGGGGGCACAAGAAGGACTGCTGTCTTTTGGTGGGGGTGAAGAAATCAGTGTTGGCTACATGGAGGTGGTGACATCTGAGCAGTCTGGAAGGAGAATAGGCAGTGGCCACAAGGAGACAGTAGGAGCAGAGGGACCATGGAGCAAGGGGCACAGGGGCCGAAATCAGGAGCAGCCCTTGGATTGGGATGGCTGGTGGGGGCAGGACAGGGAGGGTGGGCAGCTGTGGGAGGTGGAGGGTGGGGAACAGGCCCTGCCTCATGGGCAGAGAGGGCATTCCAAGAGCCTTGGGTAAGGGGAAAGGCATGGGAGGGAGGGTCAGTTCAGGCTATAGAATTTGGGGCAGCCCCATTGCTGGGCAAGGAAAGCGGGATGGCTGGCCAGGGTTCCAGGGACCTTGACGAGAGAGGTGGCTGGGGCAGGGGCCACCACAGGCCTGGACACCTGGGCCCAGCCCGGCCACCCCACTGTGAGCCCTCCCATGAGGACTTCCATCACCCGACCTTGTTTCCCTCCTGTCTGTTGGGGTGCTAGTGTGGAATAATTGGGAGGGCTCAGGGCATTGTGGACAGGAACGTGCCCTGGCATTGGCCTAGACACACATCACCCCGGTGACTGCCACACACCCCCAGACATGCACTTGCTCCCTGCAGTCATGACACCCAGAGGCTGGCTGCTGGTATCCCCATAATTTCAAGACTTGGAAACTGAGGTGCACAGAGGTTCAACAACTGGCCCAGGATGATGAAGCCAGAAGACACAGGGCCAGACAAGAGCCTCACCCTGGAGCCCACACCCCTGCACTGTCGCCCTGTGAGTGTGGTCCTGGGGGGCACAGAGCCCAGACCCAGTGGTACACCTTTCTTTTCCTAGCCCCGTTGTCTCTAGTGCCCTCATGCGAAACAGGGTGAGTGGGGGCAGAACTGGACCCCAACCTATCACCTGGCCCCCAGTGCCCCACTTCCCATCCCAAATGATTCCTGAAGCAGCCCACCCACAGGTGGGCAAATGGGCCCCCTGCCTACCCCCTGAGAGAGAGCACGTGTGGATGGAGGAGACACGTCCAGGGAGCTGGGCTGGTCAAGAGGCAGAAGGGGCAAGCAGGGGATAGAGCAGAGCGGAGACGAGCAGTCTATGTAAAAACAGGCACTGCCCTGGGCCAGTCAAGCCCAGATCTCACTGACCCCCAGAGTGGATGTTCAGAGCCCCAGCAAGGACCAAGACCAAATCACAGGGATGAATCATTCAATGCCTCCCGTCCTTCGTTCACTGAAAGATATTTAACATTTAAAAATTGATTGTTTAAAAAAAAAACACATGAGTGATTCAGAGTTAAAGGCTTCCGCTCCCCAGTGAAAATTTTCAGAAAAACACACGATGCTGCTTCCCCTGGGATGTCCCCTGGACTTTCCTTGTCCTATGGAATCCGTCTCCTTGGATGGCAGCATGCCTGCCTGCTTGTCTGCAAGCCACGCTTTTCATCACCCACGCCTCAGGCAGCTCTTCACACCAGCAAGGAGTAAATGTTCATCACGCCTGCCAGGGCCCTGCAGTCTGGGCTGGAATCCAGACTACAGGACCACGTGTCAGGGAGAGGGACTGAGGATGCCATGAAATGCCACAGGACTGTATTAAAAGTCCATCATCTTCCCCCAAACTTGCCTGCGTAAGCCATAAACCTTGGAGTCCTCCTCTACCTTTTTTTCACCTATCATCCCCCATCTGTCCTCAGGCACACCTCCCCCTGGCCACCCCCGCGACCCACTCCCCACAGGGCCTTAGTTCAAATTCGACCATCTCTCCATGGCTCAGACCCTCCTGGGCCCTGTCTCTCAGAGAGAAGCCAACCCCACAATGTCCCGAAGCCCCTGCCTGCTCTGACCTCTGAAATGTTGCCTGGCTTCACCTCTCCCAGGTCTATCCCTGAATGTTACCTTCTCAGGAGACCCTGCTTTGTTTCTTTTACAGTACCCCTCCTCCTCATTTCTAGAGTCACTTTCTGTCCCCAGAGCTGGACATGGGTCCTGAGGATGGGAATCTTACCTGCGGGGCTCGGCCAGTGTCTGTGGAGAAAGTGATCCTGTCAGCCTCATTCCCATGCTGACTCCCTACTGTGGACCCGGGCCTGTTCCAGAGGAGGAGCCCAGATAGGAAGGTGGGAGCAAGCTCGGGGTGCTGCAGGGGACCCGGAGCTGGGGGAGCACCCTGGAAGGTGGCATCAGGGAAGGATGGAAAAGGTTGGTCTGTGTGTGGGTAGATGGGCTGCAGACCCAGGTTCCAGGAGCCAGAGCCCTGGCTACAGGACAGAGGGGTAGCTGGAGATCTGCGCTTTCACCTGAGGGCCCTTCCCATGGACACCTCTGGCCCCCAGATGTCCCATGCCCCTTAGGGAAGCCACACCCTTCTTGCTGGGCTCTGGAATTGTCCAGCTCCAGGCTGCTCCAGGCAGGGAACAAGAAGGCCTCAGCAGGCCTCATGCTGCTCAAATATCAAGCAAATTGAAAATTGAGGCAATTTAAAGTAAAAGGCCATTTTCCTATAGTACTCACTGGAGGCAGACCTGAAAGTGATTTCCTAAAGGGTCCAAGACCCAGGAACTGCCATCCCTTATCCATCGTCCCTCATCCCTTATCACTGGAACATAAGCAGACTTTGGGCACTGCTTTGCCAGGGGGCTCCCTGAGGACCCCTGGCCTCCCACCTGACCTCCGAAGTGCTTTTCTCCATGGGGAAGTTCCTGCAGACACCCCTCCCTTTCAGAGGTCACTTTCTCCACACTGACCTCCAACCTTTGACCTTCCACTTGGATCCAGCATCACCCTCCTCTTCAGACAGTGGGGGTGTTTCCCCTATACCCCCAACCAAGACAGAGACCAACGCTAGTTCCTTTGAGAAATCTGTAACTCAGTGCCTGCCGCCCATGACCGCCAGACAGAACCCTCTGGGGTCAGGCCACGTGCCCTTAGCATCGGTCCTCTTGGGGCCGCAGCTTTTCATCTGTAAGGTGGTCATAAATTCCCCCAGGAATTTATGTGTGTTGGGGGGCTTCAGTGAAATGCAGCTGACAGAATGCCTGGCACAAGCGTGTACAATGGGTGTGAGTGGGGAAGACAGTGGTGACGTGTGCATGTGTGTGAGTGTACATGTATATATGTGTTTTGTATATGTGTGCTTATATTATGTATGCGTATATATTTGTATATATCTGTGTGTCTATGAATATATGTGTATACATTATGCAAGTGTGTATGCATGTATACATACCTGTGTGCGTGTATTCATGTGTTCTCATCACTGGCTTTATCACACTAACTCTATGGATTTTCATTCCTAGACCCACATTTGTCTCAGACGTTTACCCAGGGCTTGGCTGCCATTAGCCCAAAGCCAAAGGACATTGGAGTCTCTGCCTGGGCCTCTGTTCTGAGCTGGCCAGGACACCGAGGGCCTCTCTCATTTTTCAGAGTGCTCTCATTTCACACAGGTCTCAGAGGGGACGAGGAGGGGGTGTGAGGACAGCCTTGTTGAGACAGAAGGAGCTGAAGGAGGCCAGGGGAATGGAAGATGACGTTCAGTGGACACACTGCTCAGAGGAAGGACCAGGAGGCAATAAGAGACACAGATGAAACTTAAAAATGCAGGGCTGAGAAGAAAAAGTAAAAATCCAAATAAAAAACTTCCATGCGCAAAACAATGTGTGTTCAAAGAATAAATCCTGGACAAAAAGCAACACCAAACACATCAGAGTGGGCCTCAGGGGCAGAAACAAGAAGCAGTCAAAACCAGCCCATGCTGGCAAGTCCTCATGAACTGAGGGCTCTGGTTAACTCACCACAATTTATGCACAAAAGACACAAACCTGCAAAACACTGTCAAAGTGGGTCTTGAGTGTATCACTCAGGGCTTGAGTTTCCTGGGGCTTCTGGAAGTTTCCCACTTGGCTGTATGAGGGAGGATTTGATCTGTGCAGTGAGGAAGGCTTCCAGACTGAGTTCCTGTCCGCTCATCCCCACCAGGAATCCCGGCTCTGGGAGCAACACTGTGGGATCAGTGAAGGCCTCTGGGGCCTGCTCTGTGAGCCTCGGCCCATCCCTGGCCTGGCAGCGGGGAGCGCGGAGAGTCCAGAGCTCCAGTATCTGTCACACATTAGGAGCCCTCTGCCTGGTGGGCGGGGAAGGAAATGCCTCCTCCTAGTCCCACCTGCCCCCCTGCGGCCCACCTTCCCTCCTCTGACAGCCCCAGACCAGGGCCTGGACACTTGGGTCCACCTGCTTGCTTGCTGCCCAGGAGGCCAAGGCTGGAGCAGAAATAGCCCAAGGTGGCAGGCCCAGTGGCACGGCCACCATCTGCCCTGGACAAGGGCCTGGGGCTTGTAGGGTTAACCCAGGGGAGGGCAGGAGGGTAAGGGATGACTAACACCAACCCACACCATACACATGTACAAACACCACACCACACATATATACACACACCACACATGCACACACATACACACACACCACACACATGTATATACACAGGCACACACACCACACTTCTCCCACATATACACACATGTACACAAGTACATATATACACACAGACACATATGTATACACATACCATATACTCACATACACACACATACATACACCACACACATACACACTACACATATATACACACACGTGTATATACACATACACAACACACACCATGTATATGCATACACCACACACACACATGCACACACCATACATACCACACAAATGTGCACACATGCACACACACACAGTCACACACATGCATGCACACACACACTCATACACAAAATACTGAGCCTCCACACTGCCCCAGGCCCTGGCAAGCTGTCCTCAGCCCTCACAATGGCCCTGGGGCTTTATGGCCAGAACTCAGCCTGCTGGACAGGGAGGCCTGGCCGCGGTCATGTCCTAGCTCCTTGGTGACTGTGGACAATGGCCTCTGGCCCTCTGCTCCAACTCAGCCAACTCCCTCCTTCTACAGGTTCAGAAACCGAGCGCCAGGAAGAGGAGGAGACTTATGTGGGATAACCCAGCGAGCACGTGATAGTACGGGGGTCCCAACCCTGCCAGACTCACAGGCCTCTCTTGGCCTCTGGTGCGAAAGGATTGCCCATTTGCCTGCCACACAATGACTTATTTGCTCTTTTTACTTAAAAGCGTCCCTTAGCCGTCTCCTCCTCCAAGAAACTTTCCTTAGGCCTTCCCCACAGCTCACCCCAGGCTAAGCTGGTGCCCCTGGAACTCACAGAGGACACACACAGCTGTCTTCCCTTCCTCCCTGAGGATCTCTGGGATAGACTCTGTCCCAGAGATCATGTCTGTGTCTAGCGTGCAGCTGGTATCAAGAGCAGACAGGGAAGGTGTGCTCAGATGAGTAAGTGACCAAACGGGGGAATGTCTCAATGTCCTTTTATTTATTCAACAAGCAGGCAAATACACCTGACCTCCCATGCTCCAAATTGTAGTGGGCCTGTCGGTCCCTCCCACCCTGGAGCCCTGCACCATCAGTTCACACCCCATATCAGCATCTGCAGGGCGGGGACAGGGGGCACTGCCCCAAAGCTGCTGGAATCCACTTGGCCTGCATATATGGAGGATGGGGAGCATCCGGGAATTTGCATCTTTCAGGACTTATCAGACCTTTGCCAGTGACCAAGGTGGGGAGGAGTACAGCCACCGAGCCCCTAGCCCCCTCTGGGATGGTTCTGGAGGATGGTCCCTCTGTCTCCTCTCCTCCCTGCAGGATGGCATCAAGGGCTCTTCATGACCTCTCATCCCTGCTTTGTTCCTCCACCTTCCCTGTTCTTTCCTAATATATCATTTTCACAGGAACCCCCAACTCAGGCTCTCTTCCGGGGCTTGTTACTGAATATTGTCCCCACAGGCAAGCTCTGGGGCAAGGCTCTGAAGTTGGATCCCTCATGGGCAGAGGACAATGTGCTGGTGGAGTGGGAGAACAGTGGCTGCTGCAGAAGTACGACTGCGGTGTCCTCTCTGGCTGCGTTGGGAAGGGATGTGATTGGAAGAGGAGGCTGGACTGGGCAGCACATCGAGCATTCAGGAGATGGTGTGGTGGGTGGTTGTATTGAGAGAGACTGGGAGTTGCCAGCCATGAGCTGTCAGATAGAAATGATGAGCTCAGGTCAAGAAATCACCAACTTGGGGCAGTGTGGAACCCAGGCCTCACGGTGGTGTTAAGAGCCCCCTGCCCCCTGCAGCTGGACAGTGGACTATGAGGAGCTGAGAGTGGCTGAACTACAAGGAAGCCCGAATTCACAGCTTCAGCATGGCCTCAGTGGGAAGCAGTGGAACCCTGAGGCCTGGTGTACTTTTTTCCCATCGCTCCTGTAACAGATTACCACAACTGAGCAGCTCAAACAACACAAATTCATTCTCTTATCTTTGTATAGACCAGAAGTTGAGAAATCTGGGGTCAGTGGGGCTCAGCTGGGTCCCCTAACCAGGTTCTCCAAGGTTGAAGCCATGGTGCCAGCCAGGCTGTACCCCTTTCTGGAGCCTCTGAGGATGAGTCTGCTCCCATGAATACCTTTCTTTGTCCCATTGGACTGAGGTTCCTTTTCTTTGCTGGCTATTGGCGAGGGGCTGGCCTTTGCTCCTAGAGGCTGCCCATGTTCCTTCTCATGCTTTCTTTCCATGTGGCACCTCTAACAATGGGGGGTGGGGGTCAAGTCCCTTTTAACTTCAATCTCTCACTTCCTCTCCAGCCACACATCAGACATTAGCTAGGAGAGATTCCCTGTTTTTAAGGACTCCAGTGAATAGGTTGACCCAACTATTGACCTCCCTATTTAAAGTCTGTAGCTTTAATCGCATCTACAAAGTCTCTTTTGCCATGTAATATACCATATTCACAGGGTTCAGGGATTGGGGTGTGGACTCCTTTGAGGGGCCATAATTCTGCTGACCACACCTGGGATAAGGCTATCTTGGTGGATGTGCTCCACAGTAGCAAACCCCAGATTCCCCTGATCTGCATGCATGAAAGAGTCGTCACTCTCCTTGATGGAGAATAGCAGCCTCCCCTGTATATAGTGCAGATATCTCCGCTCAGGGGAATGCCCTTCAGAAAATCCTCTCTCCTTTTCCCTCTTGGTTGTTAGATAAAAAGTGATGGTCGAATCCCAGTATGACCCAGTAGAGAAGGACCTGCTAACTGAGGAGAGAAATTATTCACCAAAGAAGGTGCAGAACCTGGCTAATGTGCTCCATCACAAACTGAGATAATATACCTGGGGATGATCTTGAGGATGCTGCACCAAGGGGTTGGGGTTCAGAATAGAAGACTGTAGGGGAGAGAGTTTGTTCATTCAAGGGCATTATCCTATGACTCAGGATTACCCCCCATATGGACTGCATGTTTGCATCCCCCCAAAATCTATATGTTAAAGTTATACCACCCAAAGCGATAGTGTTTGGAGGTGGGCCCTTTGGAAGGTGCTTAGGCTTAGATGAGGTCATGAAGGTGGGATCCTCATGATGGGATTAGTAGCCTTTTAAGAAGAGGAAGAGACATAACCTCACACATGCACCAAGGAGAGACCATGTGAGCATGTAGAGAGAAAGCAGCCATCTGTAAGCCAGGAAGCAGGTTCTTGTCAGACATCAAATCTGCCAGCTCCTTGATCTTGGATTTCACAGCCTCCAGAACAGTGAGAAATAAATTTCTGTTGTTTAAGTCCCCCGGTCTGTGGTATTTCATCAGAGCCCAAGTTGACTAAGGCACAACCAGGCAGGACACCAGGAACTGGTCTTAATACACTACTGGGATGCCTCCTGAAAGTTTGGGGAAAAAAATGATGGCCTGCATTAAATGAAATGGAGGTATTAAAACAGCTTTGGTGGAGTGTGTGGGTGAGATCCAATACTCTGATAAATTGGTGTGCTAGAACAGATCTCTACGAAGTCCAAAAAAACCCTCCAGCTTACTATGCTCTTCACGGAAGATGCAGTGGATGTTTCCTCACTGAAGCAGTGAGGATGAGGAACTGTTATGAATCTAGATACTGATATGACGCTGGGTTCCCTAGCACCAAGGAGGACAATAGGATCATTGTGCTCCTAGGAGCAAGAAAGATGGGAAGCCAACAAGGCTAGGACTTGATATACATATTTAAAAATATTAAGAAAATGCATGATCAGAGTGCTGTCAGCAAAATGTACAGATGATCTCCAAACTTCTGACCCTCCACAGAAACATTGGAAAACAAGCAAAAACTGTCAGAACTCTGGAAAAGAGTCAAAGGTTTACAGCAACCAACTGAACAATGAATCAAGAAAAGGCAACTTGAAAACAGTAACAAAGCTTTGTGGCATTTTTACTTGCCCTTGGCCCACTCCCTCCCTGGTGCAATGATAGTCTTCAAGCAGCAGCAGCCCAACTTCCCAGTATGAGATTCTGGTCCCTGGTTCTGCAAGAGCAAAAATCTCTTCTAAGGTGTTTGGAGTCACCTAAAGGACTGATGCAGGGCACTCATTTCTGTTTCACCTAACTCAGACTTCAGGCCAGAAAACTGGTGAGCATTGCCCCAAAATGCTGCAAGGCCAACTAACAACCCACAGATGGCTCTGGCAAAAGATGATGGTGATACAAATAATAGACTACCTAAGGCCTGAGAGGAAAAGCTGGGGAAATTCTTGATTCTTTGGGAAATTAGGACACTCAAAAGCACCAGGAATATAGAGGATTTTCAAAACATTCCCAGGACAAGACACGTGCTCAGAAAGGACACAGAAAAGACCATAAGCTTTCATGTTGGGATAATCCTGAGGTTCAGTGCAAACCTGCTTAAGTATTAGAGTGCCCCAGTGCAGAGACTATCTGCAAAGACTAGGAGAGGTGTTTGATTTTGTTGTTTCTTGTTTGTGTTTGTGTTTTTTGTTTTTCTCTTTAAGTTCTTGGCATGAAATGAAATCTCTGTCAAAATCTTAGCTGAACATGAGGTAAAGAAACAAAAAGTTCAGTAATCACATGTGACAAGGGTTAAAGTCTTTGCAAAAATATTTTGGGAAAGTCCCTAAATAAATATGCTGCTAAAGCTACACCCTTCAACAATCAAAACAAAACAAAACAGCAAGTGCTGGGGAAGGGGAAGAACTGATCTTCAAAGTTACCACATTATACCATTCAAATGTTCAATTTTCAACAACAACAAAAAATCATAAGGAATACAAAAAAAATTTGTGTCACCTATTTAAAGGAAAAAATAAATTGACAAAAATTGTCCCCATGAAAGCCCAGACATCAGATTTACTAGATGACAACGACTTTAAACATGGACAAAGAGCTAAAGGAAATCAGAAAAATGATGCATGAACAACATGAGAATTTCAATAAACACAGAAGTTATAGAAAGAAACCAAACAAAAGTTTTGGAGCTAAAAAGTACAATAACCAAAATGCAAAATTCACTAAAGGGGCTTAACAGCAAATCTGAGCAGGCAAAAGAAATAATTATCAAACTTGAAGATAGGCCAACTGAAATGATTGAATCTGAAGAGAAGAGAGAACAAAATAATGCAGAAAAGTGAACAGATCCTAAAGAACCTGTGGGATACATCAAGCAGAACAATATAGACATAATGGGAATCTCAGAAGGAGAAGAGAGAGGGGAATTCCCTGGTGATTCAGTGGTTAGGACTCTGTGCTTCCACTGATGGGGGCATGGGTTCAATCCCTGGTCAGGAAAGTAAGATCCCATATGCCATGTGGCACAGCCAAAAAAAAAAAAAAAAAAAAAAGGTGTAGAAAGAATATCTGTAGAAATAAAGGCCAAAATTTTCACAAATTTGATGAATCTACAAATCCAAGAAGCTCAACTCAAAGAGGGATAAACTCAAAGAGACCCATGCTGAGACACATCATAATCAAACTGTTGAAAGACAAAAACAAAGACAGAATCTTGAAATCAATAAGAGAGAAGTGGCTCATCAGGCACAAGTTATCTTTGATAACATTAACAGCTGATTTCTCATCAGAAAACTTGGAAGCCAAAATGTAGTGGGATGACGTTTAAAGTGCTGAAAGAAAACAACCCGTCAACTAAGAATTCTATATCTGGTAAACCTGTCTTTTAAAAATTCAAGAGAAAGTAAGACATTCCCAGATAACCAAAAGCAAAGGAAGTGTAATACCACGAGACCTTCCCTACAAGAAATGCTAAAGGGAGTCCTTCAGGTTGGAATGAAAGAGCTCTAGACAGTAACTTAAAGATGTATGAAGAAATAAAGATCTCTATTAAAGGTAAATACATGGATTATATAAACATCAGCATTATTGAATCTTTGGTTTCTAACCAAAGATTAGATTTTTATTTCCTACATGATTAAAAAGAAATGCATAAAAATAATTATAACTTTATGTTATTGGGCACACAATGTATAAAGATGCAATTCATGATAACAATAACATAAAGGGGCAAATCTGTATAGAAATAAATTTTCATATATTATTGATGTAAAGTTGGTATCAATTAAAACTAGACCAAGGTAAATTTAAGATAGTAAATGTAACACTTATGGTAATAAAGAAAATATTAAAGAATATAATTAAAAGGAAATGAGAAGGAAATCAAAATAGTTCCACTACAAAAAATGAGCTAAACACAGAAGAAGGCAGTAATTGAGGAAATGGGTGGCAAAAAAGCTCAGACATAGAGAAAACAAATAGAAAATGAGAGAAATAAATCTTTCTTTACAAGTAACCTTTTCCTTTCAACATAAATGGGTTTAGCTCTCCGATAAAAATGCAGATTGGAAGAACTGATTAAAAACAAAAACATTCAACTGTCCACAGTTGATTATGCTGTCCACAAAAGATTCACCTTAGATTAAAGACACAAATAGCTTGAAAGTGAAAGAAAGGAAAAATATACTCCAGACAAATGACAACCCCAAAGCCGTGGGAATGGCTATACTTCTATCAGACAACATAGTCTTTAAGTTAAAAACTGCAAAAAGAGACAAAAGGTCACTATGTATTGATAAAGGGATCAATTTTTCAGAAGATATTACACCTATAAACACTTGTATGCAAAACAACAGAGCCTAGAGAGATGACATCATCAGGATAGTGGCATATGTCATTCCTGACTTCAGCCTCCCTCACAAGAAAACCAACTACCAACTATCCACAGACAACACACTACTGTGGAAGTCCCAGAAGCCAAGGAAGGGGCTGAAGAACCCTCCTGTATCACAGACTGAGACAAATTGCATTATAATGATGAGAGGAGTGGCTACACTTTGACAGCATTACCCTTCCCCCAGCCTGGCACAGTGCAACAAGAAGAGAGGCCCCCTGAGCCTGCAGTTTCTCCAGTGGGAAAAGAGAGTCCAAAGTGGATATCCAACTTCTTCAGTGTTGCATGACACTTCCTGGGAGGCTCACTGGGGTCTCACCTCATGGAGATCACTGCAGAGCTCAGTCACTGGGGATCAGAGAGAGACAGAGAAGGGGACTGAACTGACAGCAACTAGCTATCAGATCTTTGTGTATCACATCCCTGCTTGCAGGAATGTCCAAGCAGAGGTCCCAGCCAGCCGCTCTGCCCATCTACAGAGCCAAGCTCGTGGTCCTGTCTGCCCAGGGAGTTCAGCTGGCAGTTCTGGCTGTTTTGAATCCCGAGCCAATGGGCCACACTGGCCATGGATCCCTTTCTATGGCCCCGCCTGAGCAGAGAATCAAGTTTGAGGGGCCACAAAACTGCTGAGCATACCCTCAACCTGCAGTCCAGCTCAGGGAGGGAGCAAAGCTAGCAGCCCTATCCAACTGTTGAGTATAGCCTCTTGCCTTGAATAATCAGGGAGCCTGATAAGTGACCCTGGGCTACCTCTGAGCTCAGGCTGTGGTACCACCCACCCATGGAGTCCAACCTACAGCTGCATCTAGCAGCAGAATCCAGCATACAGCCTTGACCAATTGCTGAACACAGCTTGCTGCCTCACCCAGGCAGGGAACCCAGCCCAAGTCTCCACCCAACCAAGAGCAATGATGGAGCCCAGCTGATACTCTGCCAAATCATGGAACCCAACCAATGGCATTGCTCTGCCAGAGAACACAGACTGAAACCCTCCTCACCATAGGTGATTGCTGAGCCCAGCTACTAGCCCACAATAGAACACAGCCAGGAGCCTCTTCTGACCAGGGAGGCCATTCAGAGGCACCACTGGAGCATGGAGCCCAGCCAGCAGCGCTCCCATCACCAAACTTAGAGCTCAGGCAGTGGCCTTGCTCAACTACAGACCCTGATAGCAAGCTCCATTTGCCCACAGATGTCACCAGCTGACCTGTCCAAAAACTTGAGCTGAGCTGACTGACTGAAGTGAACCTGTAAAGTCTGGAAGAGGAGACTACTCACTCAAATGAGCAGATATGAACACAAGTATACAAAGACCATGAAAAATCAGGGAAACATGACACCTGCAAAGAAGACCATAAATAAAGCTCCAATAAATTCCCCCAAAGACATGGAGATCTGTGAACTATCTGACAAAGAATTCAGAGTAATCCTCTTGAAGAAGTTCAGTGAACTACAAGAACACAGTGACAGACAATTAGGGGGGAAATGCATAAACAAAATGAGAAGTCCAACAAAGAAAAAAAACATTAAAAAAAAAAAAAAACCCAGAAATACTAGAGCTGAAGAATACAGTGACTGAGCTGAGGAATTCAACAGAGAACTTCAACACAGACTCAACTAAGCAGAAGAAAGAATCAGTGAATTTAAAGATAAGTCATTTCAAATTATCCAGTCAGAGGAGCAAAAAAAAAAAAGAGCAAAAAAGAATGAAAGACTAGGGACATATAGGATATGATCAAAAGAAAAATATGCACATTATAGGAATCCCTGAAGGAGAAGACAGAGAGAAATGGCCAAAAATGTCATTTAAAGCAATAAAAGAGGGAGACACAAGAGGAACGGGATATGGGGATATATTTATACATATAGCTGATTCACTTTGTTATACAGCAGAAACTAACACAACCATTAAAGCAATTATACTCCAATAAAGGTGTTAAAAAATATATATATTATATGTAAGCCTCATAGTAACCACAAAAGAAAAGCCTTAGTAAATATACAAAAGATTATGATAAAGAAGTCAAAGCATACTACCACAGAAAGTCATCAAATCACAATGGAAGACAGAAAGAGAAGAAGCAAGGAACAAAGTATCTACGAAAGAGACAGAAGACAATCAACAAAATGTCAGGAGTAAGTTCAATCTATCAATAATTACTTTAAATATCAATGGATTAAATTCTCCAAACCAACTAACTTTTCTAACCAGAATGGTATGAAACTAGAAGTTAATAACAAAAAGGTAGAAATTTCATAAAACTTGGAAATAAAACAACACACTCCTGAAAAAGAAATGAATCAAAGAAGAAATAAAAAGGACAGTAAAAAAATAACTTGAGGTAAACAAAAATGGAAGCATAACATACCAAAACTTATAGATGCTGCTAAATCAGTTCTAAGAGTAAAGTTTATAACTATAAATGCATACATCAAAAAATCTCAAATAAGCTAGAAAAAGAACAAACTAAGCTCAAAGTTAGCAGAAGAAAATAATAAAGATTAGAACAAAAATGAACAAAATAGAAAAACAATTTTTGAAAGATCAACAAAACTAAGAGTTAGTTCTTTGAAAAGATAAACAAAATTTACAAATATTTAGGTAGACTAACCAAGAAAAAAAAGAAGACCCAAATAAATAAAAATATAAATGAAAGAGGAGACATTACACTGATACCACAGAAATACAAAAGATCGTAAGAGACTATGAACAATTATACACCAACAAATTGGATAACCTGGAAAAAATAGATAAATTTTTAGAAACATACAACCTACCAAGACCAAATCGTGAAGACATAAATAATCTGAACTGTCCAGTAATGAATAAGGAGATTGAATCAGTAATCAAAATTCTCACAACAAAGACAAGCCCATGACCGGATGGATTCACTGCTGAATTCTATCAGACATTTATAAAGAAGAATTAATGCCTATTTTTCAAAAAACTGAAGAGGAGGAAACACTTTCAAACTAGTTTTATGAGGCAAGCATTACCATGATACCAAAGCCAGATAAGTTCAATGCCATAAAAGAAAACTATAGGCTAATATCCCTGGTGATCATAGATGAAAAAATTCTCAACAAAATATTAGCAAACTGAATTCAAAAGCAAATATAGAAGATCAAACACAATGATCAAATGGGATTATCCCTGGGCTGCAAGGATGGTTCAACATATGCAAATCAATAAATGTGACATCACATTAAAATAATGAATAATAAAAGTCATATTATCTCAATAGATCTAGAAAAAACATTTGACAAAATCTAACATATTTTCATGATTAAAAAAAAAAACTCTCAACAAATCTTGTAAAGAAGGAATGTACCTCAACATACTAAAGGCCATATATGACAAGCCCACAGCTAACATCATACCCAATGGTAAAAGACTGAAAACTTTCCCTTTAAGATCAGAAACAAGACGAGGGTGCCCACTCTCACCACTCTTACTCAAATAGTACTGAAAGTCCTGACCAGAGCAATCAAGCAAGAAACAGAGAAAAAAAAAACATCCAAATCAGAAAGGAAGAAGTAAAATTATCCGTTTGCTGTTGACATAATCTTATATATAGAAAATCCTAAGGACCTCAGGGTAAAATTTCACGATACAAAATCAACATACAAAAATTCGTTGCATTTCTTTCCACTAACAATGAAATATCTGAAAAAGAAATAAAGAAAACATTCACAATAGCATCAAAAATAACAAAATACTATGGAATAAAATGAGGAGGTGAAAAATCTATACTGAACTATAAGACACTGAGGAAAGAAATTGAGGAAGAAACAAATTAATGAAAAGGTATCCTGTGTTCATGGATCAGAAGAAATAATAATGTTAAAATGTCCTTACTACCCAAAGCCATCTATAGGTTCAATGTAATCCCTATAAGATTCCAACGGTATTTCTCACAGAATTAGGAGAAGCAAATCCTAAAATCTATATGAAACCCCAAGACCTTGAACAGCAAAAGCAATCTTAAGAAAGAAGAATAAAGCTGGAGGTATCACACTTCTTGATTTCAAACTATATTACAAATCTACAGTAATCAAAATAGTATAGGGCTAGCATAAAAATAGACATTTAGACCAATGGAATAGAATCAACATCCCAGAAATAAATCCATGCATATGTGGTCAAATAATATTTGACAAGGAAGCCAAAAATATTCTATGAATAAAAGATAGTCTCCAGTAAATGGTTTTGGGAAAACTGACTATCCCCATGCAAAAGAATGAAATTGGACCCTTACCTTAAACCACTAACAATAAATTGAGTTAATTACAAGTGAACTAAAGACTTTTAAAACTTGAAACTGTAAAAATCCTAGAAGAAAATACATGGGAAATGTTCCTTGATATAGTTTTCACAATTATTTTTTGGATTTAATATCAAGAACACAAACAACAAAAGCAAAAATAAACAAGTGGGACTACATCAAGATGAAATGCTTCTGCACAGCAAAATAAGTAATCACAAAATGAAAAGGCAACCTATGGAATGGGAGAAAATATTTGTAAACCATATATCTGATAAGGCAATAATAGCCAAAATATATAAGGAACTAATACAATTCAAGAGCAAAACAAAACAAAAAATCAAATAATCCAATCGAAAATGGGCAAAGGACCTGAATAGACATTTCCTTCCAAAGAAAATCTACAAATAACCAAGAGGTACATGAAAAGTTGCTCAATGTCACTAATCATTAGGGAAATGTAAATCAAAACCACAGTGAGATATCATCTCACATCTGTTAGAATGGCTGTTATCAAAAAGACAAGACATAAGAAGTGCTGGTGAGGATAGGAATGTAAATTGGTACAGCCACTATGGAAACAGCATGGAGTTTCCTCAAAAAATTAAAAATGGTACTACCATGTTATCCAGTGATTCTGCTTCTGGATATATAAAGAAATGAAATCACCATCTTGAAGAGATATCTGCCTCCCCATGTTCATTGCAGCATTATTTATAATAGCTAAGATAACAAAGCTAAGTGTCAATTGATGAATGAATGAATAAAGAAAAAGCAATTGATATAATGCAATGTTATTCAGCCATGAAAAAAATGGAAATTCTACCTTTTGCAGCAACATGGATGAACTTTGAGGGCATTAGGTTAAGTGAAATAAGTCAGACAGAGAAAGACAAATGTCATATGATCTCCGTTATATGAAATCTATAAAAACTAAGCTCATAGAAGTAGAGACTAACTTGATGATTGCCAGAGGCAGAGGTGGGGGTGGGGGACAGATGAAGGTAGTCAATGAGTAAAACTTCCAGTTATAAGATGAGTAAGTTCTGGGGATCTAATGTACAGCATGATGACTACAGATAGCAATACTGTAATGTATACTTGAAATTTACTAAGAGAGTAGATCTTAAAAGTTCTCCCCCCACACACACTCACAAAAGTAACTATGTGAAGTAATGGAGGTGTTAACTAACCTTATTGTGGTAATCATATCACAATATACATGTATCAGATCATCACTTTGTATACCTTAGATTTACACAGTGTTTGTTATATGTCAATTATGTCCCAATAAACCTGGAGAAAAAAAAAGCCCTAAAGTATATGAAGAAAAGTTTGTCAGATTTGAGGGAAGAAATAGAAAGTTCTACATCAATAGTTGGGGATTTGAAAATTCCACTTTCAATAACAGATAGAACGTATAGACAGAAGATCAATAAGGAAATGGAGGAATTGAGCAACGTTCTAAACCAGCTAGACCCAACATTCTCCAGGATACACCATATGTTAGACCACAAAATAAGTCTTAGTAGATTTATAAGAGAACTATCATACATACAATATCTTTTCTGACCACAGTGAAATGAGGCTAAAAATCAATAACAGAAGGAAATCTGGAAAAATTACAAATATATGAAAATTAAGCAACACACTCTTAAACACCCAATGGGTCAAGAGGGAATAATAAGAGAAATTAAGGAATATTTAAAGACTATTGAAAAAAGAAAAACACAACATAACAATATTTATGAGATGCAATGAAAGCAGTTCTAAGAGAGAAATTTATAGCTGTAAATGCTTACATTAAAAAATAAGAAAGATAAAAAATCAATAACCTAAGTTTACTCATAAGGAACTAGGAAAAGAGAGCCAAAACCAAAGTAGCAGAAGGAAGGAAATAATAAAGATTCAAGCAGAGATAAATGAAATAAAGAATAGAAAGATAATAAAGAAAATCAATGAAATGAAATAAAGAATAGAAAGATAATAAAGAAAATCAATGAAACTAAAAGTAGGTTGATATGGACCAAATTGTTCCCCTAAAATTCATATGTTGAAGCCCTGACCCTCAATGTGACTATATTTAGAGACAGGGCCTTTAGGGAGGTAATTAAGGTTAAATGGGGTCATAAGCATGGGGACATAATTCAATAGGGCTTGTGTCCTTATAAAAAGAAGCCAAAAGCAAGCATACAGAAAAAAAGGTGATATGAGGGATAACTAAGAAGGCTGTATTTTACAAGCCAGGAATAGAGCTCTTACCAGAAACCAAGTTTGCCAGCTCCTTGATCATGGACTTCTAACCTCTAGAACAGAAGCAGAAATGTCTGTTGTTTAAGCCATGTAGTTTGTGGTATTTGTTATGGCAGCCTGAGTAGACTAATATATTAATTCTTTGAAAAGATCAAAATTAGCAAAATTTAAGCAGACTGAAAAGGGACAAAAGAGAGTCAATTCATATAACTAAAATTAAAAAATCAAAGTGGAGGCATTACTACTAACCTTACAAAATATGAAGATTTTCTAAGGGAGCACTATGAACTATTTTGCATGAAGAAATTAGATAGCCTAGATAAAATGGACAAATTTCTAGAAATTAACAAAACTGACTCAAAAAGAAATAGAAAATTTGAGCAGACATTTAGATATTAAGGATATTAAATCAGTAATTTAAAACTTCCCAACAGAGAAAAGTTCAGAACCACATAGCTTCACTAGTGAATTCTAGCAAACATTCAAAGAAGATTTAACACCAGTTCTTCTCAAACACTTCCCAAAAAAGAGAAAAGGAGTGAACACTTCCTAACTCCTTCTATAATCGATTATTATCCTAATACCAATGCTAGGTAAGACATCATGAGAAAAGAAAATTACAGACTATGTCCCTTATGAATATGGATGTAAATATCCTCAGCAAAATACTAATGTTTTAGTCTTCTCAGGCTGCTACAACAAAATACCATAGACTGGGTGGCTTCAAAAACAGATATTTTTTTTCCTCACAGTTATGGAGGCTGGAAGTCCAAGGGCAGGGTACCAGCATGGCAGGATCTAGTAAGGAACCTTTCCATGGCTTGCAGATAGCCACTTCCCACTGTGTGTTCACATGGGCTTTCTTCAGTGCATGTGTATGAAGAGAAAGAGAGAGAAGAGAGTGAGAGGGTGCTTCCTTTTGTTTATAAGGGCACTAATCACATCATGAGTGTCCCACCCTCAACCTCATCTAAACCTGATTACCTCCCAAAGACTTTACCTCCAAATTCTATCACACTGGAGTTTAGGACTTCAGCATATTAATTTGGGGGAGAAGGGTATGCAAACATTCATTCCATAACAACAAGCAAGATAAATATCCAAACAGAATATTTAAACAGAATATTTACAAGATTATACACCAAATTATAGATTAAGTGAAATTTATCCTATAAATGCAAAGTTGGTCCAACATAAGAAAATCAATCAGTGTAATACATCACATTAATAGAAGAAAGGAATAGGGTTCAAGATGGCAGAGTACTGCACTCACTCCCTCTTGTGAGAGCACCAGAATCACAACTAACTGCTGAACAATCATTTACAGGAGGACACTGGAACTCACCAAAAAAGATGCCTCACATCAAAGGACAGGGGAGAAGTCACAATGAGACAGTAGGAGGGGCACAATCACAATAAAATCAAATCCTATAACTGCTGGGTGGGTGACTCACAAACTAGAGAACACTTATACCAGAGGTCCACTCACTGGAGTAAAGGTTCTGAGCCCCATGTCAGGCTTCCCAAACTGGGAGTCTGGCAAGAGGAGGAGGAATTCCTAGAGAATCAAATTTTGAAGGCTGATGGGATTTGGCTACAGGACTTCGACAGGACTCGGGGAAGTGGAGACTCCACTCTTGGAGGGCACACACAAAGTAGTGTGTGCATCAGAACCCAGGGGAGAGAGCAGTGACCCCATGGGAGACAGAACCAGACCTACCTGATAGTGCTGGAGAGTCTCCTGCAGAGGTGGGGTGTGGCTGTGGCTAACCACGGGGACAAGGACACTGGCAGCAGAAGTTCTGGGAAGTACTCCTTGGCGAGAGCCCTCCCAGAGTCCGCCATTAGCCCCACCAAGGAGCCTGTGGGCTCCTGTGTTGGGTCGCCTCAGGCCAAACAACCAAGAGAGAGGGAACTCAGCCCCACCCATCAGCAGACAAGCAGATTAAAGTTTTACTGAGCTCTGTGTGCCAGAGCAACACCCAGTGTTACCCACCACCAGTCCCTCCCATCAGGAAGTTTGCACAAGCCTCTTAGATAGCCTCATCCACCAGAAGGCAGACAGCAGAAGCAAGAAGAACTACAATTCTGCAGCCTGTGGAATGAAAACCACATTCAAAGAAAGACAAAATGAAAAAGCAGAGGACTATGTACCAGAAGAAGAAAAAAGATAAAACCCCAGAAAAACAACTAAATGAAGTAGAGATAGGCAACCTTCCAGAAAAAGAATTCGGTCACATAAAGATAGACAAAATGAAAAGGCAGAGGACTATGTACCAGATGAAGGAACAAGATAAAACCCCAGAAAAACAACTAAATGAAGTGGAGATAGTCAACCTCCCAGAAAAAAAATTCAGAATAATGATAGTGAAGATGATCCAGGACCTCAGAAAAAGAATGAGACAAAGATCGAGAAGATGCAAGAAATGTTTAACAAAGACCTAGAAGAATTAAAGGACAAACAAACAGATATGAACAATACAATAACTGAAATGAAAAAATACACTAGAAGGAATCAATAGAAGAATAACTGAGGCAGAAGAATGGATAAGTGACCTGGAAGACAGAATGGTGGAATTCACTGCCGTGGAACGGAATAAAGATAAACAAATGAAAATAAATGAAGACAGCCTAATAGACCCCTGGGACAACATTAAACGTAATAACATTCACATTATAGGGGTCCCAAGAGGAGAAGAGAGAGAGAAAGGACCTGAGAAAATATTTGAAGAGATTGTATGCAAAAAATTCCCTGACATGGGAAAGGAAATAGCCACTAAAGTCCAGGAAGCACAGAGAGTCCCAGGCAGGATAAACCCAAGGAGAAACATGCCGAGGCACATAGTAATCAAATTGAAAAAAA
>NC_041222.1:84581575-84582437 GCF_002837175.3 Physeter macrocephalus
AATACTCATATCAGATAAAATAGACTTTAAAATAAAGAATTTTACAAGAGAAAAGGAAGGACACTACAAAATGATCAAGGGATCAATCCAAGAAGAAGATTAACAATTATAAATAAATATGCACCCAACATAGGAGCACCACAATACATAAGGCAGATGCTAACGGCTATAAAAGAGGAAATTGACAGTAACACAATAATAGTGGGGCACTTTAATACCTCACTTACACCAATGGACAGATCATCCAGACAGAGATTAATAAGGAAACACAAGCTTTAAATGGCACAATAGACCAGATAGATTTAATTGATATTTATAGGACATTCCATCTGAAAACAGCAGATTACACTTTCTTCTCAAGTGCACACAGAACATTCTCCAGGATAGATCACATCGTGGGTCACAAATCAAGCCTCGGTAAATTTAAGAAAATTGAAATCATGTCAAGCATATTTTCCGACCACAACACTATGAGATTAGAAATCAATTGCAGGGGGGAAAAAAAGTAAAAAACACAAACACATGGAAGCTAAACAATATGTTACTAAACAACCAAGAGATCACTGAACAAATCAAAGAGAAAATTAAAAAATACCTAGAGACAAAAGACAACAAAAACACGACGATCCAAAACCTATGGAATGCAGCAAAAGAAGTTCTAAGAGGGACGTTTATAGCAATATAATCCTACCTCAAGAAATAAGAAAAATCTCAAATAAACAGTCTAACCGTACACCAAAAGGAACTACAGAAAGAAGAACAAACAAAACCCAAAGTTAGTAGAAGGAAAGAAATCATAAAGATCAGAGCAGAAATAAATGAAGTAGAAACAAAGAAAACAATAGGAAAGATCAATGAAACT
>NC_041222.1:84582473-84601532 GCF_002837175.3 Physeter macrocephalus
GAAAAAGGAGAAGTTACAACAGACACCACAGAAATACAAAACATCCTAAGAGACTACTACAAGCAACTCTATGCCAATAAAGTGGACGACCTGGAAGAAATGGACAAATTCTTAGAAAGGTATAACCTTCCAAGACAGAACCAGGAAGAAATAGAAAATATGAACAGACCAATCACAAGCACTGAAATTGAAACTGTGATTAAAATTCTTCCAACAAACAAAAGTTCAGGACCAGATGGCTTCACAGGTGAATGCTATCAAACATTTAGAGAAGAGCTAACACCCATTCTTCCGAAATTATTCTAAAAAATTGCAGAGGAAGGAACACTTCCAAGCTCATTCTACGAGGCCACCATCACGCTGATGCCAAAACCAGACAGAGATACTACAAAACAAGAAAATTACAGACCAATATCACTGGTGAATATAGATGCAAAAATCCTCAAGAAAACATCAGCAAACAGAATCCAACAGCACATTAGAAGGATCATACACCATGATCAAGTGGAATTTATCCCAGGGATGCAAGGATTCTTCAATATATGCAAATCAATCAATGTGGTAACTTATATTAACAAATTGAAGAAGAAAAACCATGTGATCGTCTCAATAGAAGCAGAAAAAGCTTTTGACAAAATTCAACACCTATTTATGATAAAAACTCTCCAGAAAGTGGACATAGAGGGAACCTACCTCAACATAATAAAGGCCATATACAACAAACCGACAGCAAACATCATTCTCAATGGTGAAAAACTGAAAGCATTTTGTCTAAGATCAGGAATGAGACAAGGATGTCCACTCTTACCACTATTATTCAACATAGCTTTGGAAGTCCTAGCCACAGCAATCAGAGAAGAAAAAGAAATAAAAGGAATACAAATTGGAAAAGAAAAAGTGAAACTGTCACTGTTTGCAGATGACATGATACTACACATAGAAAACCCTAAAGATGCTACCAGAAAATTATTAGAACTCATCAATGATATTGGCAAAGTTGCATTATACAAAATCAATGCACAGAAATCTCTTGCATTCCTATAGACTAAAAACGAAAGATCAGAAAGAGAAATTAAGGAAACAATCCCATTCACCATTGCAACAAAAAGAATAAAATACTTAGGAATAAACCTACTTAAGGAGGTAAAAGACCTGTACTCAGAAAACTATAAGACACTGATTGGAAGAATCACTATAGTGAAAATGACTTTACTACCCAAAGCAATCTACAGATTCAGTGCAATCCCTATCAAATTATCCATGGCATTTTTTACAGAACTTGAACAACAAATCTTAAAATATGTATGGAAACAGAAAAGACAATAATCAAAGCAATCTTGAGGGAAAAAAACAGAGCTGGAGGAATCAGACTCCCTGACTTCAGACCATCATACAAAGCTATAGTAATCAAGACAATATGGTACTGGCACAAAAACAGAAATATAGATCAATGGAACAGGATAGAAAGCCCAGAGATAAACCCATGCCCCTATGGTCAACTAATCTATGACAAAGAAGGCAAGGATATACAGTGGAGAAAAGACAGTCTCTTCAATAAGTGATGCTGGGAAAACTGGACAGCTACATATAAAAGAATGAAATTAGAACACTCCCTAACACAAAAACAAACTCAAAATGGATTAAGGACCTAAATGTAAGACTGGACACTATAAAACTCTTAGAGGAAAACATAGACAGAACACAGTTTGACATAAATCACAGCAAGATCTTTTTTGACCCATTTCCTAGAGTAATAAAAATAAAAAGAAAAATAAACAAATGAGACTTAATGAAACTTAAAAGCTTTTGCACAGCAAAGGAAACTATAAACAAGATGAAAAGACAACCCTCAGAATGGGAGAAAATATTTGCAAATGAATCAACGGACAAAGGATTAATCTCCAAATTACATAAACAGCTCATGCAGCTCAACATTAAAAAAACAAGCAACCCAATCAAAAAATGGGTAGAAAACCTAAATAGCCATCTCCCCAAAGAAGACATACAGATGGCCAAGAGGCACATGAAAAGCTGCTCAATATCACTAATTATTAGAGAAATGCAAATCAAAACTACAATGAGGTATCACCTCATACCGGTTAGAATGGGCATCATCAGAAAATCTACAGACAGCAAATGCCGGAGAGGGTGTGGAGAAAAGGGGACCCTCTTGCACTGTTGGTGGGAATGTAAATTGATACAGCCACTATGGAAAACAGTATGGAGGTTCCTTAAAAAACTAAAAATAGAATTACCATATGACCCAGCAATCCCACTACTGGGCATATACCCTGGGAAAACCATAATTCAAAAAGACACATGCACCCCAATGTTCATTGCAGCACTATTTACAACAGCCAGGTCATGGAAGCAACCTAAATGCCCACCGACAGACGGATAGATAAAGAAGATGTGGTACATATATGCAATGGAATATTACTCAGCCATAAAAAAAAATTAAATTGGGTCATTTGTAACGATGTGGATGGGCCTAGAGACTGTCATACAGAGTTCAGTAAGTCAGAAAGAGAAAAACAAATATCGTATATTAACGTATATATGTGGAATCTACAAAAATGGTATAGATGAACTGGTTTGCAAGGCAGAAATAGAGACGCAGATGTGGAGAACAAACGTATGGACACTAAGGGGGGAACGTGGTGGGGGGTGGGGGTGGTGAGATGAATTGGGAGATTGGGATTGACATATATACACCAATATGTATAAAATAGATAACTAATTAAAAAATCCAATGTAAAAAAATAGAAAGAAGGAGTAAAACCACATGATCATCTCAACTGACACAGAAAAGGCATTTGACAAAATCCAACATCCTTTCATGATAAAAATACTCAAAAAACTCCAAAGAGAAGGGAACTTCTTTAACACAATAAATGCCATTTATGAAAAAAACACAGCAAACATCATATTCAATGGTGAAAGTCTGAAAATGCTCCCCCTAAGATCAAGAACAAGACAAGGTAGCCCACTTTCATCACTGCTATCCAACACTTCAATGGACTAGCCAGAGCAATTAGACAAGAAAAAGAAATTAAAAGGCATTCAAAGTAGAAAAACAGATGTAAAACTGTATCTATTTTCAGATGACATGTTCCTATATCTAGAAAATCCCAAAGAATCCATAAGTTACTAAAACAAGTTGAAAAATTCAGTAAAATTTACAAGTTACAAGATCAATACATGAAAATCAGTTGTGTTTACAACACAAGGAATGAACAATCCAAAATGAAATTAAGAAAGCAATTCAATTTATGATAGCATATAAAGGAATAAAATACCTGAAATAAATTTAACCAAAGAAGTAAAAGACTTGTACACTGAAAACTACAAAACATTGCTGAAATAAATTAAACACCTAAATAAATGTGTAAATGTCCCATGTTCATGGATAGGAAGACAATATTTTTTTTTTGGAAGACAATATTTTTAATACTACCCCAAAGATCTAGATTCAACACAATCCCTACGAAAATTCCACAGTATTTTTGCAGAAATGGAAAATCTGAACCTCAATTTCACATGCAATAGCAAGGGGCCATGAATATCTAAAACAATCTTGAAAATGAAGAACAATTTGAAGGACTCACAGTTTCCAATTTCAAAACTTACTACAAATCTATGGTAATCACAATAGTGTGGTACTGGCATGAGGATAGATGTACATACGAATGAATGGAATAGAATTTAGAGTCCAGAAGTAAACCTATACACCTATGGCCAATTGATTTTTTATAAGAGTGCCAAGTCCATTCTTGAGAAAATAATAGTGTCTTCAGCAGATGGTGCTGAGACAACTGGATTTCTACAAGCAGAAGAATGAAGTTGGAGCCCTACCTCACATCATATGTAAAAATTAACTAAAATGGATCAATGACTTGAATATAAGAGCTAAACTGTAATACTCATAGAAGAAAACATGGAATAAATCTTCATGATCTTTGATTTAGCAGTGGTTTCCTAGATGTGACACCAAAAGCATGAAAAACAAAAGAATAAATAGATAAATTGGACTTCAAAAAATTTAAAAACTTTGTGTATCAAAGAACATTATCAAGAAAGTGAAAAGATGGCCTACACAATGGGAGAAAATATTGTAACTCATATATCTGATAATGATTTAATACCCAGAACATATAAAGAACCCCTTACAACTCAACAACAAAAAGACAACTCAATTAAGTAATGGGCAAAGGACTCTTATCCAAGAAGATATTAAAATGGCCAATAAGTACATGAAAGGATGTTCAACTTTATTAGACATTAGGGAAATGCAAACAAATCAAAACCACAATGTGGAAATACCACTTCACACTTACTAGGATGGCCATAATTTTAAAAACAGAAAATTAAGTATGTATTAATTAAGTAAATGGCTTGTGGATGGTGGTGCCAGCTGTCTCACTTATGGGTGGGAGCTTATAGATAAGCAAGAAGAGGCAGCTATAACAATCCATGTGGTGATGGATTTGATTTGGAGCCATCAGTATGAACTCCTGTTTAGCTAATATAGATACAGATGGTTCCACGTAGAAATATTTATAGATATGTGTATATATACAAGTTACTATAAACACATCTTTTTTTTGCTCTATTAACTGAGAAGGCCTAAAAGAAATGATACCCCAGTAGCAATGAGCACACCCAGCACCAAGATCTTGGTTTCTACTGCCATTCTCCAATAAGAGAAATCAGGGCTCCTTGGAGTAATTGGTGATTCTAAGTCTGGGGAGGAAATATACAAGATGTACCTGGAGCATCTTGCAGTTGCAGAAAATAAGGAAGTGCTCAAAACATACACACAGAAACACATTGATAGAGGTGTTTCAAAGGTGCACAGGAACCAACTGAAAGAACTCCCAGTCACCAAAGATGGAATAATTTGAGCAACAAAATAAAGTAGTACTGGCTTATAACCCAAAGTATAAAATAAATATCCATGGGATCATACTAATATAAATAAATGACTGAACAAATTAATAAATGGGGGAGAAGATTCAAATCTCCCATGCAGAAGAATTCCAAATAACTTATGTAGATACTCCACCCTCAAGGATGGAAGCAGAACTCTCCACTCCTTAGGTGTGAGATGTACTAAGTGGCTTCCTTCAAAAGAGCATGGTACGGAAAAGGGGAAAAAGAGTACATTTACAGCAGAGACACTTGACAAATGATACCTCAGCCAGGTGATCAAGGCCAACATTAAGCCATGTAGGCAGTGTGTACCCTTGATATGATGTGAAGAGAATGACACTTTGCCTCTAAGAGGAGGAAGTGTGCCAGACTCTAAGTCTCGGGCTTGGATCCAACACTCTGTTGGCTCCACCTTGTTCTGTTGACCAAGCAAGTGTAGAGATCAAGTCAGATTCACCAAATAGGGTGCTGACTCCACCTCTTGATGGGAGGAGCTGAATGGCACACAGTTGAGGGTATATATACAGGAAGGCCTAAAGAACGTTTTGCAGTCAACCTTGCACTAGAGTCTGTGAGTCTGACCCACCACACATTTTTAGAAACAGTTTTACAGGGGCACAGCCATACCCCTTTGATTACAGTTGCATATGGTTGCTTTCAAGCTGCAAAAGTAGCGTCAAGTAGTTGTGACAGAGACTATTCACTCAAGGAAGTCTCAGATCCCCTCTGTGAAATACCTCCATGTGCAGGTGGAGAGACCAAGAAAGTCAGCTCTCTAAAGCCTTACTCCTTGAGGAATTCTCTCCCACCCACCCCATCCCTATGTAGGGCCCCTCCTGCTCATCCTCTGGTTGTAGCCACCTTCACTTCCTCCAGGAAGTCCCCCACTTTCATGGCACTGTGACTGTGAGTGGCACTTAACAGAAGTTTGCTGGTCCTATTCTAGCACAAGGAAAGAAGGATCTGAGGGCACAAAAGCCTTTGGGATGCATCTAGAATGACCCAGGAGGCAGCTGACCCAGGCCAGGGTCAACCCCCTGGCAATGGGAACAGAATGCTGATTTTGGTTAAAAGGCAGAAATCAGTGGCAACCTCAGCACTCACTACCGCTTCTTGGCTGTGTGTTTCTGGGTGCCCCACCTTGCCAGCTGAGCTCAGCATTGTGTTTGTAAAATGGTCAGCATGACAGGCCCCCTTGGGGGTCTGCAGGCTTCAGAGAGAGCACCTGTAGAGTACCCTTCCCAGAGCCTGGTCAGGTGAGTGCTTAGCAGAGTGGGGTTTCTAGAGCAGCTCTAGACTGTGGCAGGGTCCTTAGGGCTATAGACCCGTCCCACTGCCCTCCACTCTGCTGGGAGGGTGAATTCTTGCAGCCCAGCATCTGTGGGGAGATCTCCTTCCCTATCTGTGTTCTGCTAATAAAGAGAAACACACTTGGCGAGGTTACACAAACAGCGCTGAGTGATTGACAGCCGCAGCCCTTGGCCGAACAGCGCGGGCCATGCAGCAAGCTGCTGAGAAAACACCGTGTGGGCTGTGCATCCCTTGGCGTTTGCTTTCCATTAGCCTCACATTTTGCCCTTTGGTCACACTCCGTCTATCCAGGCTGGCCTGGAAGGAGCCTGCTCCCAAACACCCTGGCTCACTTCAGGGCAGCTCCTGCAGGTCCCGAAGTGTCCCCCAGAGAGCCCTGGTTCTTCCAGCCACTGCAAGGGCAGCTCTGCCAAGGGAGAGCTTGGGGCTCTGAACCCAGTTCCTCTGTCTGGAGCCACACCCGGGCCACCCTGGGAACTGAGTTGAGCTATGTTGGGCCAGAGCCCTGGTTTAATAGCTTCCCGGATATGTCCCATGTGCCTCCGACCAGGGTTCTGCCTGGGGCTCAGGAGCTGAAGAAACAGCAGGCCAGACTGGTGATGGGCAGGTGGGGCACTTGTCTGTGGGCAGAGGGTCCACAGGCCCCACTTGTTTTCTAAAATAGGCCTACGCAGGGTGAGAGACCAGGCCCTCACACTGGGGAGGGAATGGAGGAGTCTGGGCTCAGCCTAGTCCTCCCCACACACCCCCCACCCCAAATAGTCACTGCAGGGATAGAGAGGCTATGAGTTCTAAAACCTGTGCTCCTTCCTGCCTCTCCCATGGGGCTTCCCTCCACCTGCTCCCATATCAGGAGCTGTCTCTTCAGTCCCAGACCCTGGCCTTGTTTACATCACACAACACCCACCAAGGGACTGCATGCAGAGCTGTCCATTTCCTGGGCTATGAGTGGGATTCAGGGGTGGTGAGAGAGTGGGCAGGGAAAGATGTCCCAGAACCTAAAATCTTGGCATCCCAGAGTGACAGGAGCCTGATGGTGGTCTGATCCACTCAAGCAAGGCACAGATCCCCTTTGCGAAACATCTCCATGTTCAGGTGGAGAAACAGAGGCTCGGCATGGGCAAGCCAGCTTCCCAAAGCCTCTTGAGGAGGGCCAGGATTCCTTCCCAGGGCTTCCATTCTATCCTCCCACTCATACCAACAGAATGGTTATCAGTCTCCGGGGCCGGTAGTTTGGGAATCTGACCATTTTGCACATTTTCTGGGCTCTTGATCCCTCTCTCTCATGCCCTCTTGTTCTGTGATATTGTTGACAGCACAGAACTCAGAGGATGCCTGGCCCTGCCTACCCGCTGAGTATGAGTCGACAAACCAGAGCCCACTCAGACCTCGGCTTTCTCATCTGTCCATGGGGATCCTGGTGGCAGGAAGCCAAGAGGTGACCTGGCTACGCCCACCCGATCTGAGAGGCTCCAGGCTGGAGCGTCACATGCTGCCTTGCCTCCCCGACAGGACTCTCTCCTCCTCCTTGCCTCTACTCGAGGGGAAATTACCCATTAATGAAAGAGAATTACAAATGCAGCGTCTGGCCCCACGCCCAAGGTCCTTGGGAGAGCAGGGAGGGAGTAAGCATGATGGAAGGGGAATTGGAAACAAATGCAAAGGGGTGTTTTCTTTGGTGGATCCACAGTCCCCTCCCCACCCCCTATTCTTACCACTGTCCCAAATTTGGACTTTTACGGAAACGGATTTCATGCCTAGGCTTCCCATGAACTCTCTTAATTCAATTGAGGAGCCATTATCGGTACCAAGTGTAATAGTCTGTTTCCGCAGCCTGGGGGAGGCCTGTGGAGGTGAGGGGTGGGTTCTTCTCTCCTGTGCAGGTGGGGGCTGGGATGGAGGGGCAATGGGGGGCTGGGCTGAAGTCCCAGCCCTGGCAGGTGCCTAGAGGGGTGGAACAGGAGGCTGCAGTTCCTTGAGTGGTGGGGGGCAAGAGACCCAAAGGGGGCAGGAGGCAAAGGAACGGCAGGTGAATCTGGGGCTGAGAGGGCCACCTAGGGTGGGGACAGCTCAGTGTCCCAGGGAACTTGGTGGGAGGGGATGTCACAGCCATGGGTGGGAGGAGCCATCTACCAAGATGCAAGGGTCCCTCTCCCAGGAAGCGCCTTTGCCCATTCTCCTTCCTCCACGAGGAATTTTCTTCCACCTGCCCCATCCCTATGCAGGGTCCCTCCTGCTCATCTTCTGGTTGGACCCACCATCATCTCCTCCAGGAAGTCTTCCAGGGGCCCACCCAGAAGCCCCAGCTTCTGTCCTCATGGTGCTGTGACTGCCAGTGGCTCTGTCTTCCATGGTTTGAGGGCTCTGAGAGAACAGAACAAGCACAGGGTCTGAAGCAATACAAGATCCTGGAGGGAGGAGCCAGGAAGTGGGCCAAGTTTGGAGAGGGGGCATGGCTCCTCTTAGCAGGGGGGCTCTAGGCTGGAACTGGCCTATGGAGCTGACTGTGACCTGGGCCAACCCCATTGCCTCTCCCCAGTCCTCATCTATCACAGAAGTCCTCACAGCCAGCCTCGAAGGCTGGGCCTGGTGAGAACATCCACAGGGCAACTAACTAGGCCATTGGAGCACATATCAGGAAGACTTTCCTTCTGCAGAGCGAGGTCACAGGGGCAAGAGGGACATGTGGACCCCCAACTCCAGCCCCAGCCCCATGGCAATCCCTCAAGAAAGGCAGAGCTGGTCAAAACTCTGTTGGCAGGGGGTGGGTGGTGTGGAGAGGACAAAGGGCCCTGCAGACCCACCTCCCCTCCCCCACAGAGGCTCTTGCGTCCTGTTCTAAGGCAGGACTCTCGTGAACTCGGTGGTAGGTGGGCAACCCAGGGCTTCAGAAAGCAGACACTGTGGGGGCCTTTGGTTTTCCCTTTTGTTCTGGACTAGATCCAGAGCTGAGACTCCCAACCATCAGGGACAATACCCAGGAGGCTGAGGTGAGCTGCAAAGGGATGGTGGAGGCAGGCTACATCTGTGTCCCAAAGGCCTCCTGCCTCTGTATCTCTCTGATTTTCCACACAAAATGGCTTGAGTTCATCAAACGCTCCACGTTCCCAGCCTTTTTGTAACTAGGCAATTCTGTGGGACTAGTTTTAGCCAGTGGCCTGTGGGCAGAGTGGCAAATGTCACTTCCAGGCTGGAGCAGAGAAGTCAGTCTTCCACTTCCCAGCTCTTTCTTCTTCCGTATGTGGTGCTCAAGGGGCCACAGGTGTCACTGCAAGATGGTGAAGCTGCCATCAGCCTGGAGCCCTGAGGGACTTGTGGAATGTGGGGCCCCAAGTGACCTGTGTGCGAGATGGGGCAGGTATGAGAAGCAAGACTTTGGGGTGCTAAGCCTGAAAATTGGGTCATTTGTTTTTACAGAAGAACCTAGCTTATCCTGACTCATGCCAAGTATTGGTACCAGAAATGGGTAGGTGACTGAAAGAAAACAACAGAATACGTGACACTGGTGTGGTGGTGTTAGTGCCGGGGTTGGGCAGGAGGTGGGGTGAAATCCATATCAGATGCTGGAAGGATGGTGACCCACATGATTACAGCAGCAAGTAGAACTTTGAATGAGTGGCTTTGGGATAAGAGGTGGGAAGAGCAGATGTTAGCAGTGTGTGGGGTTGCAACTTGCTGTGCTTGTGCAGTGGTTACAGAAAAAAAAGGAGCTCAGGACAGAACTGGCCAGATTTCTATCAGAACAGAAAAGTAGAGAGTGCCCAGAAAGTCGAGCCTGGATGACATAGAAAACTAACTGCTTGTGAACCCAAACCTAGAAGGTGAGTTTGAGATGCCTTTGAGGAACAATGCCTAGTAAACTCTTGTAATCCATCAGATGGCCTCAGGCAAGATCAGAATAAGGGTGGATCAGATCCAGAGCAGCTTTATCCCTGCAGAAGGCTAATAGAGAATTTGTTTCCTGGGGCTGCATAACAAAGCACCACAGACTGGTGGCCTAAACAACACGCCTGTAGGCAGGGTTGGTTTCCCTTGAGGCCTCTCTCCTTGGCTTGAAGACGGCCACCTTCTCCTTGTGTCCTCACATGGTCTTCCCTTTGGGTGGTTCTGATCTCCTATTCTTATAAAGACACCAGTCATATTGGATTAGAGCCCACCCTAACAGCCTCATTTTACCTTAATCACCTCCAAATACAGTCACATTCTGGGATACTGGGGTATGTTAAGATTTTAACATATGCATTCTTGGGGACACAATTCAGCCCATAACAAGGGGGAAGGCAGATGGGAGGAAGAGGAAGGAGAGGTAGGAGGGAGAAGTCTGGGGGCGGGAAAGCAAAGACACACAGATGAGAGCTGAAAATTGCATCTCAAAAAGCACTGTGGTCATGGTTGCCTGCATGAGAGCTGCCTGCACTGCCAAAGAAAGACAAGCCCTCAGCTCCTGACCTTCCCCAGGCCAGAAGGGGGTTGATGGGGTCTACACAGCACCCAAAGAAAGCCAATGAGGCTGATGGGAGAGGAGGGTTTCCTTGGGCACAGGACCAGGGCCCAGAGCTCACAGAAGAGAGAGCAGAAGCAGGACCTAGTCAGGACACCTCACTCCCCACCTGACTCGGGGCCCTGACACCCCAGTCTCCAGATAGAACAGAACATGCTCACTGGGATACTGCAGGGGAGAGCCCCTCTTAGACGGGAGGGACCTTAAATTCTAAAGGACTATGAACTTCCTGAGGCTGTAAGGGTTGGTTGTTCTAATATCCTGAGTTAGAGTCTGTGTTCTCAGGCCTGCCCTGTTTCTGTGTCTGGGGCTGGGTTTGTCAGTAGCCTGGCAGGGCTGAGGGGCCCGCCAGAGCCAGGCTGGGGTCTGGGGCACACAGGGAAAGGGTGTTCTGAGGACCCAAGTCTGAAGTGGTTCCAAGCCAGCCCCCAGGGAAGGCGGCCAAGGCGGGCAGAACTTCAAATGCTTTGGGGTTATATTTTACATAAGTGGAGGCAAAAATTGGTTTCTCGTGTGGTCTAATGCTTTCCAAGTCGTAACATCACTTCCCCAGCTCCTGCCACTCAGGGTGGAGCCAGGATGGGAAGAGGAGGAGTGGGTCGTGGGCTCCAGCTTCCCCTACTCACATGAAGCCAACTTGGGGCAGAGTCACAACAATCTCAACCCCCAGACCTCAGAGACAGGCATCCTCCAATCAGAGCCCTTCCCTTCTGGGCCATCTGTTTGATATTAGGCAGGTTACCCCACCTCTCTGAACCTCAATCTCCCTCACTGTGAAATGGTCATAGGGGCTTTTGCATGTGAGCCTATTTGGGACTGTGAGTTTCTCAACAGACCACGGAGCGATGAGCTGTGATTCCATTTTACAGCTCTCCTAGGAGGTCCCTGGCTTGGCATGTTCAATCTGGATGCAGGGACCTCTCAGCCAGGACCCCCGAGGGAGTCCCCTCCCTCCCAGAAATCTCAGCCCAGATTGGGCAGGGGTCCCATTGGCCCAGACTGGGGACCTTGGGTGTGTCCCTTGCTGCCCAAGCCCTCCTCCCTCTTCAGTCACGGCCTCCCCTCCCTCTTCCAACCCCATCTGCCCTCAGCACTCTGCCTCAGTTTACCACTGATGTTTCCCAGGGCCCCTGGAGAGGAGGCTCTCAGGATGAGCACCCTAATTCCTTTGACTGGTCCCCCTGCTCCACTGTATCCCCTTCAACTCCAGCTTCCATGCCATCCACCAGACCCCACAGCCTTGTCCCTGTGCTGCTCAAACTGCTGCTCTCCAGACAAGTCACCCAAGGCAATCAGGGTCCTGCCCCTGTCCGCCCAGTAGCCTCACCCTCCACTCCTGATCCTGAAACCTCATGCTCTCCTCCTCTCCTCCCTGTGCTCATTCCTCTGCCAGAAATGCCCTTCTGTCCTTCCCTACTTGCTCAGCTCAGGCATGCCCTCTGAAGCTTCCTGACCCCCTACCCCACAACATTCGAAGCCCCCAGAGCAACCTATGCTGCATTTCTCAGGCCTTCCCTCTTGGCTCGTAGGTGTTGACAACCATGTAAGTCAGCTCTCACTGCATAACAAAGTACCCAGAACTTGATGGTCTAAATCAGCAAGTGTTTACTTTTGCTCATGAGTCTACTGGTCAGCCAGTTCTCCCAGTCTCAGCTGATCTTGGCTGGACCTGCTGAGGCATCTGTGGTCACCCGGCAGTTTGGCCAGGAGCAGGCTTGTTTAGGATGACCTCTGTATTCACTTTCTGTGCTGCAGAAGGAATCATTCCTGGGCTTCCCTGGTGGTGCAGTGGTTGAGAATCCGTCTGCCGATGCAGGGGACACGGGTTCGTGCCCTGGTCCGGGAAGATCCCACATGCTGCAGAGCGGCTGGGCCCCTGAGCCATGGCCGCTGAGCCTGTGCGTCCGGAGCCTGTGCTCCGCAGCAGGAGAGGCCACAACAGTGAGACGCCCGCGTACCGCAAAAAAAAAAAAAAAAAAAAAAAAAATAGAATCATTCCTCTCCCAGTGGGAGAGAGGCTGGCAGTGTGCCTGAAGGACACTATCCCAGGCCTTCCATGGCTCCACCACTTACCCCATCTGTCTCATCAGCAGCTGAGAAGAGAGATGGAGGGACCAGAGGTGGGCAGAGCCTCAGAGGGGAAGGAGCCAGGGTCCTGATGACCGTGCGGGGCCTGGGCTGTAGTGTGGCTCCTGGGACGATGTGCCTGTACCCACCATGACTGCTCCTGGGTTCCAGCTCGGTCACTCCCTCATGACTGAGCCCAGCTTGGGGTCCCTGGAGACCCACAAGAAAGGCAGTGGTGCTCAGCCACCAAGCAGCCCTGGGAGGCTGCTCCTCTTTGAGAGATTATGAGTCCAAAACTGGAGTCATTTCAGGGGAATGGCTGTGGGGAAATGGGGTGATAGGGAAGAGAAGGAAAACGAGGAGACAAGAGGGGTGCGGGAGGAAGGACCAGTGGAGAGAAGGAAAGGAACAGAGGAGCCAGGGCGAGGTAGGCAGGTGTCACCTTGCCAAGCACCCCTTTGCCTCAGTGCCCTGTGTCCACAGCCACTGGTTGTCTCTACCCCAGCCCAGCGAGATAGGAATTGTCACCCCCTTTACAAAGGGACACAGATCCAAGGAACTTTGGGGTCTGGGCAGGATGGGCAGGAGCATCGCTGCTGTCACAGGTTTGAGGCCCCAAATGCAGCAGCTGGTCTCAGGGGCTGACCTCCCTTCCAGCCCACTGGAGCCAGGAAGCTTCTCTCCCTATTACCGGCAAGACTCAGATGCTGAAAGCGCCATCTGGGCTTCTGGTCTTTGCCCCCATCTCCTCGGAAGGACATATCCCTCAGAGTTGGATGGACACTCAGGGGCACCACCCGATGGGACAGCCCAAAGCCCTCCCCAGCCAGGACCTCACAGTGACGCCCCAATCTCCAGCCTCCATTCAACAGGCATCATGAGCACCTAGTGGCAGGTTGCCTCAGTTTGCTCATCTGCAAAATGGAGACAGGCACTGCCTGCTCAGGGGACCTCCAGAAGAAATCAGGGGCAGCAGCTTGGTGCCAGGGAAGTGTGCACTTGGGGTTACAACCCTGGCTTCAGATCCTGGCCTTGCGGGTCCCCAGCTGGGCAACTTGGGCACAGGTAGCAGGATAGTTGGAGGCAGCCAGGCAGAGGGTGATGTGAGGGTTCCAAGAGGCCTGGGGCCACCCTGGGAGGGAGTGATGACAGACACCCAGCTATTACTGCACCTTGGGGCCAGGTCCTTCCCACTCACTCAGGGCAGAGGCAGCCCCAGTAAGGATTCACCCAAGGCGCTGTCGGGCCTGTCATTCAGTCTTAATCCCTGCCCTTTGTCCGCCTGCCATCAGGGCTTTGGGTTGCCACCTGCCTGCGCTGGGTGATGTCATGGGAAAAGAATGTGGCAGGTGGGGGCAGGCGAGGGGCCGTCCTGGAGAGTGTCTGTCTTCCCCGCCCAGGTGGGCAGGGGGCTGCGGGATACAATGTGGAAACTCAGGGCTCCCCTCCCCTACAGGCCTTGGGTATAATCCTGTCCTGCAGATGACATGTGTTCCATGGAGGTCAAGAATTTTGAAAGTCCTGGAAGTTTCCAGACCCTTGTTTAAGGGAAGTGCACTACTGGGCTCACAGTTACAAACCCGTGCGTGAAAACAAAACAGCTGGGGCATCTGTGTCCAAGGCTCCATCGATTCCTCGAAATGGCTGCAGAACTGGGCATGGACACATTCTCCGGGGGAGCAGCCCTGGCTTCATCGGATTACCAGGGCTCCACGGCAAGACTCAGCAGTGTGGGGGGCCCGCCATCCTGTGAGCTCAGAGTTGGGGCTGCCACAGGCCTCTCTGAGCCTCACTTTCCCCATCCCTGAAACAACTTTGTTGTCCCCCACTGATCTCCTACCAGCCCAGGAAATCCCAGACATGTCTCTTAACCTCCTGTGGTCACTCTCAGTCAACTCATTCCTGCAATTCCCCACCTCTTGCAGGGGCACAACTGAGCCCCAGCACAGGGAGGTAAAGGAGGCAGGGGCTTCCCTGGGGGCTGTATACACTGGCCTGGTGATGTCCCTCCTACCAGCCCTTCAACCCGCGGGGCCTTGTCTCCAGTGGCTTCTGGGACCCTCTTCATGACTCTGCTGAGATTTCCTTCCCTTATTCATGTGATGACTGGGGATCCAGCCTCCTTCCACATGGTGACTGGGGATCCAACATCCTTCCACATGGTGACTGGGGATCCAACCTTCCACATGGTGACTGTGGAGCCAGCCTCCTTCCACATGGTGACTCCACCATCTCAAGGGCCTCAGCATCCTTGACTGGGTCCTATGCAAGGGCCAAGAGATGATAAAAGATAAAGGGTGCAGGAGGTTTGGTAGCCAAGCCAGGAAAGGCACGCATCTCCCCTGCCCAACTTGTAGCAGCTAGAACACGTCACCCAGCCCTGGGATTGCGAAGCAGGCAGAGAAAGGCACTCCCCTCACGTGATGGGGAAACAAAATGGGTTTGGTGAACATGTGGAATTTTCTCACCACACCTGGGTGTGTCCCGTAACTCCTGGTCTGTATTTTAAAGATGGAGATAGTTCAGAGATCAGAGGGTTCCATCCTGCAGGACAGTGAAAGCTCTGAACTGGATCTGTAAGGTTCCATCTCCCTGCAGGGGCCAAAGTGCGTTTCCCTCCTGCTCGCCAGCTGCCCAGTGAGAGCATAACCGTGGGGAGGGACAGAGGAGGAGGGCAGTGATTTCTTTTGCAGATGGCATCACTCTCCCGAACCTGGCCAGTGGGTGAAGTGGACTCTCAGGACACATCTGTGGGCGTTTGAGGAGACACCCTTGTTGGTCCCCTTCTGTGACTTCTTTGGAACAGGCAATATCACCTCTTTGGCCACCCCCTCCCAGCTCCTGCACCCCTGACTACCCTCCCACTCCCACTCAGCCCTCACTGCTGAAGCTCCACCACCCCCTCCTCTTGGGCAGTATGGTGAGCAGGACCCTGAGATGGCCCAGGGCCTACCCCAGAGTCCCATCCTGTGACTGTGACAGGACACATGAATGGGTTACTGATCAGACTGACTTGGGGTGGGCCCGACTTAATTGTGGGGAGAGCTTTAAAAGAAGGTGAAGCATCAGAAAGATGCCCTTCTGATGGCCTGGGAAGGCGCAGATGGCCATGGTGTGAACTGTTGCTGGGGGCCACATGGCTACTGGGTGGCCTCCGGGAATGAGAGCAGTTCCCAGCAGACAGCTTCATCCCACGGCTGCATGGACCTGAATTCTGCCAACCACAGGGAGCTTGGAAAGAACCCGAGCCCCAGATGAAACTGCAGCCCTACACAACAGAAAGATGTCAGCCTGGTGACCCTGAACAGAAGTGCCAGCTAGGCCACTCCCGGGCTCCCGACCACGGAGACCATGAGATCATCAGTCTGTTGTTGTGATCACTAAGTGTATGGCAGCTCCTTGTACAGCTTAGAAAACGAATACAGTACAGGCAGGCCTTGAAGGGCTCCTGCCTGGGAGGAGCATGTGTCCTTCCCTGAGGCTGCCCAAACTTCCCCAGCAGCTCCCAGATTCCCTAGTGGATGAGGCCAAAGTTCACTGCGACTCCAGGGTATGCACCATGTAGAGGTTGAATGGTGTCCCTCCAAATGTCACATCTGCCCGGTATTTCTGAGCATGACCTTACTTGAAAATAGTGTCTTGGAAGGTTAAGGAGTTAAGGATCTTGAGATGATATCATCCTGGATTGTCCTGGTAGGCCCTAAATCCAATGACTGTTGTCCTTATAAGAGGTGAGGACACAGACACACACACACATGGAAAGGCCACATGACAACAGAGGCAGAGGTCGGAGTGATAAGGCCACAATCCAAGGGATGACTGGGGCCACCAGAAACTGGAAGAGGCAAGAATGATCCTCACAAGAGCCTCCAGAGGGAACGTAGCCCTGCTGATAGCCTTATTTCAGACTTCTGGCCTCCAAAACTGGGAGAAGATACACTTCAGTTGTGGTGCTTCAGCTCCCCAGTTGTGATGTTTTCCTATGGTAGCCATGGAAAACCAGTACAGACCCTGAGGGAGTCAGCCAGGAGAGGCTGGGATAGCAAACAGCCCAGCGATGGAAAGGAGCCTCATCAGACACTCAGATCCTGGCCACTGAGCCCCTGTGTCTGGGACGTGCTGTAACAGTGCCTCCAAGTTGGGGCAAGACACCTCCTCTCCCTTCACAGAGAAAAATGAGGGCTCACGGTGGGTTATTTCAGGGAGTCACCCTGAATATCTATGCTGAGAGAATGTAGAAATTTCCACCCTTCACTGAAGGGAAACCAAGGCTCAGAGAGGGGAAATGGTTTGCCCAAGAGCCAGCCATTGTCCCTAGAAAAACACTCAGAGGGCACAGAAAGAACAAGACAAGAATGTTAATTGCAGCCTTGTTTTTGTAGCAAAACCCCAGACCAGCCTAAATGTGCCTTCATCAATAGAGGTGTGACTAAATAAATTAGGAAGCCCTCTGAGGTTTTCTGCAGGTTTGGACAGGATGGATCTCTGAGTCGCAATGGGGAGTAGAGGAAGCAACCTGCACAGTGAAGTGTGGAAACATGATCCCGTGGAGGCCTTTGACAGCCCAGCAAATCCCGAGTCAAACAAACTAATTGCAGGAAGACATTTTTTGAACAATCGGGGAAATTTGAAGACTGATGGGGCATTAGATGATATTAAGGAATGACTGCTAATTTTGTTAAGTGTGCTGATGGAATGGTGTTGTTAAAGGGAAAAGGACACCTACCTCGGGGAGACAGCAACATACTGAGATGATTGCATATGAGACGGTGGTGCCTGGGATTTGCTTAGAATAATTTGTTGGGGGAGGGGATATGGAGGCGCCAAGAGTGGCCATGAGAGATTGTTGGAGCTGCGCAATGGGTACACAGGCTCTTCATACTATTCTGTCGATTTGAAAATATCAACAAAAAGATTAAGTACCATAAAGCAGTACTAAGTGTTTTCTACACATACACATGAATATAAATAAAGACATGTTTAAATGGCCAAAAGAACGTGCTCCAAACAGGCAAAGGTGGACACCTGTGGAGGTGGGACAGGGGGTCAGGCGAGCCTGGCCATTCGTGGGGCCATAAATCTAACTTGTAAGGTTTTCATTTTTTTAGAGAGAGAATGTCTAGACGTTTTACTCATGTACTTGAATGCTGCCCTCAACCAAATAATCTAAGAGAAGACAAAAGGCTGAGTGGTACAAAGGTTCACTTATAAGACAAATAAGTTCTGAGGATCTAATGCATGGCATAGTGACTACAGTTAACAATACTGCCGTGTATACTTGAAATTTGTCAAGAGGTTAGATTGCAAGTGTTCTCACTGCTGTGGGCTTCAATGCTGCTTGAGAGCCAGGTGTCCCCACGGCCCAACCCGCTCTGCCGCCAAGTTCCAGGGAGATGCCCACTGGAGATGTCCACTCTGCCCACTCCTTGCCTACACACCCCCCTCCCCAAAAGCCATGTCTATTGTGGCCCGGGGACAAGTACGGAAGGAAGAGCAGTGTCCTCACCAGATGTGGAGCCAGGGCAGCCACTCTCCTACTCCCACAGCGCCCCTCGGATGCCCCTATATTATTCTACTCCACAGTACTGACAGCTCAGAGTGAAAAAGGTAACTGGGGGCCAGATCCACAAAGATCCACCAGCTGTTTGGTTTTCAGTAACCCCAAGAGGGGAAGAGGGAAGTTTCCTGTGAGGGCAGAACACGTGGGACATCCACAGGCCCAGTGTGAATTCCAGATCTGCTGCCCAGTCTGTGTGACTGGAGAGGGCTATTTCTGGGCTCAGTCTCCATAGTGGGTAAAATAGTGTCCTCCAGAAGTCATGTCCACCTGGAGCCTAGGAACATGATCTTATTAGGGAGTAGGGTCTTCGCATATGTGATTAGTTAAGATGAGGTCATACTGGAGTAAGGTGGGCCCCAAATCCAATAATTGGTGTCCTTTTAAGGAGAGGAGATTAGGACACAGAGGTATGTGAAGGAAGAGGTCATGAGACTATGGAGGCAGAAATTGGAGTCATGCAGCCACAAGCCCAGGGAGACCTGTAGCCCCAGTAGCTGGAAGAGGTAGGAAGAACCCTCCCCTGGAGCCATCAGAGGGAGCTCAGTCCGGTGACATCTTTTTTTTTTTTTTTTTTTTTTTTTTGCGGTACGCAGGCCCCTCACTGTTGTGGTCTCTCCCGTTGCAGAGCACAGGCTCCGGACGCGCAGGCTCAGCGGCCATGGCTCACGGGCCCAGCCGCTCCGCGGCA
>NC_041222.1:84601565-84605545 GCF_002837175.3 Physeter macrocephalus
TTTTTTTTTTTTTTTTTTTTTTTGCGGTACGCAGGCCTCTCACTGTTGTGGTCTCTCCCGTTGCGGAGCACAGGCTCCAGACGCGCAGGCTCAGCGGCCATGGCTCTCGGACCCAGCTGTTCCGCGGCATGTGGGATCTGCCCGGACAGGGTTTTTTGGTTTTTTTTTTTTTAACATCTTCATTGGAGTATAATTGCTTTACATTGTTGTGTTAGTTGCTGCTGTATAATGAAGTGAATCAGCTATACGTATACATGTATCCCCATATCCCCATATCCCTTCCCTCTTCTGTCTCCCTCCCACCCTCCCTATCCCACCCCTCTAGGTGGTCACAAAGCACTGAGCTGATCTCCCTGTGCTATGCGGCTGCTTCCCACTAGCTAGCTATTTTATATTTGGTAGTGTATATATGTCCATGCCACTCTCTCATTTCGTCCCAGATTACCCTTCCCCCTGCCCATGTCCTCAAGTCCATTCCCTACGTCTGCGTCTTTATTCCTGTCCTGCCCCTAGGTTCTTCAGAACCCTTTTTTTTTTTTTTTTAGATTCCATACATACATGTTAGCATACAGTATTTGTTTTTCTCTTTCTGACTTACTTAACCCTGTATGACAGACTCTAGGTCCGTCCACCTCACTACAAATAACTCAATTTCATTTCTTTTTATGACTGAGTAACATTCCATTGTATATATGGGCCACATCTTCTTTACCCATTCATCTGTCGATGGACACTTAAGCTGCTTCCATGTCCTGGCTATTGTAAATAGTGCTGCAATGAACTTTGTGGTACATGACTCTTTTTGAATTATGGTTTTCTCAGGGTATATGCCCAGTAGTGGGATTGCTGGATCATATGGTAGTTCTATTTTTAGTTTTTTAAGGAACCTCCATACTGTTCTCCACAGTGGCTGTATCAATTTACATTCTCACCAATGGTGCAAGAGGGTTCCCTTTTCTCCACACCCTCTCCAGCATTTATTGTTTCTAGATTTTTTGATGATGGCCATTCTGACCAGTGTGAGATGATATTTCATTGTAGTTTTGATTTGCATTTCTTTAATGATTAACGATGTTGAGCATTCTTTCATGTGCTTGTTCACAATCTGTATATCTTCTTTGGAGAAATGTCTGTTTAGGTCTTCTGCTCATTTTTGGATTGGGTTGTTTGTTTTTGGATATTGAGCTGCATGACCTGCTTGTATATTTTGGAGATTAATCCTTTGTCAGTTGCTTCATTTGCAAATATTTTGTCTCATTCTGAGGGTTGTCTTTTCATCTTGTTTATGGTTTCCTTTGTTGTGCAAAAGCTTTTAAGTTTCATTAGGTCCCGTTTGTTTATTTTTGTTTTTATTTCCATTTATCTAGGAGGTGGGTCAAAAGGATATTGCTGTGATTTATGTCATAGATTGTTCTGCCTATGTTTTCCTCTAAGAGTTTTATAGTGTCTGCCCTTACATTTAGGTCCTTAATCCATTTGGAGTTTCTTTTTGTGTATGGTGTTAGGGAGTGTTCTAATTTCATTCTTATACATGTAGCTGCCCAGTTTTCTCAGCACCACTTATTGAAGAGGCTGTCTTTTCTCCATTGTATATTCTTGCCTCCTTTATCAAAAATAAGGTGACCATATGTGAATGGATTTATCTCTGGGCTTTCTATCCTGTTCCACTGATATATATTCCTGTTTTTGTGCCAGTACCATACTGTCTTGATTACTGTAGCTTTGTAGGATAGTCTGAAGTCAGGAAGCCTGATTCCTCCAGCTCTGTTTTTCTTTCTCAAGATTGCTTTGGCTATTCAGGGTCTTTGTGTTTCCATACAAATTGTGAAATTTTTTGTTTTAGTTCTGTGAAAAATGTCAGTGGTAGTTTGATAGGGATTGCATTGAACATGTAGATTGCTTTGGATAGTATAGTCATTTTCACAATGTTGATCCATCCAATCCAAGAACATGATATATCTCCCCATCTGTTTGTGTCGTCTTTGATTTCCTTCATCAGTGCCTTACAGTTTTCTGCATATATGTCTTTTGTCTTCCTACATAGGTTTATTCCTAGGTATTTTATTCTTTAAGTTGCAATAGTAAATGGGACTGTTTCCTTCATTTCTCTTTCAGAATTTTCTTCATTAGTGTATAGGAATGCCAGAGATTTCTGTGCATTAATTTTGTATCCTGCTACTTTACCAAATTCATTGATTAGCTCTAGTACTTTTCTGGTAGCATCTTTAGGATTCTCTATGTATAGTATCATGTCATCTGCAAACAGGGGCAGTTTTACTTCTTCTTTTCTGATTTGGAGTCCGTTTATTTCTTTTTCTTCTCTGATTGCTGTGGCTAAAAGTTCCAAAACTATGTTGAATAATAGTGGTGAGAGTGGGCAACCTTGTCTTGTTCCTGATCTTAAAGGAAATGGTTTCAGTTTTCTACCATTGAGAACAATGTTGGCTGTGGGTTTGTCATATATGGCCTCTATTATTTTGTGGTAGGTTCCCTCTATGTCTGCTTTATGGAGGGTTTTATCATAAATGGGTGTTGAATTTTGTTCAAAAGCCTTTTCTGCATCTATTGAGATGATCATATGATTTTTGGGGGGTTTTTTTGTGGGGGGGGGTTTGTGGTATGCGGGTCTCTCACCGTTGTGGCCTCTCGGGTTGCAGGGCACAGGCTCCAGGTGCGCAGGCTCAGGAGCCATGGCTCATGGGCCCAGCAACTCTGCGGCATGTGGGATCTTCCCGGACCGGGGCTCGAACCCGTGTCCCCTGCATCGGCAGGCAGACTCTCAACCACTGCGCCACCAGGGAAGCCCAGATCATATGGTTTTTATCCTTCAATTTGTTGATATGGTGCATCACATTGATTGATTTGCATGGATGAAGAATCCTTGCATTCCTGGGATAAACCATACTTTGTATTTCTGCAGTGTCATTTGTTACTTCTCCTTTTTCATTTCTAAATCAGTTGATTTGATTTTTCTCCCTTTCTTTCTTGAAGAGTCTGGCTTATGGTTTATCAATATTGTTTATCTTCTCAAAGAACCAGCTTTTAGTTTTATTGATCTTTGCTATCATTTCCTTCATTTGTTTTTCATTTATTTCTGATCTGATCTTTATGATTTCTTTCCTTCTGCTAAATTTGGGATATTTTGTTCTTCTTTTGCTAATTGCTTTAGGTGCAAAGTTAGGTTGTTTATTCGAGATGTTTCTTGTTTCTTAAGGTAGGATTGTATTGCTATAAAGTTCCCTCTTAGAATTGCTTTTGCTGCGTCCCATAGGTTTTGGGTCGTCGTGTCTCCATTGTCATTTGATTCTAAGTATTTTTGATTTCCTCTTTGATTTCTTCAGTGATCACTTCATTATTAAGTAGTGTATTGTTTAGCCTCCATGTGTTTGTATTTTTTACAGATCTTTTCCTGCAATTGATATCTAGTCTCATAGCAATGTGGTCGGAAAAGATACTTGATATGCTTTCTATTCTCTTAAATTTATCAAGGCTAGATTTGTGACCTAAAGTATGATCTATCCTGGAGAATGTTCCATGAGCACTTGAGAAAAATGTGTATTCTGTTGTTTTTGGATGGAATGTCCTATAAAAATCAATTTAGTCCATCTTGTTTAATGTATCATTTAAAACTTGTGTTTCCTTATTTATTTTCATTTTGGATGATCGGTCCATTGGTGAAATGGGGTGTTAAAGTCCCCTACTATGATTGTGTTACTGTAGATTTCCCCTTTTATGGCTGTTAGTATTTGCCTTATGTATTGAGGTGCTCCTATGTTGGGTGCGTATATATTTACAATTGTTATATCTTCTTCATGGATCGATCCCTTGATCATTATGTAGTGTCCTTCTTGGTCTCTTATAATAGCTTTTATTTTAAAGTCTATTTTTTATGATATGAGAATTGCTACTCCAGCTTTCTTCTGGTTTCCATTTGCATGGAATATCTTTTTCCATCCCCTCACTTTCAGTCTGTATGTGTC
>NC_041222.1:84611794-84613333 GCF_002837175.3 Physeter macrocephalus
AGATTGCTTTTGCTATTTGGGGTCTTTTGTGTTTCCATACAAATTGTGAAATTTTTTTTTCTAGTTCTGTAAAAAATGCTAGTGGTAGTTTGATAGGGATTGCATTGAATCTGTAGATTGCTTTGGGTAGTAGAGTCATTTTCACAATGTTGATTCTTCCAATCCAAGAACATGGTATATTTCTCCACCTATTTGTATCATCTTTAATTTCTTTCATCAGTGTCTTATAGTTTTCTGCATACAAGTTTTTTGTCTCCTTAGGTAGGTTTATTCCTAGATATTTTATTCTTTTTGTTGCAATGGTAAATGGGAGTGTTTTCTTAATTTCACTCTCAGATTTTTCATCATTAGTGTATAAGAATGCCAGAGATTTCTGTGCATTAATTTTGTATCCTGCTACTTTGCCAAATTCATTGATTAGCTCTAGTAGTTTTCTGGTAGCATCCTTAGGATTCTCTATGTATAATATCATGTCATCTGCAAATAGTGACAGCTTTACTTCTTCTTTTCCTATTTGGATTCCTTTTATTTCTTTTTCTTCTCTGATTGCTGTGGCTAGAACTTCCAAAACTATGTTGAATAAGAGTGGTGAGAGTGGGCAACCTTGTCTTGTTCCTGATCTTAGTGGAAATGGTTTCAGTTTTTCACCATTGGGAACAATGCTGGCTGTGGGTTTGTCATATATGGCCTTTATTATGTTGAGGAAAGTTCCCTCTATGCCTACTTTTTGCAGGGTTTTTATCATAAATGGGTGTTGAATTTTGTCAAAAGCTTTCTCTGCATCTATTGAGATGATCATATGGTTTTTCTCCTTCAGTTTGTTGATATGGTGTATCACGTTGATTGATTTGCGTATATTGAAGAATCCTTGCATTCCTGGGATAAACCCCACTTGATCATGGTGTATGATCCTTTTAATGTGCTGTTGGATTCTGTTTGCTAGTATTTTGTTGAGGATTTTTGCATCTATGTTCATCAGTGATATTGGCCTGTAGTTTTCTTTCTTTGTGACGTCTTTGTCTGGTTTCGGTATCAGGGTGATGGTGGCCTCGTAGAATGAGTTTGGGAGTGTTCCTCACTCTGCTATATTTTGGAAGAGTTTGAGAAGGATAGGTGTTAGCTCTTCTCTAAATGTTGGATATAATTTCCCTGTGAAGCCATCTGGTCCTGGGCTTTTGTTTGTTGGAAGATTTTTAATTACAGTTTCAATTTCTGTGCTTGTGACTGGTCTGTTTATATTTTCCATTTCTTCGTTTTCTTGAAGAGTCTGGCCAATGGTTTATCAATTTTGTTTATCTTCTCACAGAACCAGTTTAGTTTTATTGATCTTTGCTATTCTTTCCTTCATTTCATTTTTTCATTTCAAGTTTTTGATTTCCTTCTGGATTTCTTCAGTGATCTCTTGGTTATTTAGTAGCATATTGTTTAGCCTCAATGTGTTTGTATTTTTTACAGTATTTTTCCTGTATTTGATATCTAGTCTCATAGGGTTGTGGTTGGAAAAGATACTTGATACGATTTCAATTTTCTTAAATTTAC
>NC_041222.1:84613507-84613885 GCF_002837175.3 Physeter macrocephalus
CTGGAGAATGTTCCATGAGCACTTGAGAAGAAAGTGTATTCTGTTGTTTTTGGATGGAATGTCCTAAAAATATCAATTAAGTCCATCTTGTTTAATGTGTCATTTAAAGCGTGTGTTTCCTTATTTATTTTCATTTTGGTTGATCTGTCCATTGGTGAAAGTGGGGTGTTAAAGTCCCCTACTGTTATTGTGTTACCGTCAATTTCCCCTTTTATGGCTGTTAGCAATTGCCTTATGTATTGAGGTGCTCCTATGTTGGGTGTATAAATGTTTACATTTGTTATATTCTTCTTGGATTGATCCCTTGAGCATTATGTAGTGTCCTTCTTTGTCTCTTGTAATAGTCTTTATTTTAAAGTCTATTTTGTCTGATATGCA
>NC_041222.1:84614351-84672095 GCF_002837175.3 Physeter macrocephalus
CTTTCAGAGTTTCTGCTGAAAGACCAGCTGTTAACCTTATGGGGATTCCCTTGTATGTTATTTGTTGTTTTTCCCTTGCTGCTTTTGATATTTTTTCTCTGTATTTAACTTTTGGTAGGTTGATTAATATGTGTCTTTGTGTGTTTCTCCTTGGATTTATCTTGTATGTGACTCTCTGCACTTCCTGGACTTGATTGACTATTTCCTGTCTTATATTAGTGAAGTTTTCAACTATAATCTCTTCAAATATTTTCGCAGTCCCTTTCCTTTTCTCTTCCTCTTCTGGGACCCCTATAATTTGAATGTTGTTGCATTTCATGTTGTCCCGGAGTTCTCTGAGACTGTCCTTTTTTCATTCTTTTTTCTTTATTCTGCTCTGTGGTAGTTATTTCCACTATTTTATCTTCCAGTTCACTTATCCATTCTTCTGCCTCAGTTATTCTGCTATTGATTCCTTCTAGAGAATTTTTAATTCATTTAATGTGTTGTTCATCATTGTTTGTTTGCTCTTCAGTTCTTCTAAGTCTTTGTTAAACATTTCTTGTGTTTTCTACATTCTATTTGCAAGATTTTGGATCATCTTTACTATCCTTACTCTGAATTCTTTTTCAGGTAGACTGCTTATTTCCTCTTCATTTGTTTTGTCTGGTGGGTTTTTCCCTTGCTCCTTCATCTGCTGTGTGTTTCTCTGTCTTCTTATTTTGCTTAACTTACTGTGTTTGGGGTCTCCTTTTTGCAGGCTGCATGTTCATAGTTGCCATTGTTTTGGGTACCTGCTCCCAGTGGGTAAGGTTGGTTCAGTGGGTTGTGTATGCTTCCTGGTGGAGGAGACTAGTGCCTGTGTTCTGTTGGTTGAGGCTGGATCTTCTCTTTCTGGTGGGCAGGACCGTGTCCCGTGGTGTGTTTTGGGGTGTCTGTGAACTTATGATTTTAGGCTGTCTCTCTGCTAATGGGTGGGATTGTTTTCCTGTCTTGCTAGTTGTTTGGCATGGGGTGTCCAGAACTGGAGCTTGCTGGTCGTTGGGTGGAGCTGGGTCTTACCGTTGAGAGGGAGATCTCTGGGAGAGCTCTCGTTAATTGATATTACATGGGGCCAGGAGGTCTCTCGTTTAGCAATGTCCTGAACTAGGCTCTCCCACCTCAGACGCTCAGGCCTAACACCCGGCCAAAGCACCAAGACCCTTGTCAACCACATGGCCAGGTATGTGGCCAGCTTCTTCCCTTTGGGAAGTCTGAGGTCTACTGCCAGCATTTAGTAGGTGTTCTGTACGAGTTGTTCCAAATGTAGATATATTTTTGATGTATTTGTGGGGCGGAGGTTGATCTCCACATCTTACTCCTCCGTCATCTTGAAGGTCCTCCTCTCAGGCCTGTGACTTCTTGATCTCCAGCCTCCAGAACTGGGAGAGGATAATTGTCTGTTGTGTAAGCTCCCTAGTGTGTGTAGCACTTTGTCGCATCAGCCCCCAGCTATAAATGGGGAACACAGCACTATCTATGTTGCAGATGTGATTATTCTGAGGGTGAACTTAGATAATATTCACTGAAGAACAGACACACTGATGACGACAACCAGAACAGAGAGGCTGATGATGAGGATGCAAACTGGCTCAGGCACAAAGGGCCCAAGGATGTGGCTAGAGGCCTGGCTGGACCCAGGGCTCAAGTGAATTATTTCAGGACGCACTTTCCCTTCCCCTTGCCCCGAGGGTGGCATGCTGGTTTTCCAACTGGGCCTCTGCCCTTAGTTGCCTTCCCGGCTGCCTGGGCAAGGACTCTGAGGGTCCGGCCCTGTGGCCAGACCAGGCACATGACCACCCACCCAGCCACCGTGACCAGTATGAAGCTGTTGACCACCATGGGCTGAGGTCACTTTCTTCAACACTGTGGCAGGAACATGGGGGCCAAAGAGGAGGAGGGCAGGATCCCCACATGCTGTGGGGGCCACAAACCAACAAACATGTCCCACATGATGGTGTCAGGGATGATGCTGGCTGAGGAAGGAACTCCCACACAAGAACCCACCTCTTGGTCCCTGTCTCAGGCAGCTTGGGCCACTGTCACAGAAAACCACAGGCTAGGGGCTTAAACTACAGACATTTCTTGTTCACAGTTCTGGAGGCTGGAAGTCCAGGATCAAGGATCTGGTGAGGACTCTCTTCCTGGCTTGTGGACAGCCACCTTCTCACTGCATCCTCACATGGCAGAGAGAGAGAGAGAGCTCTTCCTATAAGGACACCAATCCTATGGAATCAGGGACCATCCTTATGACCTCATTGAACCTGAATCACCTCCTCACAGGCTCCATCTCTCATACAGTCACACTGGAGGGTGGGCTTCAACATGTGGATTTGGGGGGCAGGATTCAGCCCATAGAAGTGCCTCTGCTTCTCCCCACTCTAGCCCACCCCCATGCTGGCCCCAAAGACCCATGTCAAACCTAGACTTGACCTTGTCCTTGCCTTCCTTCATAGGCTTTCCCCAATTGTGTCACCAACAGGACAGTTGCTGAAGTGACCTGCGGGCTATCTGCAGAGACAAGCTGAGGATTCTTCCTCTCTGTCCCCACAACTACTCCTCCCTGAAGAGTGATGTTATTTCCCCTCCCCTCACACCTGGACTTGCCTCATGACTTTCTTTGACCAATGGAAGGCGGGGGGAGGGACCTCATCCCTGCAGGCTGGGCCTCCTGGGGCCTTGTTGTTCCCATGTCCATGTCCTGGAAAACGTTCCCTTTCAGAGTGCTCCTGCCTCCTAGATCACTAGGAACAGAAGCTTTCTGGGGCCTGGCAAGACAAGAAGCTCTGTGGAGAGAGGGGCTTTGGAGAGGAGAGATAGATCATGGAGAGATCGGCAGACAGCCCCATCCCCCCAGCCAGGCACCAGGCTGTGAACCTTGGAATGATTGGGTGGGCTAGCCAATGCCACATGGAGCAGAGATGAGCTGCCCCACCCCACCCAAACTGCAGAATCTGGAGCTATTAAATTGTTGTTGTTGTTTTAAACCACTGGGTCTTGGGGTGGCTTGTTAAATGGCAATATCTAACTGATATAGGTCTCCACTAATCTTTGGAGCTATGACCAGAGAGATGGGGAAGGGGAAGGCAAACTGAGAAATAGCCACTGCACTTGGTGCCTTAAAGAGAAGCTTTGGGGGTGGGGGGGGCACAGGTGAGTGGGAGGTTTGGTTCAACTTCCATCCCTTCTCTGGACCTCAGTTTCCCTTGTCTGCAAAGTAACTGGCTTGGATAGGACTGCTGACTTTCAGGTATTATTTAGCCCTTTTATTGGACATGGGGGAGATTGGGCCACAGAGCCCATAGAACCTGGTTCTGAAAATAACACCTGGGTTCCTTTCCAAATCCCTTGGAAATGGTCATCTTGAATCACTCTCCAGTGCCTGCCTTCCTGCTATCGAGAGTTAGGCATGCAGCCAGAGGCTCATCTTCCCTGAAATCCCACCAGGAAACAGAGTTCTGAGATCCTCTTCCTAAAGTGTCCGCAGCTGAGGACTTTGTGCAACTGACAGGAGCAGAGCCAGCCACCCGTGTCCAAATTCAGGCTGTGGAATCCCAGCTCCCCCACTCACAAACTGCTCACTGGCTCTGTGCCTTGGTTTTCCCATCTGTACAATAGGCTAATCAGGGCTGATGAGATGATCCGATGGCACGGTGCCTGGCACACCGTAAGGGCTCACAAAGCCTTAGCCCAGGTAGTTGCTGCTGACATCCTTACCATCAGTCTCCTGGGGCTGACCCAGTTACTATCTTTTCCAAACCCAACACTTGAGCCTCCCCTCACCTGATAACCTTCCAGGTCATCCCCTCCCTGCTGCTGCAGCCAGCCAAGCTCCCTGGGCTGTCATAGCCCACAACACAACTTTGAGTCACTGCATAGAGGTGCACAATGGAAACAAACAGGCCAGCATGGTCACCCAGCTGGAGTGGGGCAGGGTGGCCACATGGCCCGAGGCTGCCCCTCACACTCTAGGATTCCAGAGGACCTCAGGGCTCAGGCCCCAGCAGGCAGTGCAGGACTTCTGCAGCGTGTGCACATGTCCTTCCCCTAGGGAGGCTGAGACCAGAGCATCTTACTCAGCAGGAAGACTTGTCCAGGGAACACCACTGGGTATGGGACAGGAACGACACCCATGGAGCACCTGCTGTGGGCTAGCCCAGTGCCTGAGGATCCTGCTGGTCACAGAACGTCACCAAACATCATCAACAACAGAAGGCATGGCCCATGGCCATCCTCAGTACTTCATGTGTATTAACTCAGTCCAAGCCAGGCAGGAGGGATGTGTAGTGTCTCATTTCACAGATGAGCAAACTGAGGCACCAAGACTGTCCATGATGGGGCCAACATTGGATGCAGACAGCCAGCTGGGGTCTAGGTCCTGATGCCCAAGGTCCAAGCCAGGATTCCCAAAGGAATCACTTAGCCAGGGTGGGAGCCAGGAACTGCTGTGCTGGCCCCTCCACCCTGCCCCACCCCACCCAGCCACACTCCACCTCTGGTTACCTTGGGGTGTGACGGGCACAGTGAAGAGCTGGACAGGGTGGGGCACCCAGTGTTCAATCTCCCGACCCTAATTTGAAGAGTCAGGGAAAGCCACGGCAAAGCCCAGCGCCATGGATGCCGCCTGCCCGAGGCTTTATGGCCACAGAACCTGCAGTCATGCAAATGATTAATGTCAGCTCCGTGGAGGGCCAGGGTCCACAGGAAATTGGAGTCGATGAATTTAAGAGAGAAACTCCTTGTTTAAACAGAACTACTTTAGAAAATAAATACTGCCGAAGTTGATGGTAAATACAGATATTTGTGCAGGACAGAGATGGAAATATGAATTTAATAAAGCTGGCGGCACGTGGCCCCACTCCGTGGGACCCTGAGCCAGTGTCCCAGCAGCCTGGGCTGCTCAGAACAGGGCTGGGTGACCTCGCTTCCTGTCTCACTCCTGTGATCTTGGCAATTTACATCCCTTCCCCAGCCTGAGCCTTGGAGTGGTCTTCAAACTCCCTGCAGGTAAGTATACCGTTGTTGGCCCACTGCAGCCATCCCCTCCTCCAGGAAGCCCTCCATAACTTTGCTGATAAGGCCAGCATCTGAGAGCTAAGACCACACCCACACGCTGTGGGCCCACAGCCTCTCAGATCTGCCCTGGGTGCAGCAGCCCTCCGTGTGGGCTTTACTACCCCCCACTGGTTAGAGGATGAGACCGGGATTCCAGAAAATGAAGTGACTTTCCCAACAGTAAGTGGCAGAATGGGGAGAAGCTGTAGCCCTCTAGGTGTGCCATTTCAGGAACAGGGTCTAGGGTGGGGGTAACCACTATCCAGCCCTGCAAAGCCCTTGTGGACCTGGCAGCAGGATGTGGGGGAACAATGCCCTTCAGGGAGGGGAGCCCCCACCCCGGCAAGGCAGCTCCATCCCACTGGAGGCAAGGGAGGTGCCCATAACTCCTACATCCACACATCTGCTCACATCGCACCTCCTGCCTCCTACCTGTCCTGTGACATTTACTGAGCCCTTTCGGTATATGAAGGCCAGAGACCCAGACGGAGTCAGACTAAGCCCCACTCTGGTTGGGAGGCCCAGACACGGCTGGTGGAATGTGCCAAAGAAGATGTGTCCACAAGCTGTGGCCCAGACAAGGAGAGTAGAGCAACTAGCTCATGCTGGTGTGGCTGGGGATCCCAATGCTGTGGGGACCATCCATGCCCCCTCCTAGGATGCTGAGGATGGCTGATGCCATCCATAAAGACAGGGTCAGCCAGCGCCAGGTACCGGAGCACCCCTGCCCACAAACCCGCAAACACACACCCTCAGAGGCCATCGCATGGCCACCACAGAGGCCAGTCATACAGAGGCTACAGCCTCCCCCTGCCTCCCTCTTGGCAGAGCCCTAGCCCCAAAAGAAGCACCCAGAAGCCCCTCGCAGATATCCTAGCCACTCTGGGTCTGGCTCCATGGGTGAAGTGCTTGCTCACAGCACCTCTCAGAGGCAGGTGCTGTTACCACCTCCACTTTTCAGGTGGAGAAATCGAGGCACAGAAAGCGTAAGAGAACCCTGAGGCCACACAGTATATGGCAGCCCTGGAATGTGCCCAAGGTGACCGGCCGGAGTCCTCAGGACAAGACTGCCTGGAGGCCAGAGCCCCATGACTCTCCCAACAGCCTCACAAGGCTGGGCACACACGAAGGGCTCTGCTGGTGGAGCTCAGCTGAAGCCAGGGGTCCACCACAGGCACCGCTTTCTCACTTGAGAAGACTGAGTCTCCAGAGATGTCAGGCCGGAGGTCCACCCTGCCTGGAGGGTCTCAAGGCTCCCTGAGGGAGGATTTGTTCCCTCGAGGACAGCCACACCCTGGGGGTGGAGACAGGTCTCAGGAACAACGACCTGCTGTGTCAACATGTGCAGGACGACGGGTGATTTACTCGGGCCTCCTAATCCCCCACCAGGCACCCTGACTCATGGGCCTGGCACCCCTGCCCGCACCCGCAGGTGGACAGGCATTCACCGCAACGGCTGCGCCACTGTTATTTTTTCATAAGCCTGCCTTGAAATTTGTCAAACCACATATTGTTCTCACACACGCCCGTCAGCGGAGCCCGCGCCAGATGGGCTGGCTCCCCACATGTGCTCCAGGCAGAGAAGTTACACATCAACTTCGGTTTTATGTCAAACCCTGCAAAGGGGGGAATAAAAAAGAAGACAGAAGAGAGATTTTTTTTTTTTAAAGAAGAAAGAAATGAGTCGGAGTCTGAACAGGCAGGACTGTGATCCTGCGCAAATCCTGGCTCACTGATGCCGGGTTTTGCATGGAAACTCGACCCGCGGTAAATAGAACTTCCCGGCTGTCAGGTCCTTCATTAGTGAGGTGTGCATAATTTATGTATTTAAGAGCTGCCTTCAGCCAAGCTATCACACCGGAATCATGCTTCATAGGTGTTAGTGTTTATACGGACAGTAAATAAATGTCACACACACACAAAATCCACTCTCAGGCCAGTGCTGACGCAGCCCCATCCATCATCTGCCCAGCTGGAGGTTTCTCAGGGCTGCCAAGGCCTGAGGGCTGCCTGGCCTGGCAGCGGGGCTGGCAGGGCCGGAAAAGGCTGTGTGAGGGCTGGAGGCCTATGAGCTCTCACACCTGTCCAGAGGCCACAGGAGCCTCCAGCAGGAGTGGGGCCGGCCCATCAGGAGGTCCCCTCAATCGGTCTATCCCCTGCGTTCATCGACGTCAGGCCAAGCCAGGTCATGCTGGCTCCGAGGGCTCCCCTGGGCAAGGTTGGAAGGACCTGGTCCATCTCTGCTCAGCCAAGGCTGCCGAGCCTAGAGTCTCCTCAGAGGCCAGCACGGGCCGGTAGCTAAAAATAGCAGCACCGCGAGCAGAGGCCAGGCCAGTGGTGTTTCCATCCATTAGTTCACTGGCTCCTCACCCTGCCTACCTGGTAGGTCCTGTTTTTTAAGGTTTGGAGCTATTTTTAATAAAAAGTTTTTGAAATCATTTTTGCAATTCTTTTTCATGGTCCTCAATCAAAATGTACATGCTGACGCGCCATCGAGGACAGGCTCCTGCCTCTGTACCCTCCCATTCAGTACCTGTCCCAGAGACAGTATTTTCTGCAGTTCTGGGGGCCGTTCCAGGAGAGCGTGTGTGTAAACAACCGCTTTCCCTTCTCTGGCAAAGTGGTGACACCCCACACAGCCCTGTCCCTTCCTTTCTCCCTGAAAGAAATACCCAAGGCTCAGCTCTCTGCAGACACAGATTCCTAAGGGAGATGGCTGGGTACCCCACCAAGCGGTTCCACCACTCCCCTAGTGGCCAAAACCTAGCCAGGGCTGTAGGTGCAACACCAATATCAATGCCTGGGGGCTGTTATGGGTTGAATTGTGTTCCCCCAAAATTCATATACTGAAGTCTTAACCCCTAGTACCTCAGAATGTGACTTTATTTGGAAACAGGGATATTGCAGATGTAGTTAATCAAGATGAGGTCATACTGAAGTATGACTGGTATCCTTATAAAAAGGGAAAGTTCGAACACGGACACACATGTGGGGAGAACACCATGTGAAGACGAAGGCAGAGATTGGGGTGATGCATCTGCAAGCAAAGGATCACCAAAGACTGCCAGCAAACCACGAAGGTTAGGGGAAAGCCCCGTACCAGATTCTTCCTTGCTGCTGTGGAAGGAACCAGTCCTTCCAACACCTTGATCTCAGACTTCTGACCTCCAGAACAGTGGGAGAATAACTTTCTGTCATTTAAGCCCACATCTGTGTTGTGGCTTTGTTGTGGCAGCCCTAGGAGGCTAAAAGAGGGCCACTGAGGGTTTAGAGCACCCCTACTATGCCCCAGACATTCCAGGGTGATTAGAGCAAAGACTTTGGGACTGGACAGGCATCACCTCCCTGGTTCAAGCTTTGTTGAGTCATTTAGCCCCTCTGGGCTCAGTCTTTCCAACCACACAGTGGGACCACAATGAACCTGCCTTGGGGATGTAATCCACGTGAAGTGCTGTTAGCCCTGGGCACACAGAATGCATCAGTGGAAATTGATAAACACTATTATTTGGAGACAGCTCAAGTATGGGGCCATAATTAAACCCATCACCAAGAACTACTACTCTCTGCTGTGTGGCTTGGGGGCACTACCCAGAGATGTCACACATAGTCAAGTGGACCAGAGGCTGCTGGATAGAGCAAGAGCAGATCAGTGTGACCTGATGTCAGAGACCGAGTCCAACCTCCATGTGGAGGATTCCAGGTGAGAAAGCTGGGCCAGAGAAGGTGAGATCCAGCTCAAAACCACCAGCAAGTCTATGACCAAGGTGGGGCTGGAGCCCAGGGGTCCCACCTCCAGCATTACCATCCACAAGGGAACACGTGGCCTTGGAGCTGCCTGCTGTGGGAGTGGCCCTGTATGTCCCTTCCTGGACCATCCTTATGCAGAGCCCCTCAGGACCTGAGGCCTGGCACTCCCCCTGTATGGGTCAGCTGTGACTGCAGTGACATGACATAACAACCACAGGAGCTCATACAACAAAAGTATGGGCTTACCCCACACGCCTGTGGCCTAGAGGCAATGTAGCTGAGGATGGGCTGCTCAGCTGGGCATGGCCATCTCATCTCCTGGACGAGCAGGCATGTGTATGGACAACGGGGCACATTCATCTGCAACAGTGTCAGGCATACAAGAGGGAATGTGCACTTTCAGGGCCTATGCCCCGAAAGGGGCCACCATTGCCTTAACCCACTCCCACTGGCCCAAGTACCAGGCGTGGGCTCTCACCTCTTTCTAGGAGGAATTGTAAAGGAGGGTGAAGCACTGAGACCACAAAAGGAGTCAGCCCATGCCCTCCCTCCACAGGGCCCTTGAAGAGCTCCATAGCCCGCAGGCGGAGGCGGGGAAGGCAGCACACTAGGATCACAGGTTAGAGAGATGTAACCAGCACACAGACATCACTGTGCAGTTACGGCTTCTTTGGGCACTGCACAGTACAAACAACAAGGGCGGGCCCACGGCAAGAACGATGTTAAATGCATGAGATCCTGAGGCATGTAGGCTGTGACGCCCACATGACTGGAGTTTGGGAAAAACTGACCTAATTCAGGCCATCTCCTGCTCAGAGAACATTCATGTTTTTAATAGGGACTTCCAAAGAAGAAACCGAAAGCATGGTGGCATTTCAGGCCCCTATAACAGGTAGAGAGGGGTGAAGAAAACATCTCAAATCTCTAGGGACAAAGGCAGCCTTGGAGAACACAGATAGGGACAAGCCTTGGCTAGTGTCAGCATTAGGGGCAGAACTACCCAAGTGTGAAGAACCAGAACTCAGTGCTCAGCAACAATGGAGTTCATTCCATGACGTATCAAGAGCAAGCTGAAATGAGAAACTGATAACAAAAACGAAGACACAGTCTCAGACTGCACAAAAAGAATTGCACTAGCTCACAAGCTGAGAGCAGGTGTCACCTATACTACAACTAGAGAGACCCCTGCCCCCATCTGAAGAAGTGATATCCATTTCTTGCTCTACATTATACAAACCATTTTGGGGCTCTGAGGTCATTCAATAAACAAGTGCCAGCCCCCGTGCCAGGGAGATTGGACCAGATCCATGAGGAAACTAAGTCACCACAGGACTGGAAGGCAGGGCTGGGGTCACCCACCTGTAGATGAGCTGCTGCAGGGCCTCATCACCGTTCCTGGCGGGCAGTCCAGATCTGTGCTCCGTTAGCATGGAGACTCTGAGGGTGGGCCCAAATTCCTTGTGTGCCATGGGCCCTGCCCCTCCCAGGCCCCACCCACCACAGGCCTTGCTCCTGCGCTTTCCACATCAGGCCCTCCAACTGCTTGCCCTGTCTCCCCTGCTCCCACCTCCTCCTTCATCCTCCACCCTGGCCCATGGTGTCCTCCTGCTAAAGGCCCCCCATGGCTCACCACTGCTCTCACTGCCCAGCTCAGTGGCCTTGGACAAGACACTCTGCCCCTCTAAGCCTCAGTTATCTCCTCTGTAGAATGGGTTTCACTGGCCACTCTGTAGGGTGCACAGAGACAGAGGACACTTTCCCCACAGAATGGCGTCCTGGTATTGTGTCCTCCTTTTCCCTTGGGGACCTGCGCCTTCCTCAGTCCATCTGGTTCTGGAAGGCAGCCCCTATCCTGAATGCAGGGGTGCAAATGCACTCCCTCCCACCAAAATGCTGAGCTGGCTCACGTCTACCACTCGGAGCTGTCTGGGAGCCCCGGCTGGAGCCAGTAGGAAAAGTGCTGCTCCTCTGACAGCTGTGGGACTCGAAGTTTCCCTGGGTGCCCACACCAGCTCTGATTCCACAAGGGGGACACCTTGAGAAGCCAGCAGAGAAGGTGAAGACGTGGTGAAGCTGCTAGACCCAGCTGTACCTGCAGGCAGACCTCCTGGGCTGATCAGCTACACATTCCACCCTCTGATGCTGATGCTGGTCCCAGGGAGCCTGGGACCTCTGCTGGCCCAATGTGAGCAAACTCACCTCAGAGCGGGTGACACCAAATGCTGTCCTCCTCCACCTGACAGCCCTTCTCCTGTACGCTCTGGAGGGCATGCATTTGTGTGTGCAAGGGGGTGTGAGCATGCGCGTGTGTGTGTAAGCATGAGTGTATATGTGTGTGTGCATGTGTGCAAGTGTATATGAGTGTGCGTAAGACGTGTGCTAGTGTGTGAGCACGCGTGCATTTGAGAGAATGAACGTGTGCATGTGAGAGAATGAACGTGTGCATGTGAGAGAATGAACGTGTGCATGTGTATGTGAGTGGCATGTGTGTGTGTGCACCTGCACTATAATTGCCCAGACCCCCAGGCAGAGGAATCCTTGACAGAAGCTCCCGAGGGCAGAGGCAGTAGCCAGAGCACGTGTCCAGTGGGGAGGTTTGGCTTCTAGCCACCACCCCAGCACTACACGGCTGGGCCTCTGAGTGTGCTAGGAACCAGGGGATGCTTCGTGTGGATGGGTGATTCTGGGAGGTGGTCTGGGCTGTGCCACAAAGCACCAGACGCCTCTTCTCTTCTGGGCCCCAGAAGTCAGGCAGGCAGCCAAGGGCGTCCACCCAGCTCCATGGAAAGGACCACTGAGGGCCGCACAGCCCTGGAGCCAGAACACCGCCCGCTTCCCCACCTCTGCCTCCTGACCTGCCAGAGAAGTCAACAGCTTTCACCCTCCAGGAGCCAGAGACCTCAGAGGGCTGGATTCTGGGAACAGCCTTCACACAGCAGGAGGATTCCACAGCCACGGGCCAATGATGACATCTCCATCACCCTCCTCCCCTGTGACAGGTAGCGTCAATGGAGCTACACCACAGGCTCCAGGGCCCGGGTTTCTGGCCACCACCGTACTCCCACCTTCCAGCCTCTGTGTGGACCCCATTCCCCCTCCCCACACACTGCCCCAGCCCCAACCCCTGCCCCACTGAGCTAACATCTCTCTCACCTCAACACCCACTGAACTTTCAAAAGCCCAAATCAGTTCTGCATGCCAAAGGACACCCTCACCTAGAGCACTTGGCTCCAAATTACTTTTGCTCAGCAGGCCATCAGGAAATGAATTTGGAGACACCCCCCCCCCCGCCAAATGTAGGCTTACTTAGGTAGGAGTGATTTGCCCATCCTGCTCCTGCCATTTTCAAGCTGCGAGTCCCTGGGCAAGTTATTGCCGCCCTGTGCCTCAGTTTCTCACCTGTATGGAGGAGGTTAATGAGCACCCCTTCCCCCAGGGCTGCTCTGAGGGTAATGACCTAGGAGGGAGACGCTGCCCCAAGTTTGCCTGGCCTTGCGGGAACCCAACCAGGAGCACCCTCCCACCTCGCAGCATCACCACAAACCCCCTCAGGAAGCCTGCACTGTGGCGCTGTGTTGTAACATCCCCAAAGCAGAGGAACGCAGCCCCTCATCCTTCAAGATGTGGAATCCCCACCCTCTGGACCTGGGTGACGGCGAAGCAGAGAGGGCCCCCCAGCCTCCCTCGGGAGCCATGCTTCCTTTCTTTCTCCCATCTTTAGTAGTTCTGTTTGCACCCAGCCCCTGCTGGCCCTGGACTGTACACACTCACCGTGGAGATCCCAGCCCAGAGAGGGGCTGAGCTCATTCTTCTTGTCACCTCACGCTTCCCCTCACGCCTCCCACCTGGCCAGTTTCTCCCCCACCAAGTGGGAGATCACCTCCCTGCTCTGAGCTACCTGGTCCTTTGGCACATGCCACCATCCTTTTGGTCTGTGCAGGTCTGTCTCCCCTAGCCCTTCAGACCTCTGAGTCAGCTGGACACTTTACAACATCGTGACAAGGGTAGGGGGTACTACTGGCATCTGGTGGGTGGAGGCAACCCTGCAGGGTGCCAGGCCACCCCACAGCAGAGGATGTTCCAGCCCCAGAAACCAGAGCGCTGGTGGGCTTTACTGAGTGGAGCGACAGGCGAGGGCCCTCACAGTCCACAGCCCTCCCTACATTGCTTTTCTTTCCCCCAATCCTTTTGTCAGAAGACAGCCAAGGAAAACACGCAGGAGTCCCCACTGACCGGAGCATGCAGCCTGGAAGAATTAGGTTTCATGGTAATTAGGCTCATCCGGTGCATGTGGTGGCGAGGCCCAGCCACTGCCCGGCCTCGACAGGGGACAGGGGACCAGTAATGGGGTGAGGAGCGTAGGGGGGATAGATATTGGGGGAGCATGGGATGATGAGGGTGGGGCCTCGCCCCTGGTGGGGCCTTAGGAACTGCCCCAGTCCCTCTTTGTACATGAGGGACAGAGACTAGAATCAGACGAACACCCTGGCCCCTACTGGGCCCTGGGGTCTGTGCTGGTTGGATGGATGTCATCGTGTTGTGTGGAGGTGGATGGATGCTGCTGTGCCCTTACACAGAAGGTGCCCTTGAGGTCCCCATGTCCTGAGGCATCCACTGCACATGGTGGGTGCCAAGCAAGAGAACCGCAGGGGCCTCTAACCCCCACCCAGCCCCCAGCAGCTCTCAGGGAAAAGAGCCAGGACAGGAAGTGTCTCTCCATTGTGGGGACACTGGGGCTAACGCCCACCCCTAGGTGGAGGCCTCCTCTGGGCCTGGGTAGCAAGCCCTCACCTGTCATCACCACCTTCAGCCACTCTACGCTGCTGCTGTCTCTCTGGGTAGAAAGTCTGCCCACAGCCCGCCTGCAGGGCCACAGAAAGACCCACCCAAGCCAGCCTCAGGCCCATTGCCAACCTCATCTCCCAAACCCTGACTCTATTGCTGGCGCCTCAGGAATCCTTTTAATTAAGTGCCTGCACCTGACACGTGACCTTTGGCAAAATGCATATGAGGGATGGATGCCAAGCCATGGGCTTGGATCACACTGAACAGGTCCAAGCCCTCGGCCAGCACACCAGCTCCTGAAGGGAGAGGGAAAGCAGGGAGGAGGAGAGGGACAGGGAGGAGGAGGGCAGAGAGAGGGAAGGAGGGGAGGTGAGGAGGTTGCAACCGGAACCATACGCAGCCTACATAGCCTAAAATATGACCCTTACAGAAAAGTTTGCTGACCTCTCATTTAGACAAACTACAAGTCAATCAACTCAGCCTTGCTCTGTAATATTCACAGCTTTCCACAGCACCAGTGACCGCTTTGGGAAGGAATGTGGCCATCCTGTGGTGCTTCCCAAACAGACATATAGGCTACATGGCCTCAAGAGTATGAGTAATAGTACCAGAGTTGCTGTTCTTAACACTTAATATAAATTACTTAAATGTGCATTTATACCGTTTATTTTTCAAAATGACCGTGCTAACCCCTGGCCCACAAATTCTGCAGGCTGGTAAGCCCCCAGAGTGGTGCCTGGCATGAGGTCGGTACTGGCCCGTGGCTCGGGGAGACTTCTGGCCCTCCCACCGCTGGGGGTGGGAGTGCTGGACCAAGGTCAGTGTCACTTGAGGAGGGTCTGGGGCATCAGCTGCACTTCATCACTGAAGAAAGTTCTCCTGGCCAGCATTGCTCCAGCCTTCAGAAAAACTATGTTTGAATATTCTGGCCTTTTCTAAACTGGGCCACACGTGATGAGAAGCTTGTATGCCCACAGTGGGAACGCCAGCAGGGGAGTGCCCTGAAGCCAGGAGGGTGACATCAGCAAGGCAAAGGTGAGGCCCCCAGCACAGAAAAGGGATCTCAGCAACAGAGCTCGGCTTAGAAACCCAGGAGCTTCCACCCATGAGGATGTCCCCGATTGCAAACCCTACAGGACTGGGGGCTGACTTGCCTAGCACTTTTCACCGTGCTCAATAAAAACTGGTTGGAGGAACCTATGTTTGTAGAAGGAAAGGCGTAAATGCTTTACGCATTCAGCCAGCTGTTTAGCTTGTTCTGCTCCAGCCCCCGAAGTCTTTGCACTGTAGGAAGAGACGGCTCCACAATCTTCCATGGGCCATAGTTGCCGCTTCCCCACCACATCCCCACCCCAGCTCATGTCCTGTCTCCAGCAGTGGTGCTCAGCAAGTACCTGCTGAGTGAAACTCAAATAAATGAGCTGCAACCTCAGGACTCCAAAAAGTATTTTGTCAGCAAAGCTCAGCTGCCACAACGTAGCCCTGCTAATCACCTTCTGATGGGATAACGACAGTGTTTTCCTGTCCAAAACCCTGCTGGGCAGACGGTGCTTGCTGATCTTACCTGAGCAGCATGAATTCCTCAGGGGACCTTTCTGGCCACTCCTCCATTCTGACCTGGCGACCCCCACGGGGAAGTCTGGCTTGTCATTTGGCTGAGGTGGCATGGAGGGGTAGAACAGAATGCATCCTGCAATGCCCTCTCGGCAGTAACACCCCACCTGGAACTCAGGTTTGAATCCTGGTGCCCACATGATGAGAGGCGAGGTTTGGCAGCTGCGTTGGACTTGTTAGCAGCCCCTTCCCTCCTCTTTGCTTCTTTAAGCACATACTCTGATTTTCCTCGGGAACCCCACCCTCCATCTATGTGGTCTGAGGGACTAATCAGGTCCTGGGATGCAGGATGAGGACATAGCTTGGGCCCCACCCACCATTGTGATTGTTACCTAGATGAGCACAGGACTCCACCTTTACTCGAGCTATTAGAAAAAGACAATTACTTCTGTAAGGTGGCTGACAGGCTAAAAAGTCAGCCTGGAGCTTGCCACCAGCTTGCCCCACCACGACAGGGGGCCAGAGCAAAGGGGTGGGGCAGGGGACACCCAGCTGAAGGCATCTGTTCCCTTCCCTGGATCCCCTTAGTCCCCGGACTTCTCAGTGATGTGAGCTAGCAAATTCCCTTCTGTGTTCAAACCATTGAGGGTTTCTTTCTGTCACTCACGACCCAGTAGAGTCTGGGTTAATGTGGCAGCTCACTTCATTTCACCTTCCCCATCCATAAAACGGAGGCTGCCCCATCTTCTACAAGACTCACTATGAAGGGAATGCTGCCACCTACAGACTTCGACCCGAGGGCAGCCCCATGCAGCGGCATGCCCCAAAACGCCAAAGACTGGACCTTGGGAGTAGAGGGGGACAAGGCAAGTTCCAACTGAGGAGTGGGGAAGGCTCCAGGGCAAGGTCTAGAATGTCAAATCTAGACATGTCATGTTAGTAAGAGCAGCAAGACCCCACGGCTCCTCCTGAAAGATGCCCCCAACCTCAGCTCCACCCTGACACCCCAGGTGAGTCACACTGTTAGTCCTGGCTCTGCTGGGTGACTGCCTGCTTCTCCTACAGGCCCAGATCCAGGGTCTCATCTGGCATCAACCCTTCCTGATACCCCTTTAAGTCGGGATCCCCTCTACAGACCTGATTCATGGCAGAACAGCCATGAATCTCTTCCCGGCTCTGTCCCCCGCAGGACAGCACAGGCTGCACCCGGCCTCAGGCCCAGCCCCCAACGGCAGGATCTGGTTAATCTGACTGCCATCTGAGACCTGCAGCCAGCTCCTCCAAGGAAGGCCAACTCACAGAGGTATTTCTTTCATTAAAACACGAGAAGAAGAAAGAACGAACAAACACCGGAAAAGAGGCGAGCAGGGCGCTTCTCCCTCTCCTGACTTTCTCGTCCCCCTCCATCTTGGTCAGACATTCAATACTTCCTTTTGGAGAACACATAGATTTGTTTGACTTTGAATATTGAATTTGGAGGCTGTTCAGCAATTTCAAATTTCAGGAGTGGGGCGGTGGGGAGACACTGTAAATTAAAAAATTCTTTCCTCTTCGGTTTCTACCCAAGATTGTATATTTTTTTGATGGCAAAATTAGGGATTAACTATAAACATCTGTTTGTTCGATACTGACATGGTTGTGAGAACAATGACCAAACCATTGGCGCTGGGGGAGGGTTGGATGCTGCAAGTCCACGGTGGAAAGCTCTGGGCTTCCTACCAGGATTCTGAAAGTGTGGAGAAAGAAGAGGTGTGTGTGGAGTGGGGAGGGGGACAGGGGTGGAGGAAAGAGAGATCCAGGAGAAGGCAGCAGGGCACCCCTCTGTGCCCCAGGGCACCTGCACATGCCTTGGCCATCACTTGTCCTCACTGGACCCGGGGCTCCCCGCCCTGCTCTGCCCACTCACTCCTCATTGTCAAAGCCTCATCCCCTCACCAGGCTCCACAGGTCCTTCCTGTGCACCTACTGTGTGTCAGGCACTGTGTCTGAGGACACGCAGGAACTCATTTCACCTTAATCACCTCTTTAAAAGCCCCATCTCCAAATACAGTCACATTCTGAGGTGCTCCGGGTCAGGGCTTCAACATATGATTTTGTGGGGGACACAATTAAGGCCATAAAAGAGACCTTACTGAGAACAATGTTGGCAGAGTAATGGGGAGAAGGTAGACATAGGGCATGGAGGTGTGGGGTGTGGAGAAAACTGGTGAGGACAGTTCTTTTGAGAAGTTTAGCTGTGAATGGGGGTGTTCTGGCTACCTATTGATGGGGAGCAAATCATGCCAACACTTAGTAGCTTAAAATAACAATTTATTTTTCTCATGACTCTGTGGGTTCATTAGATACTTCTCCTGCCTCACTTGGGTTTGACTGGGGTCCTGGGACAGCTGGGAGGTCTAAGATGGCCTCATTCACAGAGCAGGCCATCTGTTTTAGCCATTGGCTAGGAGCTCCCTAGGGTTGCCATCCAGGGTTTCTTGGTTCTCATCCAGGTGTCCTCTCCACGTGGCTGCTTGGGCTTCCTCATAGCATGGCACTGGGTGTGGAGAACCAGCACTCCAAGAAGCCAATCTCCATGGGGCAAGTGTGTATAAAGACTTTGTTTGCATCATGCTTGCTAATGTCTTATGGCCCACAGTTACCCATATGGCCAAGCACAGAGTGGGGTGGGAGGGTGAGAAATCTGGGAGGCATGGCTCATGGGAGCACTGAAATCAGTGTGCCACAGGGTCCAGATTCAGGAGGCAGTGGGAGAGGCCTGCATGGTGGCAGCAGGAGGTGTTTACAGGTGGTAGTGACTTGCACATCACTAGAGAAGGGAGAGGCTGGAGGTAGTAGGAGCAGAGTGACAATTTAAGATGTGAGAGTTGCGCTTTATTGAGCGTTTACTGCATGCTCTTTTCTAAGGGCTGGCGACAGCCCAGCAGTGCATTTGTGTTTGCATGTCCACCACACAGAGGTCTCAGTGCTCCACATCTGAACTGGGTGCCCAGCAGAGCCAATAGGCCTCTGGCTTTGTCGACCTCAAAGTCCCCAACCACTGCACTCACTGCATCCCAATGGCAGGTGTGCCCCCAAATTCCTATGTTCAAGTCCTGACATATGAACATCCTGACATCAGAATGTGACTTATTTGGAAATGGGGTATTGTAGATGTCATTAGTTAAGATGAGGTCATATTGGAGTAGGATGGGCCCTAATCCAGCATGACTGGTGTCTTTATAAAAAGGGCAAATTTGGACATAGACACACACAGGGAGGACACTATGTGCAGATGAAGGCAGAGATCAGGATGGTGCTTCTACAAGCCAAGGAGTGCCAGCAAACCACTGGAAGCTAGGAGAGAGGCCTGGAACAGATTCTACCTCACAGCCCTCAGGAGAAACCAATCCTACTGACACCTTGATCTTGGACTTCTAGCCTCCAGAACTGAGAGGCAATACATTTTTGTTCCTCGGGACCCCCAGTCATGGTGCTTTGTTTTGCCAACCCCAGGAAGCTGATACCCTGGGGGATGAGGTTAGGGAAACTGACAGGAGTGGGGCCCAGACCTCAGGGGGAGCCTGGCTCTTGCAGGAGGAGACTCCACTTCCCTCCCTAAGGAGAAGCAAGATGGGTTCAGGCATAAATAGGGGCATCAAGGAGGATGATGAGCTTGATTTTCCTACTTCAGTAGAAAGCCAGGGTTTTCACTGAGAGGACGAGGTGGGGACACGCTGGCCCCTGAGTAGTGGTGCATCAATGAGCTATTGCTGCATAAGAAGCCCCCCTCAAAATTTAGTGGCTTCAAACCACAGCAACTGCTTATGGCTCACAAGTCTATGGAGGAGCCGGGCTCCTTCACGAGGTAACTTAGGAATGCTGGTGCAGTGACCATCAGCACCATAGCACTTGAACACAGGCTCACTGGCCTGCACCATCTCAGCTTGTCCTCACGGCAAAGGCAGGAGCCAGCAGAAAGCTGAGCTTGCAAGGACCCCAGGCCGAGCTCAGAACTGGCACTCCTTTAATGCCATCACATTGTACTGGACCCAAGGGGAGGGGCAGATAGATTCCAGAAGGGCGTGGGTACAGGGATAGAGGAAGGGGTGAAATCACTCTATCACAGGTGGGGAAGGCAAAATATCATTGCCATAGAAGATGAGGGACAGGACTGACCAGGACCCCCAGGAGAATTTCCAAGCAGTGCCCATCATCCAGCTGAGGTGGGAGACTCTGAGTTTGCTCTGGAGTCAGTCCAAAATACTTGCACACTGGAGTCAGCTCCTCTGGCTTCAGGAAGAAGTGTCTTCAGGACACTCTGGTTTGTCCTACAATTTTTGTCTCTTGTTTGGGACAAGCCCATGACCTGGCACACAGGCAGAAAGCCACCAGAGCCACTCTACCCAGTTGGAGGCCTGGCTTCCCCGCCCCCTTGCCAGGCAGGCTACTCACTTCTCTGCATCTCTATTTCCTCATCTGTGAAATGGAGGAAATAGGGAGACAGTCCACAATTGTAAAATCTAGAAGACCCAGAAACCTGGGAGCTGTTTCTGTAAGTTTGTGAATAAAAACAATTCAGCGACAGTCCTGACCTTGCACAAGTCCATCTGTGCACTGTTTACCATCTCAGAATCATCATTCCCACATTCTGTTCAGCAGATAGAGGGCTTGAGAACATAATGCACATACATAGTACATGCATGTGCCTCCCAATACCTGAAAGCTTGAAGCCAGAAACCATCAGGCACCAAGGTTTCCTATGAGGCACTCTGGACCTGAACCACCTTTTCAGTTGCTGGAGATGTGACAAAGTTATAAAGTGTCCAGCAGGTGCCTGGGGCATGGCAGGAGCCTCCTGATGACACACCAAAGGTATTGGAGGAATGGAGAGTCAGCTTAGTTACCCACTCCCTGTTGGGTTTCTCAGTACCCCTCTAGTGGGAAATGTTGATAATGGCAGATGAGGGTGGGAGTATATGAGAAGTCTTTGGACCTTGTGTTTAATTTTGCTGTGAACCTAAAACTACTCTAAAAAATAAAGTCTTTTTTAAAAAGATATTGGAAAAAAGAAAATGATTTTTTTAAAAATAAAGGAAAAGATCTAGCAACCAGCCAACCAACCGAAAAAAACAAATAGATTCAAAGAAAAACATGAAGTGAATCATCGTGCAGCAGATCTGCAGGTAAGAAAGACACACAGCAAGGACTCAGTCAGCTAAAGCTCAGGCTGTTATGAGAAAGCCCTGACATGAGAGTCCTCACTCAGGCCTTTGCAACCGGGGGAAGACACAGCTCTGAGACTCACACTCATGGCTTCGTTCAGCATTCAAACATCACACACTGAGCGACTACTGCATGCGGGCATTAGGCCCTGAGTATCCAGGGATACTCTGACAATTGGACAACGATGATGCAACAGAGTGACTTGAAAGAGCACTGGGGAGGCTCCCACCTCAGCCTTGGAAGAGTATGGAGGTCTTCCTGGAGGAGGTGCCCTCTAAAATGACTCTGAATAGAAGCAGAAGTTCAGATGACAAAATGAGGAGGCCTTGGGAAAGCAAGTCCAATAAGGCACATTTTTATTAGTTCCTCTGGTAACCCTATGGTCCCTCCCCTGGAGACAGTCTGAGGAATAGCATCCCAACACAAACCCAACTCCTAGCTGACGGGAAGGGAGGGAGTGTGGTGGGCACTAGACATACCGTGGGAACTAGGTTCTCTTTGCAACCCATGCAATGACCAAGAGTTTTATCCAGAATAGGTAGAGTGTCCTAAATTTAATAATAATAAATTATAATATAATTATAATAATTTATAAAAATAAATTTCCCCCACAGGAAACTGAACAGAAGTATTGAATAAGCATTTCACAAAAGAACATATCTACATGGCAACAAACATAGGGAACGGCAATAATACAAATTAAAATCCCAGTGAGCTGCCACCCCCTAGCACAGATGAGGTAAAATGAAAGAGACTGACAGCATCAAGTGCAGGGAGGACTTAAAGCAACCTGAATCCCACAGAAGGAGGCTGAGATGGTGCAGCCACTTTGGAGAGCTGTTGACAGTTTCCACCCGAGCTGAACCTGCGTGCAGTTGTGGCCCAGTGGTTCCACCCCTAACGCATACCAAATTAAAATGTGGGCAATGTATTCACCAGGAGACCAGACTCAATCAATCAACACATCCGTCCAGTCAGTCTGCAAATATTTATCAAACACCTACCGTGTGCAGGCACCCTTCTGGAGCTGAGGAAGCAGGAGGAATGAAAGAGATCTCATTCTGGAGGGAGAAACAGACATAAACAAGATAAAGCCAAAAAATGGGTAATGCGATCTCTAGGGATATGTGCTAAGAGCACTGGAGCAAGGAAAGGTGAGGAAGTAGGCTGGGGGTGTTGGCATGGGCGGGGTGGTGGGGAGCTTACTGAGAAGACAGCAGAGAAGAGAGCATCTGTGAGAAGTGGACAGAGTTGGCTGTGTAAGTGTCTGGAGGAGGAGCAGTCCAGAAGAAGGAACAGCACGGGCAAAGGCCCTGGGGAAGGTGTTGGAGAGAAAACTGGGAGGCCAGCATGGCTGAAGAGTTGGTTGGAGCAGAGAGAAGGTGGGGGGAGTCTCAGGGGGCCAGGGAACTTGAGGAGACCAGGAAGGAAAGTGGGTTCCACTCACACGTCCACGTCCCCACTGATGGATGCAGGATGGCTCTCACCCACATTTGCATCCCCAGAGCGATAACCTGACATTTTGCAGGTTCTCAAAAGTGAAGCAAGTTGACTTCACAAGGATAGGACCTGGAGTCCACTGCCCCTCCATGCCCACCTATTGTGTGGACTAGGACCTGACAACTTTTCTTACCTGACCAACGCCTTTCCGGGAGTCTTGGAGCAGGGCCTGGGGGTCCCCAGGTGGGCATCTCAAGCTGCTGTGTGCAGGAGGCTGCAGCCTGCACGCCCTGGCCCTGGGGTCTGCAGCACCCCAGAGAGGACCACTGGGCATAGGCACCCCTAGGATCCCACACGGCGGAGCTGGCCTCCACACATTCACCACTCTGGGTCCCTATAAATACCCCAGGCTCAGCAGAGAGCCTCCTGATCATACTATGACCAGCCTAAATAAGACTCCTTTAATAAGAAGAAACACACGGCCCCATTTATACACAAGTGTGTAAAATACATTAAAATAATTTTAAATGCATGAGTCACTCACAGAGAGTGTGTTTTTTAAAAAATCACAAACAGTACTTTGTGGTGAAGACAGCAGTGAACAGGGACTTGTCCTGCAGACATGGGACCATGGGACCCCAGCAGGGAAGGAGCACAGACATGCATGGGACACTACCCCATGCCCCTTGCAGGGGGCAGCGCTCCCTCGATGGGAACACTGAGTCCAGGCTTGCACCCAGACAGTAAACAGCACCATCAGCATCGGAGCCTGTGTCGTCCTCACTTTCCACGCTTCACACACCAGCACAGACACCACAGTCAGAGCTGATGACCCTGTGGTTTGGAGCCCCAGAAGTGACACTTCCCATTTCACTGGCTCGTTCTTGGCTTCAGTTTCCTCATTTACAGACTGGAAAGAAGAACCCTGCCTCTAAGGGCTGGAGGTGCCTTCAGAGGCAGCGCCACTTGCCGCACTGTCCTCTTACAGCCTCTCTCACATCACACGCCTCTCGTGAGGGGACTCTCAGCCCATCATGGGCATCTCTGGCAGCTGATGTTGGAAGAAAGCTCTTCTCTGCAGGCACCAGGCCCCCTGAGGAGAAAGGTGACCACATGGGGGCTCCGAGGACTGCTTCTCAGGGCCTCATACAAAACGGAGCCCTAGCCTCTCCCTGCTCCTTGCCTTGGGGCCAACCCATCACTATGGGGGTTAGGATTTCAACATATAAATTTGAGAGGAACACAAACATTGAGTCCATAACACCTAGCCCCCTCCAAAAGCAACTAATGAGTTTTCCTTGGTCTTGAGTTTTTTTCAAATATTTGATATGTTTCAAATCATTGCAGTTCTTATCGTTGCTCAAATTATCCCATATTGGCCAGCGGGGGGCTCTTCTCCTTGGCCCCAGGTCCTTTTCACATGCACCCAGTAGCCTTAGTCACCTCCTTGCCATCTGTTATAACAAGAAACTCCAAGCTCATCTTGCTTGTTTCCTGCCCCAGATATAGACCAGCTATTTCTCTTACAGAGCCCTGGTTCCTTTTAGTGGGAAAAGAGAGTCCACAGTGAAGGCACCAGATGTGTTCATTGCTACTGGATTTATTGTTTCAAGGAACGTTCAGTGGATAGAGCGAGAACACATGAATTATTTTAAGATTTTCTTTTATTGTGTTAAAATACGCATAATGTAAAATTTACCATTCACCATTTTTAAGCATACAGTTCAGTGATATTAAACACATTCACATTATTGTTGAGCCATCACCACTGTCCATCCCACAACTCTTTTGATCTTGTAAGACTGAAACTCTATACATATCAAACAATAACTTTCCTTTCTCCCCTCTTCCCTGCCCCGGCACCCACCATTCTACTTTCTGTCTGTATGATTTTGACTACTCTAAGCACCTCACATGAGTGGAATCACACAGAATTTGTCTTTTTGTAACTAGCTTATTTCACTAAGCATAATGTTCTTGAGGTTCATCCATGTTGTAACATGTGTCAGAATTTCCTTGTTTTAAGGCTGAATACTATTCCATTGTATGGATAGACCACATTTTGCTAATCCATTCATCCATCAATGGATATGTGGGTTGTTTCCACCTTTGGCTAATGTGACCAATGCTGCTATGAACATAGGGGTACAAATGGCATAAATAACTTTTTGTGGCAGGATCAAAGGAGGGAATGAAGACAAGAATGCATGAATGAATGAATGAACAGTGCATGCTCAGAGCTTCCAGGCCTGGGCTTTCTCCCACAGACCCCCAAGGTGTGGTTTCTATGTCCTCCCTCCCTCCCTCCTCTTGATCTGTACATCCTCCATCAGCTGGGCCTTCGGACAGGGCCATTGCTACAAAGAAACACAATGCCCGTTTTTTAGAAGGGCTTCTACCAGTTTGTTTCACACAATGCCTAAGGTCTCCTTGACAAGTGGGAAATGCAGGCAGGAATCCAGAAGCTTCTGAACAGCAGCTGCTGGCATCACACAGACTGGACCTCAGGGCAACACTGATGTACTTCTCTGCTTTCTCCTCTCCCTTCTCTGTCTCCTGCTTCCTCCCTCATCTTGCTGTTGCCCTTTTTCCTCCTCCCCCTCCTCCCTGTCTCCTCCTCTTCACACACCAGCGTTGAAACAAAGCCAGTGGCTGCTTGAAGGTGGGCAGACAGCATCAGAGGATTCCAGAAACTCTTGTAGGTGGACAAACAGCATCAGAGAATTCCAGAAGTTCTTGAAAGTGGATGAACAGCATCAGAGATCCAGAAACTCTTGTAGGTGGACGAACAGCATCAGAGAATTCCAGAAGTTCTTGAAAGTGGATGAACAGCATCAGACGATTCCAGAAGCTCTGAGCTGGAATGAGTCCTCAGAAAGCACCGATTATATCTGACTGTCTTAAACTTATTTAGCAATTGTTCCCTTGTTCAAATAACATGTTACTAGAGCCTTATTAACTCAGAGCTGTCAGTGGGGCTGCTTCGATGGTAACCTTCTCTGACAGTCCTCCATGGAGCTCACCCCATGCACTCCTATGACAAAGGGCAAAATGCCACATGGCTGACAAAGCGTGTTTTCCAGCAAATTTCTTCTGGGGGCAAGTGGGGAGTAAGATTCTATGCTTACCCACCAACTCCTGGCAGCCACTGGTTGGGGTATAGTGTGTGAATTACTGTGAGGATGGGCTCTGGTGGCAGCAAAAGCCCTCAGGCAGCCTGAAGCCAGCACTTGCAGGTGGAAGTCAGGCCCAGGCCATCATTCATCCATTCACTCACTTATGCATTCACTGCAGGCCTGACAGTCTGACCACAGTCTGGAGGGGATGTGTGTGAGATTTCAGGTTCAGGGCAAGCCCAGGGGATGAGGGAGCATAGCCTGGTGCCCAACCTAAACAGAGAGGTCCCTGGAGAAGCCGTGCCTGAGAAGTATCTGCTGTTGGCCAACCGAGGAAGAGCAGAAATGGTGCCACAGGCAGGGGAGGGAGCTCCAGAAGGTGAGAGGTTCTACACATGGTGGAACCCACAGGCCAGGCAGAGGGTGGTGAGAGGAGAGGGTGGACGGGTGGGTTGGCTGGGGGGCTCTGGGCCTGGCCCCGGGCAGATGGGAGCTGTTAAACAGTAAACCTGACAATGACAAGGCCCTGAGGCTCCGAGCAGCCACCTGAACAGTAGAGCTCCCCAAGGTCACACCCAGGGTCTTGACAATCACCCTGCCCCTGCCTCAGTGTACCACCACAAGGCCCTGGGAGGAGAGGCATTACATTCTAGAGTCTGCTGGAGCAAAGGCCAGACTAACTATTGTCATATGAGATCTTCACACACATCCTCAGCACGTGTTGAGGCGGGAGTACTTGGTCCAGGATCTCCCAGCCTGTAAGTGGCATTCACTCTTCTGGCCCATAGATGTTTCTTGTACATCTACCACATCCCAGGCACTGTCCCAGGAATGAGGGCGCAGGGATAAGCAGAACAGGCAGGGTCTCTGCCTTCCCAGTGGGAGAGCTGGCCAGAAATCCATCAACCGATAACCACTCCAAAAATTGCACACAGTAATAAGTGCCACAAAGACACATGTGGGTGGAGGGTGGGGTAGGGGGCTGCTTCCTTGACAACACCCGAGTCACTCCCATCAGCCCCTGAGACACCACACAAACATCATGTCATACCCTCAAAATAATTTTTAAAATCCTTTGTGAGAAAATCCTGCTTGCTAAGTGATCGGGCACCTCAGGGAGGATATGAGGTTTTATTATCGGTCCCCATTTTAAAGAGAGGGAAACTGAGGCACAAAAAAGACAGGTAACTCACCCAAGGTCACACAGCTAGTGAGTGGTGTGCCGGGATTTGAACCTAAGCTAGCATGACCCTCAACCACCAAGCCAGTCTGCCTCCATTGCTCTCAGCTAAACCTTCTTAGGAATCTACTTGGGGTTGAGGATGCAGAGCTGAAACAGTAAGTTGCTCTGGCCTGAATTTATACCCCAGCTCTGCCTATGTAAGTATAGGCAAGTCATCTCTTTTCTGAGCTTCAGTTTCCTCATCTGTGAAATGGACTTGGTAGTCTCCAACTTGAAGGGCTTCAAGATTAACCTTGATGACAATTAACCAAAGCAGTGCCCAGTGTTGGTGCTCCATAAATGGTCGGGCAGTGGTGGCACACTTACAAGCTCAGGGAGGGCACTGGGTTCCAGCTGGGCTCCAAGGCTGGGGTATGATGCTGCTATGAGCTCCCATACCACATCCCCCCAGGAGATACCTGGAGGGTGCCCAGCTCCACGACCAGGTCAAACCCCTCCAGAACCCACCCTGCTTATGCCCAGCCCACCTCCCCCTGTTCACACAAGAAAGAAGTACCCTGCAGGGACCCTGGAAGGGAAAGAGCCCAGCCTGGCATCCTCCTATCTCTGGGAGTTTTCTGAGCATCTGCAGTGCACACCCAACCCAGCAAGAACCGGGAGGTCTGAATCCAGGTCTGTCTGGCTGCAAATCCAGTATTACTGTTGCTCAGGAGAATGTCAGGTGGAAAGGAGCTGCTGCTGGGGGCTGTCAGTCTATGCCAGGATTGAGACAGCCATGCCCCAAGACAGACTCCAGGCAAATGCACAGGGCATCACAGCAGAGGTGAGTGCCGGCCAGCAAGGCAAAGCAGTCAGAGTAGGCCACCCTGGAAATAACAAGGGAGCCCCAACCTGGAGGAAGAGAAAGGACACACAGCAGGGGAGTGCAGGGAAGAACATCAAGGCCCAGGAATAGCATGAGCAAGGGCCCTGAGGAAAGAAGCAGCTTGGCATGTTTGAGAGGCTGAAATACAGCAAGTCAACCACAGGCAAAGGCACTTTAGACTGCTTTCCATTTTCCCCACTGTCTACCAGGCAACACACTCCTGTGCTCAAGGTCACATGGTGGTCTGGAGACAGCGTGCCCCAGGAAGAACCCCATTCCTGCTACCACCTTCCTTGCCCCCCTTCCCTTTTATTATCTCCTGTCTGTAACTCTCATTTCTGTCCCCTTTCCCCACCTTTCTCCTCTGTTTCTCTGCATCTCTACTGAGTCTCCTCACCCCTTTAGCTGTTTCTTTACCCCCTCCACCTCCTCTCTCTCTCTCTCTTCTGCACCCTCCCCCAAACGCTTCTACATTGGTACTCCATTATTGCATCTCCTATCTCGCCAACGCTCTCTTTTTTGTCTCTCCTCTCTCCTGGTTTCTGTCTTTCTACCTCCTTCCCCAGGCCAGTCCCCAGGGCCTGCTCCCGCCTCCACCTGCCCCTTCCCCACGCGGGTGCCGCCTCCTGTGCGCAGCGCCTCGAGCCTCCTCACTAATGCGTTTCGCATGGCGCGTCAGTCAAACACCCTTCTAATGTCCTTAAAGCACGCAGAAAATTGCATCCTTATGAAAAAGAACAAAAAAGCAAATTGCCTGGTGGAGGCGGAGCGGCCCGCAGGGCTCTGGTGGCACGGAGTTCAGAGGGGCTGAACTGGCAGAGGTCTGCCGTTGGCAGGAACCAGAATGCCACCTCCTCCCCACCGCCTTCCAGGCAGCACCGACACCCACCTTCTCACCTCCTTACGCACTACTTTTGCCCACCTCGCCACGTTTGTTCCCACCACTCTGACCTTGTTCTGTGTCTTTAAGGCCAAGCTCCAAACTGCCTCAGAACCTTTGCACTTGCTATGTCCAGTGTCAGGTAGGCATTCCTTCTTGTCATTCAGGTCTCAACTGAAGAGTCAGCTCCTGAGAGAGACTCTCCCTGACCACCCTGACTAAAGCTACCATCACACTCATTGTCCATCACCTGCTTTATTTTCTACAAGGCATTTGTTACTTCCTGAAATCATCTTGTAGATTTAATTGTGGCGTCTATGCTTCCAACATGATCTCCTTGCATCAGAGACTGAGTGCCCCATGACTGGCACAGTGCCTGACACCCAGCAGGCGTTCAATAGATACTTGGTAAACAAATGGATGAGATTCATTCTGGGCAGGCAGGGGCCATGGGGGACCCTAAACCATCTAGAATATACCAAGCTGATGTATAAGGGGCAGTGGAGACCCACAGAGCTGAAATCAGATCCAAATTCTGCTGCTGACAGCTGTGTGTCCCTGGGCCAGTTGCCTAACATCTCTGAGCATTATCTTTATCTTCAGAATGGGAGCAGGGCACCTATCTTACCGGGCTGTAACTGGACCAATGAGGGGGGAAGGGCCTGTGTCCCAGTCCTGAGAACCCCACCACATTCAGTTACTGCTTGGTAAATGAATGAATGGCCCAAGAAAGAGCTTGATTAATATCAGACAGTCCATGATAGCTCTGATGTCAGACACCGTTATTTCCTGAAACACTAAGAAGGAAAAATTTTAAAACTTTGTCAATGAAGACATAACTCAGTGTTTTTTTAGCACCTAGAATTTTTATCCTATACTTACTCAAGGATCTCTTTTGGGCTTAATAAGACATAAATTTCTATCACAGATCACTACTGAGTTTACATTAAAAGGAAACAATCAGGGAAATCAATGGACTGAGTGTTCCTAAAACTTCTCCGAGGTCAGAGCCACCTATGAATTGATCCCCCATCCCCAACCCACAGCCCTGTCCCCCTTAGCCTCTGCCTGGTGGGTGAGTGGATCCGAGTTCCCTCCATGCTGTTGCCCTGTGTCTTCCTGCACCTTGAGGAAGATCCCTTCCTCCCCGCAGGCTTTGTAGCTTTCTCCATCAAGAGTTGGTGCCTGAGAGGTGAGGGGCCTCCACTGTCCAGCCGAGGACACCTCCTTAGGGACAGTCACATCCTGCAGACACAGGGCCCACAGTGCCTGAAACATACACCCCCCAACTGTCATATGAACCCAGATTTCAGAAATGGGAAGATGCCGTCTTAAAGTCAATGAGATGCAGTGTAATACAATGTGAGAACTAGGACAAACTGAACTGTTGAAGTCACAAAAGGGAGGGGCCCCTGCAAAGGCAGGAGGACCACCTTCTGCTGCACCATGGATGTGGAATGGCCTAGGGACGAAGGCCAATGAAGAACTTGGCCTAGAGCCAGGCTGACTCAGATGCATAACCCTGTTGCTGTTGTCACCTTTCTGCCCTGCCCACCTATGAGGCGTAAGGAGTCCTGGCTTCCTTACTTCCCTAAAGTGGGGCTGGGAGGATGGTTTTGGAGATGTTTCTTTCAGCTCAGAAAGTCTGGAGCCAGACTGAGCTGGAGGGGCCTATGGGGCCTCTGTGGCCATTCTTAGCCTGGCTGCAGCCCTTGAGAAACCTGGGCCTGGAGAGGCCTTGGGGGCAGAGGCTCGGGGGATCAGGTGGTCCCTTGAGTGTAGAAACGAAATCAGACAGTGGGGCAACCAAAGACGGAGGAGATGCCTGGTTTCTCCTCGGACCCTGGAGCTCCAGGAAGGTCCCGAGGAAGTGTTGCTTACTCCAGGTTGAGCGGCAGCTGGGCGCTGCTCCAGGCCCTGGTTTCCCCTTAGGTACCGTAAGAGAGCACCCTCCGGCTCCAGGAGATGCAAACCTCGCACCTGGCCGGGTTAATGTGGCCCTGGGGTCCCTGTTTCTTTTCTTCCACGTTATGGGTTCTCACCACTGACCCTCCAGGAGAATCCAGAGCAGGGAAAGAGTGTAAACCCAAGTAAACTTTATTTTTTTAAAAAGAGGTGCGGCAGAGGGGGGGATGGGGAGCCCCCGCCCGGTTGCGCCTGTCATTTCCTGGTGGTGCCGGCTCCGCGCAAAACCAGCGGCTAGTCGGAGGCTCTGAAACGGGCTGCGGACCCCAGGCCGGCCGCGTGAGGCCCACTTCCCCCTGAATGCTTCCTGTGATCCTGGCCTGAGCTGAGCGCTGCACAGAGCTAGGCTCCCGCTTCCAACAAGGAGAACGACCTGCTCAGGATCGGGGTCACAATCCCCCATCTCCGGCCTGCTCTTCAGCCAAACCTACCCCAAAGTCCCCCTTCTTGCCCAGGCCCCTACCCCCACCCCATAAAGCCCAGAAGCGCAAACTTCGCTCTCGCCTCCGAGCGCTGCTGTCTGGCTAATCCCGGGTGCTGCTCACGGGGTCCTGGCAGCCACGGGCGTTCCCCGTCCACCCCCATTCCAGGTCCACTTATCTCGCGAGACACCCGAGCCCTCTCCCAGCCCCGGCTTCGGGCCCCGGGCTGCGGGCTCCGGAGACACAGCCGCGACCTCCTTCGCTCTCCGGTGTGGTCTCCGGGTTTTGTTTCCCAGGACGTTGGGGCGGAGAAGAGATTTGTGCGGCAGAGGGGGAGGGAGCGAGAAGACCGTCCCTCTCCGAAGGCCCGGACCTGGAGTGAGGGGAGCGGTTGCCACCAGGCAGGGAGGGGGCTTCCGCGCTGGGGTGGGGTGTCACGCAGGCCGGGCGACTGCATCACCGTCCGTGGATAGGTTGCAGCTCTTCACCTAGAGTCCTGGTTCTGCGGGCTACGGTCCGCGGTGGAAGTCTTGGGATGGGCAGTAAAACTTCTGCCTCCGAGCCTTCGGTTTTTTCTGAAGCGGGCCTGAGCTTCCATCGGGTCTCATAGGAATTACCCAAGCAAGGAACCCCGAGGTGCCAGGACGCGGCGGGCGCGCGGCCCCGTCCTCTCCCGGGCCTCCGGGTCTTGATCTGCTGCAGTCACCCCGCGCCCTGTCCGCCGAGGAGCACAGCGACGCAGGCAGTGACAGAAACCCCTCCCACCCCCTCTCGCACTGGAATCTGGACCCCCTCATTTGGGGCCCAGCTCCCCCACTGACCGGCTGGTGACCTTGTGACAGCAGTGCCCCCGTCAGGTTCCCCAGCTGTGCCTGGAGGGGCTGTACTCACTGGAATACTGGGGCCCTTGCGCTGTGGCACCGGATTCGCTGTACGCCCTTCCTCTCTCCCTCCCTCTTAGAGCCCTAGTGCTTTACGGCCCTTTCCTCCAGTCCAGTGAGGGGGCTGCCTTGGGGAAACACCATAGAATCACAAGGCAATCTGCCCGAGGTTGCATTCCTCAGATTTAATAAAACCTGAGGACCCGAACGAGGTCCCAGCATGGACTGAAGGAGTGTGGGTCACTACGCCTCCTCTCTCCTCTTCCACCCTCCTTCCACAACTCTGCATAGTTAACAAAGGCTGTGCTGGAATCTCTGTCCCCCAGGCCCAGAAGGGACAGAATTCGAATTTTCACTCCCACCCCTGCCGCACTTTGAGGTGGAGAGGATTAAACTGAGTAGTGTACCTGACTTGGCTAGCCTGGGCCTGGCTCAGGAAGATTACAGCAGGACCACTACATTGAGCAGAACTGGGGGTAACCCTAAGGGCTGGAAGGGATTAGGAGGTGCACTCATACACTGATGGTCCATTCCTTCCCTCCGGACTGCACGTTTTCTCAGGGCCTTCAGGGGACAGTGGCAAGTGAATATTCTGGGAGCTGTTTCGAGGTTAAGAGCCTAGAAAGGGAGCTTATTTTCCAAAGACTTGGCAGGGCTGGGGCTTGCAGAGAATTGCCTGCTGCCCTCAGAAAACACCCTCTTTCTCACTCCTCCCAGCCTTAAACCAAGGCCTGAGATGCGGTACAAGTAATCCAAGTGCAGGTTTCAGGAAAGGGCCATCAAGCAGCAATTTAAAAAGGAAGTCATCAGCCGCTGCAGGTGGAGGCCATAACGGTTTTCACATTCTGAAATGCAAAGGCTGCATCTCAGCATAATGTTCCTGACTCTCCTTCCCTCTTATTTGCACCTGCAAGGACCTGGTTTCAAATCTCCGTCCTGTTTGGAACTCTGCAGGACCAAGTTTCCATCTCTCCCCTAGCTTTAACCAGCAAAGTGGCCATTTTTCCATTTCCATACCCTGGTGGCAGTCCTAGGAAGCACAAAAACAGGAACCAACATGGAAGCCCCAGCCCAGACTAGACCAGAGAGGAGGCAACCAGGAGGCAACCGAGGCTTTCCGTGGGGCGGGGTGGGGAGGCAAACACGTGCCACCAAGCCGTGTCCCTGGATAAGGGCACCCTGTGTGAACTTGAGCAGTTTGGAGTCCTTGTCCCTCTGCCTCGGTCAGGTACCCCCACAGGTGCCCGTACTCGGCTGCCAGATGCCTCCCTCCTGTGTATACCGTGTAAAACTTGAACTCAGGGAGGCAGTCGCCTCTGCAGGCTGGAGCTGCTGATGGTGGCCGGCCTCTGTGCAAACCCCGAGTCCTTGGTTTCCCGTAGGCCTCAGGAAGGGCTGGCGGGTACAATCTCAAGGATCTCGCAGTTAGTCCTTAAAGCCCCAGGAGACTGAACCAACAACAGGAGGCGGCTCTCAGCCCCGGGCAACTTCCGGAGTGAGCGCCGCGGTGCCCTCGGGCTGGCGACCCCTGTGTAGCCCGGTTGCTACCGTCTGAAGTGCCCTGGGCTGAGAAGGAAGGGCAGGAGGTTCAGAGTGGCCCTCATGCCCAGAGTGGAATGATTCCTAGGATCCTGCAGCGACCGAGCTGCCTGCGCGCCCAACCCGGGCCAGGTGGAGCAGGTCACGGCTCGAGTCCACGTAGCCCGGGGAAAGGATGTTTCAGAAGACACTGCGCGTGTCCCTCTTACCTCGCCGCGTCCCCCCCGCCAACGTCGCGGATTCAGAAACCCCCCCCATCAAGTCCCGCTGTGTCATAAAATATTTTATTGGAAAAAAATCACCGTCTTCGTAAGAGAGGGGTAGGGGCCCCAGCGACGTCGGGTTGTCCGGGCGCCATCTCGGGCCGTGGTGGCCTGCGCCGGGCCGCGGGGTCCCCCGACGCGCGGAAGCGGGTGTGTGCCTGGAGGCGTCCGGGCCCGGGGGGCCGGCCCGAGGCGAGTGCGGGGTGCAGGATAGGATCGGGGCGTGAATGCTCGTGGAGCGCCTGGCGATGGGGAGCTCCGAGAGGAGGCGACCTTCCGCCGCGCTGGACGTGTTTCCAGGCTAGGGCCCGCGAGCGCACGGGTTTGGCTTCAGGGTCTGTCCTTCCTTGTTTGGCCCCTAAATGTCCGCATTCAAGGTAATAATAAAAAGTTTAGAAAGCAAACGGCGTGGACGCAGAAGGGCCGACTCGCGGCTTCCGACGGGTAATGGGGGCCGCGGACTGCGCTGGGGTTCCCTGGGCCCGAACCCCCTGCCGCGCTCAGTCCTCGTGGCTCCGGTCGCCGGCCTCGCCCGGCGCCTCCGCCGGCTTCTCCGCCTCCTTGGCGCGCTCCTGCTCCGTAAGCTGTTCGCTCGTGGGAATGGAGTTCTTCTTGGGCCTCCCCTTGGGCTTGGTGGGAGACTCCAGGCCGCCGCCCTGCAGCACCTGCGCGGGAGACGGGCGGCACCGCGGTGAGCTGGGACTGGGCCGGGGACCCCCGCGCCCTGTGCCCAGGCAGGGCCTGAAGAGCCCAACGAGGCCATTCGAGGCCGCGCCTAGCCCCCAGGAAATGGCGGCCATTTGTCTGAGCGTTGCTAGGGAAAAGCGACCAGAGGGTCCGGCAGAGGGGTTCAAGGCTTCCAGGAACCCTGAGGGTTCAGGGAGCACGAAAGGAGCTGGGCTAGGACACCCAGTGGGACAGAGCAGAGAGGGTCCCTCTGGGCACCAGGCACCGAGGGAATCGGGAGGGTTGGGCATAAGTCTCCATGGTGGAGCAGCTCTTGAAGGCTACAGGGGCACGGCCGCAAATAGAGGGCGCAGAATGCCACAAAAACACTCACTATTTTCTTCCACTTCATCCTTCGATTCTGGTACCACGTCTTCACCTGCAACTGGCTCAGACCCAGGGACTCGGCGAGATCTATTCTGGAAAGAGCGGGGTGCACCCTCAGCAGGGCAAGCAGCCCCCCTCCCCCTACCCGCTGGGCTTAGCCTGGCCCCGCGCTACCTGTCGGGCGTGGAGAGGTACTTCTGCTTCTCGAAGCGTTTCTCTAGGCCCATCAGCTGCAGCTCGGTGAACACGGTGCGGCTCCGACGCCCCTTCTTGGCCTTGGTGCCCGGCTCCCCGGCGCCAGGCGCCTCCAGCTTCCCGCGGAGCTGCAGCTCGAGCGGCAGGTGCGGCGCGCCGGCAGCGCCGGGCAGCCCAGGCCCCGCGGCAAGCAGCGCCGAGCCCAACCCGGAGCAGCCAAGCGGCGCCAGCGGGAACTTAAACACCGCCGCCTGCTCGGCCTTCAGCACGGCTGCGGGGAGAGAGTGGGGAGCCGGGTGAGCTCGGGCCTTGCTCCTCCTCCTGGAGATCCTCGCATCATGCGCCCTAGCCGAGAGCTCTCTCTCAGCCGGTGACCCCAACACAAAACCTTCGTGCTGGCCGAGAAGTGAGAGATTTGCGCCAGGCACCTAGGCTGAGCCTCCTCGACGCCAGGGTCCCCAGAGTCTGGGAAGGGGACCTCCCCCACCCGGGCTCTGCCTGGCATTCCCCAGGCCCCAGCTGCTCTGAGATTTCAGGATTCTCAATGAACAAGGTCGAAGTTCCCAAACACATAGAGTATGTGTCACGGAAAAGGGAAACCAAGAAAAAACGTCACAGAGTTAGGAAGATAAGCATTTGCCCCAACTAAATAGGCTTTGCTGCATTCAGAGGGGGGAAAAAAGTTTCAGTGGAGTAAGCACATCTGCTCTTCTGTGCAGGGCAAAACAGCCAATTCTGAGGGGCAGACAGCGGGTTGTCAGCAGGGGTGAAGTTGGGCGCTTCCCGGAAATTCCAAAGCACCCCAAGAAATGGGAAATTTGTTCTTCCTGTTTTCTCCGTTTAGACTCTTCCCCACGAAGACGTTTCAGTTTTCATTAGTCCTAAACGATTTTTTTTTTTGCCCGCTTCAAACGAATTATTAACAGTGCAGCTGGAGGCAAAAGGCAGCAGTGATTGGACTCAAAACGAACAAACTGGCCCTGCTGCCCCCCAGGCAGGCGGAGCACTGGCTGGAGGGTCACTGGATGTGGAGGAAGTCGGCTCCCTGGGCGGAGGTCACGCTAGAATGTAGGAGGGCTCCCTGCCCAGATAGGCATCTTGCTACCAATGAGTGCTAGCCCCGATGGAGTCGGGAAGGGCCCAGGCAAGATGTGTGGGTGAATATGAGGAGAGAGCCCAGAGGGGAGAAAGGATCCTTGGGGGAAGGTGAGAAAGGAAGGGCAGACCCACCCCACTGAGAGAGGCCGGTTGGAGAGAGACGGGGAAAGGCCAGAAGAAGGGGTCCAGTGGAGAGGGCACGGCAGGTCAAGGCAGGGCCCCGACAAGGAAAGAAGAGAACCAAAAGGGACAGAAAAAGCCTGAGTTGCTGGTTCAAGCTCTGCCAAGGCGCAGCCGACCTGGAGCAGAAGGGCCATTCGGGCAGCAGCTCACAAACAAGCCTCTTGTCCCCAGGCAAGGCCCAAGGGGCTCTGTGCTACAGCACAGGTCGGTTCGTCGCCAGCCTGAGACCCCGGGCTCTGGGAGGCTCCGGGCTGGCTCGGGCCAGCGTCAGCCCCCAGCATAGCACTTGGAGACACGGGCCTCTTTCCCAAAGGTCCGGCTTTCCCGGCTTGGGCAGCCGCGGCCACTCCCAGCCAGCTCTCTGTGGGAAGGCCCAGGCGCCCGCGGCCTGAGGTCGCTTTGACCCGAAGTCTGACATTAGCAGTCTGGTCCAGCGCCCACGATGGGGATGCGGGCTCGGGTCCCCGGGCCTGGACTCCTCGGGGCTGGAAACCGCAGGGTCGCAGTGAAGAAGAGAGCGAATGCCCTCCCGGCAGGCCTGGCCCACGGGCACGAGGCCTGGCTTCTGCGCGGCCCAGCGCCTGCCCCCTTTGCTTCCCCGCCGGGAGCGCGCGGAGGGAACGGTCGGGGGCCTGCGTTCCCGGAGCTGCGTCCGGGAGACGCCGCGGCTCGCTTCCTCCCGCCGAGCCCGGCCAGCGCCCCGCGGCCCCAGGCCCCGCACGTACCCAGGTGGCTGTGGAAGGGCCGGGCCGCCAGCAGAGCCTGAACGCCGAACTTGAGCAGCTCGCCCGCGGCGGCTGCGGCGGCGGCAGGAGCGGCGCCCTTGGGCCCCGGAGGCTCAGTGAGGATTTCCTCGATCATGAAGCTGCGGTAGCGGTGCGGCCGGTGGTCGGCGCAGCCCTCGGGTGGGCCGAAGCGTGCTGCGCCCGGCTCACCCGGCCGCTGCATCGCGGCGCCCCGGGGCTTGGCGGCGGCAGCGGCTGGGGCGCGGGGCCCGCGCGGGGGTCTAGGCCGGCCCGCAGATCCGGGCGGCGCGCGGGCGCCGGTTCATGCCCCCTCCCCCGCCGGCCGGCCGGGCGGAGGCACAGGGCGCGGGCGGGGCGCGCGGGGCTCGGCCGGTCGGACCCGGGACTGCGCCCCCGCCCCACTCTGCCGCGCCTCTAGCCCCGCCGGCCCCGCGTCACCGCCCCGCCCCGCCCGGCCGCCCCGCCCCGCGTCGCCGCCCCCCACCCCCCAGGCCGAGCCCGAGGGAGGGCCAGAGATGGGAGGGTGGCAGGAGGGAGGGGGCCGGGAGAGGGGCCGACCGTCCCAGACAGAGGGAGACCCAGCGGAGCGCACGCCCAAGAAGGATCGAGCCGGAGAGCTCGGGAGACAAGACCCCCAGGGATGGGAGCTGAGGGATCGAGAGAGAGGTGAGAGAGGGTCTACAGCGAGACAGCGAGGGCCACAGAAGATGCGAGACAGTGGCGTGAGGATGCCAGGGACACCGAGACTTGCGCAGAGAGCAACCGACAGAGGCGCGGGAGTCAGCGGGCCCTGACGTGCCGGAGAGCACAGAGGCAAGCAGGACAGAAAGAGGGGGCAGTTAAGAAAGAGATGGGACAGCTATCAAGGCGAGCGGCCTGGGCAGGGTTTAGGGAGCCCCGGAAAGATCGGGAGGAGGAGAGGCAGAGACCCCGAAGCTCGGCTGGAAAGGGGGTGGCGGTGCTCAGCCTCCGTGCCAGGACGCAGGGCCGCCTGCCCGGGGAAGGAGTGCAGCAGTGGGTCGGGTGCAACTCGCTGGGTAGTAGCCTCACCTGTGCCTCAGTTTACCAGGTACCGCCTCATTTCTCCTGAACTGCCCTGAGAGGCAAATTTCTCCAGCCAGAATTTGCTCGTATTACCAAGTGGTATGTGGACATATCTACACAACCCTAGACGCTGTGGACTGGGTTGTGTTCCCCTATTTCTAGCAAGAGATGGATGCCAGGACAAGGAAAGCCTGCAGCTTTGCCTTTTCGCAGTTTTGGAGCATCAGAGAAAACCAGTACTGGGTGGAGCTGGGTGAGAAACCACAGGGTGCCCTGGGAGTCTGGGGATAAACTCTGGTGTGACCTGCCTCCTCTCTGAACTGTAAAGTCCCCAATGTGACTGAGGAAGGCCAGAGTCTTTGCTAGCTCCCTCTCTTCATCATTGGGGGAATATAAGTGCAAGTCGTGGGGTGAACAATCCCAAAGCTCAACTCTCCGCTGAGTTCATCTCTTTGGCGATGCCACTCGAGGCAAGCCACTGCCCCATTCTGGACCTCAGTCTCCTTACCTGTTGCTGAGAAGATGCTGACACTTGGCTCCAGGGAGGCTCTGAGGACTTGGGGGTGGGGGGCTGTCCCCATGGGCTCCACAGGGTCTGTTAAGGAGGAGAATATAGTTTGTCCAGACAAGGAGGGTGGGGTGTCAGTAGAGATGGATGGGTATCCCCAGGATACTGGGGAGGGTGCCTGCCCCTCTCCTCCTGCCCATCGGGAGTCCCTCAACTGGGGTCCTGGGCCACTTCTCCTTCTCATGTGAGCTCTGGCTGAGGTCTCAGTGGTCACCTCTGAAAAATAGGATCTACCACACCCATGGCCCTGCCCCACCCCAAGATGGTGCATCTTCTGTAGCTCCAGCTGCTAGTGGTAAGACCCTGGCACCTGCCCCAGACCCTGTGTGGACTGGGAGATGCCCAAGACTCATTGTCCATAGGGACAAAGAGAATGTCTTACCATAGTCTCTAAGAGCCCAGCTGCCTCTCCCCCTAGATGCTGAGTGACTTCAGCCAGGGCTGCACCTTTCTGAACCTCCCTGCCATCATCAGAACTGAAAGGTGGCCTCCAGGTGCTCCATGTGTGGGTGATCTTGTGAGTCACATAGCTCCTCAGAAGGGGACAGTGTGGGACCTACTAAGAGTGATGGTATCCCATACTAGGCAGGCCTCTATCCCAGTAGGAGGTAGACAGACAGGGGTGGGTCTGTGCCACCTCTGTTGGCCCAGCAGCCACCCGGCAAACAGAGAAAAGCCAGTGTCTCCTGGAGGCCTGGGCAGTCCAGCTGGGACCCCTCCCTAGATAGGTGCTTGGGTGTCACCCAGTCCAACCACCTACTTTCTCAGATGGTGAAACTAAGGCCCGGGAGAAAGAAAGTACTGGCCCAGGGACCACAGTGAGCAGGGTTTGTTTTCTATTGCTCCCTGTATATATGGTATGGGGCCCATTTTTCTCTCACCTCCCTCCACCCAGTAGGGCCCACTGGCCATCACTTTCTCCTCCTCCTCCTCCCTTCCACATCTTCCCGAGGGCATAGCCTAGTCTGCTGTGAGGGTTAGGCCCAGCCACCCCCACTCCATCCCTTCACCTCCTATTTGGGCCCCTGACTGAAGCCATCTGGTTTTGAACCATCTCTGCTCCACACAATTGCCTCCCTGAAGGTCTTAGGTCCTCCACATGGGAGCTCAGCACCCAGATCAGAGGACTTGGGAATCACATTGATCAGCTCTCACCAAATCCATTTTGCCCCCAGTCCTGGGTCAGGTTTAGGGGTAGGAGGTTATTTTCAGGATTGAGGCCTCACCTCTAGATTTTTGGGAGTCAGAAGACCAGTGCTGTCCAGCCCCCACCCTATTTCACAGGTGCTGAGTGGTCAGAGTGCTTCCCCTCAGCTCCTTGGGATAGTTCCGGGTGGCTGAGGCTGAGGGCTGAGCAGTGGCATCCGCTGGGAACGAGGCCCCAGGGCCCTTTTGGGGAATGCCCTGGAGCATTGGAGGTCCGAAGGGCTAAGAGAGCCGAGTGCACCCTGTTACCCCTCAAGGCCCTCCCCTTAGTGGGGAGGCCTCTGATCTCCCCCTCCCGGGCTGTCTGTGCACCGCGTGATCCCAAAGCAGACCTACAGATAAACCCCTTTTAGGCGAAAAAATGCTCAAAACAGCAGCAGGGCCTCCTCTGCTCGGGAGTTGCAGCATTGTTGGCTGGGAAAGGATTCCCAGAGAGAGGGGTCCCTCCTCCCTGCAGGAACAGAGGCCCAGAGAAGGAAAGCCCCCCCCGCATCCCGGGCGACGGGGCCTCGGGGCCTCTCCCGAGGTCCCAGCCCTGCAATCCCCACCCCAGAGGCGCAGCCGCCGTGCCCAACTCCTGGGACCCAGCCCGGGCCTCCAGCTGCCGTTGCCGCCGCGAAAATCCCGGAAACCGTCCGCTCTCGGCGGGCGCAGTGGAAAAGGTGACCTCAGCGCCCGCGGCCAGCCGCCCTCACCGGCGGCCAGGCGGCGAGGGGCTTCGGGCGGCAGGGGGATCTCGGCGCCGCCCGGACGCCGGGTGAGGCCCCCTCCCCACCGCTGCCCTGCTCCTCAGACCCCACGGCCGCGTTGGAGGGGCAACGCGAGGGAGAGGGTTACCTCCCTCCTTAATCGAACCCTCTCAGGCCAGGCATGCAGGTTCCAGGACTTCTCCTCCTCCACCTAAGCCCTCCTCCTCCCCTAGCGCCTCCGGGTCGGTTTCTGGAGCCGATTGGGCGAAGGGGTCCCCGAACAATTGTACAGATGGGGAAGCTGAGTCCGGATGTGGGCAGGCCTGGGCAAGGTTGATGGCCAAGGTCTGGGTGCTTCTGCATTACCTGGAGTGTTCTGGGCCCAGCTCCCCCTCCAGCACCCACCCAACACCGGCCCTTTTTCGTTCGTCCCCTCTCCCAGTCATCGCGGGTTTGTATCCTACTTGGCAAAGCAGAGTTGGGGATGGGAACCAAGGGGCGGTTTCTTCTGGACCGGTCGGCTCACCTCCGGGTGCAACCGTCCAGAAGCTGCCAACGGGGAGTCCTACACCTCCCCCCACCCCCAGCTGACAGACCGGGAAACCGAGCCCCGAAGAGCTTCGCTGTCCCTGCCCCCACGCCCCACGCCCTGTGCCGGGCCTCCTCTATGAGGACGCGCACGGTCAGCGCCCGGAACGAAGGTTATCGTCCACTCGCTTCTTTCTGTAAGCTGTCGCTTCTGATTGTCCCCGGCTCAGGGCAGGCTGGCGCTGGAGGCGGTGGTTCTCAGGCGGGCGCACCGGCTCGGTCTCCGTGGGCAATGCCAGAAGGAAGCCACCTGCACTCGGCCGGGAACGTATCGTTCGGTCTGAGGCCCGTGCCCGTTCTTGCTGCTGGTGTCTGGATCCAAGACTGCCGACATCTGTCTTGCCTTCAAAACGGAAAATCTCGAGGTTATAAAATTACTCCGTCTCCACGCTCGCAAGTCACATCTCCCGGTGACCGCACAATCACTTTCTCCTTGGCGAAATGGATCTCTAATGACACCTTCCTTTATGAACATTTCGAAGTCATTTGTGGACTTTTCGTTTTGAATCATTTCAAACACCTGTGAGCTCGGGGCTCAAAGCGTGTTTTGGGACAGCACCATGAGATACATTCCTCTCTCTCCCTTTCAAATTCTCCCTCTTCAAGTAATTTACAAATTTGTTCCTCTGGAAATAGTTACTTTACTTTTGTTTTGTAGCTAATTTTTAATGTGTGATTTTCTTTAGAAGTGTGAGTTTTAAAAGATAGATCCATAGGTAGGTAGTAATTGCCTTGACTTAGCTAGGACCCAGTTTTTGATGCCCCCAGAAACCCAAAGCGATCCTGCTGGTCACAGCGCAGACCCCGGGCCATTCTGCACCACACCCCTCCCCCCACTCCCAGGCATTTCAGCCTGGCCCGGAGGCTCTAGCAGCTACCTTGGTTCCTAGTAGTCGTGAGAAATAGCGGCACCCGAGTCCACACCCAGGGCCCGGAAGTAGTGACAGCGGGTGCCTCGGCTCGCTGGGGCCCCAAGGCTTGCTCAGGAGCTGCTGCGCGCGGATAACGAGGCCGTATGTGGGCAGCCCGGGGAACTCCTTTGGGCTTCTCCGGGTGGCGTGTGCGGGTCCTTCCAGAACGTGCCCTGAGACAAGGGCGCCGTGCTCCGGGGACACGGGTGCCAGGACCAGGAGGCTGGGTCCGACTCCCACTCGGGCACCAGTCAGGGACACCAGTTCAGGCTCCAAGCCCTTCTGGCCTTCGGAGAGAGAGAGGGTCAGTGCTGGCCGCCCCATCCCGGCAGGTGTCCGCTAGCCCGCGTCACTGCCCTCCTGAAGCCGCGGGACTGGCCTCGGCGACACTGTAGAAAAGGAGAGACCCCATGACGGAGACCTGTCCCTCCAGCCAGGCGGGTGGGCAAGGTTCATGAAAAGGGCTCGAGCTTTGCTTTTCTTTCTTTTTCTTTCTCTTCCTTCTTTGCTCTCCTTTCTCTCTTCCCTCCTTCCATCCGTTTACCCTCTTTCTTCTTTAACTTGCCTTCCTCTCCCTGCTTCTCCGTCTTTAGTTGGGCTCTGGTTCTCTTCTTCCCTGCTGCTTTGCTCTCCCTTTCCCTGTTTCCTTTAGTCAGAAGGACGCCCACGTCCCAGTCTATCTTCCTCCTAATAAGGGCAGGGGCCTTGTACTCACCAAGGGACCTCCAGGTGCTGGTTGCAGAGCCCTCTGAGGCTTATGTGGGCTATGTACCTGGGACACGGTCTCCTCCCAGCCAGGTGGGCAGACTGGGTGGCAAAGCTGGGTGAGGCAAAAGGCCCTGGACCTGTCCCCCCAGCCAGGCGAGGGGGGCACATCTTTTCCAGGGTGTCTTCCAACAGCAGGTGTGAGGCCAGATCATATTGCCCCTTTCAAGAGGGAATTCACACTTGCATCTGTCTTCCCTAACACAGAAGTCCCTTCTCCCCCTGAGTATTGGGCAGAGGGGGCAAGGGGGTCTAAAGGGGACACAGAGAAGGCACAGTCACCTCATTCCTTAGATGCCAGGCCAGGCCCAGCATCTGGTCCCTGGGCTCCAGTCCAGTCCTTCTTCTCCTACTGGTCTGAGTGAGATAAAGGGTCCGGGAGCTTGGTGCACATCCACACACACCTGTGCTTCCTGCACCATTTTGCACATGGCCCTCAGTGCCAGGAATGGGCACAGAGGCCCTGCTTGCAAATGCCCAAATGCCATGCAGGGCACACAAGGAACCCATGATGCAAGCCCATTCCCTGTCTAAGCGTCAGTTTCCCAAAATGAAAAAACAAGAGAGGGTGAATTGGATGAACTTCTTCTTGCCAGTTTCAACAGCCTAGATCAGGGGTTGAAAATTTTTTTCTGTAAGGGACCAGGTAAGTACATATTTTAGGCTTTGTGGTCCATATAGCTCGGGTGCAGCACCTCCACTCTGCCCTGCAGCATGAATGCCGCCATAGGTAATATGTAAAGGAATGAATGTGGCTCTTTGCCAGTCATGCTCTATATGCACACTAAAACTTGAATTTCATCTAATTTTCACAAAACATTATGTCACAAATATTATTCTTATCTCTATTTGTTCAACCATTAAAAAATGTGAAAACCATTCTCAGTTCATAGGCCATGCAAAAACAAGCAGTGGGCCATAGTTACCAATTCCAAGTCTAGATTCAATTCTTCTGATTGCACAAATATGTGCACTTCCATATCAGAAGTGTTACCTTATTTTTTAAAATGTTTAAATTTTTTTCCATGAAAGCACCCATTAGTTTTGCAGTATTGGGGCCTTAGAAACACAAATCATCAAGTTCATTTCCTACTCCCATGTCAGAATTCTCAACAATTTAAAATCTTCCTGATACTAATATGTTTGGACACTGAGTTGGATGCTTTACAACCATCATCTCATTTAATCCCACAATAGTCTTTAGAGTAGGAATTGTTCACCCCTACTTTCCAGCTCCTTGCATAATCCTGGTGACAGTACACTCACTCTCTTCAGTGGCAGCCCTAACAGACTCTAAAGGCTGATTCCTCTGGACAACCCCAGCTGCTGAGAGGCCAGTGACCTGGCCCTGGAAGGTCAAAGGCCATCAAGGGTGTGAGTGCTCCCTCCAGGGCCGTCCTTTCCCATCTCCTCTCAATTCCAGCTAAATCCTCTCCAGCTGTTGAAATGTGGATTGGACAAGGGGGCTGCAGCCTTGACTTTCTGGGAGTTTTCCAAGCCCTGAGCCTTTGCAGGCCTTTGCAGCTGCCAAGTGACAAATTCTGCAAGGAATAGGCAAAGGGAAAGAATATGACAGAAAAATAGCTATTATAAATGTGTTACTTGCTAAAAGAATTTCCAGGAAATCTTGCTCATGTGGAGGCTTCACCCCCTTCTTCTGCATCTTCAATGGATCTTGCGCCCTCTGCTGGTCAGATTGAGTCCTAACCAGGCTCAATTGGACCCATCTTTCCTCTTTAAAAGGAAAAGCAACCCGGAACTTTATCTCCCTTTTATGTACCAGATGCTTGCTGGATGCTGAGGAGGAGTGAAGAGATGTCCTCAGGGAGTGAAGTTTAGCCATGGAGAGAGATAGACAGATGTGCTCACAAGTGACAACAAGGTGGGAGGGTAGGTGGATGGCTTCCCAGAGCAGGTGACATGACGTAAGCCCCCTTGAGGGGTGAGGAGATTCCAGACTCAGACACAGTAAGCTCATGCTTCTGGAGGGTGTTAGTGTTCCAATCAGTGACTGGCAGCATGTGTCAGTTTTTAAATGTTTGGCTACTTTAGCACCAGCCACAGCTGGCCTTCAGGGACATGACAGGCTGGAGCTCCACACTCCACGCTTTCTTCTAAGGTCCATGGGGACATTTTCTGACCCGTGCTGCTGAGAAGGGGTGTCTCTCAGTCCAGTTACGGGTTCCACTGTGTACTCCCCAACATGAAATAGACCTAGGAACCATCTGAGGAGCATGTCTTCTGTGGGGGCATTGTCACACCCGCCCCCCCATATTATCTCATTTAATCTCACTCTAGGAAGAGGGTACTTTTAGCCTTAATTTACAGGTAAGACAATAGGTGCAGTGGAGCAACTTCATTTGCCCAAGTGGTGAGCTGGGATTTGAACCAGCACTCTATCCATAGCACCACAGTGACCTTTTGGTGGGGGGAGTGGGGGGGGTCCTCTAACTTCTGACTTACCCCCCATTTTCTCTCCAGCCCTGATTGCTACTAAGGTTTAAACCACTAACACCATCTGCCAAAGGTCACTTCCAGCCAGGTGTCCACAGACACACCGCGCTCACAGCGTCCAAATCTGGACCCAACATCTCTCGCCTCTCCCCAGGCTGCTGCTCCTGCCCCCTGCACCCGGGCTGGGTGGAGATCATCAACGGGGGCAGCCATCAGTGTAGACACGCCTCACTGACTGCTGACCAGGGATGCCCCGAGAGGCAGGCCCCATTCCTACCAGAGTGCACACAGCAGGCAGGGCATCCCCATTCAGTGGGCATGGTAGCCAGGTACTGGGCCCCTTCCACAGGCCAGCCCTGTGCTGGCCCCAACCCAAGCCACCGCAGCTGTCTACGAGGGCATATGGGCAGAGAGGACAGAGGGCGACCAACTGTGGTAGCTTTGGGAAGGACAGGCTGAGGGAACCTGAGGAGTCAGGGAAGGCTGCGGCAGGGGCAGCTGAGTAGGTATCTGGGTGTGGCAGGCAGGTATAAGGAGGCAGAGGAGCACATTTGCCAGGGCTGGAAAGCCCTCCCAAGTGCTGAGCTTGGAGTGGGGGTTGAGCCTTTCTAGGATGTCTGGAAAGTCACCCACTTTGAGGCTGAAAGGCTTGTTCCAGAAACAAGTTTGTTCCCAAATGGTTTTGCATTTGATGGTGCTGCAGCAGCTTGTTCTTACCAGGGAGTTACACTTATAGACCATCCTGGTGCCTAGGGACAGCCTGCAGACCTGGAGCAGGTCTGGGGACCTCTATTGTGACCCCATAACCAGAACTGCCATTTACAGGCCACATAACTCCTGGGGGTATCATCGACTGAGCTGGGAATGGCACCTCCTGGTTGTACACTGCACAACCCCCCACCCCCACTAACTGTGTCCAGCAGTCCTGGCAATTATTTGTTTCCTTCTGTTTTCATAGAACCGAATGGGGTTGAAGAGACTTGTCAGTAAGTTCTATCACGTTCTGTATGCCCCTTTCCCAGATGATAAGCTACATGTTGAGGCCACAGAGGAAAACATATCCTATCTGCATTCTTCATGTTAAAAATATATCTTAATTTAGAAATCTACTGTCTAGCTGTTTTATGTTTCTGTTACAGATTAGAGCAAAATTTCTCGAAGTTTTGAGCCAGGGACATATGGCAGGCCAAATTCTAAGATTGCCCCCTGGTGTATGTACACACCCTGTATAAGCCCTCCCCTTGAATGTGTGATAGACTGTCATTGCCCTGATTGTGTTACCTTATATGGCAAAAGAGTTTTTGCTATTCTGATTAAGGTCCCTAACTGATTGGTGTTGAACTGATCAAAAGGAAGATTATCCTGGACCTGACCTAACTAGATGGCTCCTTTTAGACCTCCCTGAGGTCTGAGCAGTTCTCCTGCAGGCCTTGAAGACAGCTGCCACATTGTGAGGGGGCCTACGGAGGAGCCATGGGGCCAGGACCCCAGAGTGGCTCAAGGATCTGAGAGCAAGGAAATAGATTCTGCCAACAGGCAGAGTGAGCTTCAAAGTGGACCCATCCTCAACTGGGCCTCCAGATGAGACCACATCCCTGATTGCCACTTTGTGAGGCCCTGAGCAGAAGACCCAGCTAAGCCCAGCCTGGACTCCTGACCCACAGATACCCTGAGATAACATGTGCATTGTTGGAAGCAACTACGTTTGCAGTAACTTGTTAGGCAGCAGTAGAAACCAATCCAGTAAGCGAGTTGTGCATGGGCCAAACCTGACTTCTGCCTCAGGAGAGAGAATACATGAGGACAGGGCACCACTTTTGGGACCTTTGGCCTTTACTGTGATGCAGGGGCAAAGTTGGGAGTCCCACACCTGCCAAGGGACCACGATGTGCCTCTGTCCTCACATGCCTGCTGACCCCCAAGGAAGCCCCTTTAGCAGGCAACTGGCCACAGTGTGGGCAGGACCTACATGAAGCTTCCTCACCTGGGGTGAAGATAAAGGGAGATCATTCTGCTCGCCAGTGTCCTGGTGTCCTGCAACTACCCAGTCACTGTGATTAAGAGTGAATCCAAGGAAGACTCTGCCCAGAGAGGGAAAGTTGCCCCTAAGCCTCCCTGATGCTGCAGAGCTGGCCAGCGGTGCACATAGACCCAGGGGAAGGGGAGAGCGAGGTGGGGGAAGGTGTGTGTCTAGTTCCTCTTTCTCCCATCCCCTGGGCTCTGGGAGGCAAGAAGAGGTAGCACATGGAATTTGACCCCATTCTCAGACCCCTGATCTGGTGCACTGGGGCACCACCCCACAATTTGGAGTTTGCTCTGCGGCCAGGTCTCACTCTCTGCCCCACCCAGCCCCACTCTCACAGTAAATGTATTGCCCACAGGAGGCCTCCCCTCCCGCCTGGTAACTTCAGTCACGGGTTCTAGCCTCTGCCTGTGGCCTGTGAGACCAGACCTTCCTACTGGCCAAGCCCTGGTCAGTGTAGTCTTGATACACTGCTGAATCCTGTTCTAGTCCTCTGTGTCCTCTTCTCACTCCCCCTAAGTTAGAGGAAAGCAGGGCTGTATGTGGGCAAGGGGCAGAGCTGGCTAACTTCTAGCAGGTGAATTGCACAGACTCTGTGAACAACTGCAATGAACACAGCACTAATAACACTGTATCACATAGTGGGAAAGATCCTCCCTTTCCTTTTCTCTTCATCTTTCTGATTTTGTTAAGTCCCAAGTCTCACCTTGCTGCCGGTATGGCTTCACTGGGCTCACAGACTCTGGCCACTCTCCTTTCAGTGGATGAGTCCAACCTCAGCTCTGCAGCAACAGGCAGGCAGCAGTGTCAGGATGTGCAGGGACAGTGTTGTGTTGTAATTGGATTCATCTTAACAGTTAACTACTTTTCACTTTTCCTAAGTGATGCTGGGTGATTGTTTTGTTTTTGTTTTTAGAATCTAAGTAAATGTTAAATACATTGAGTAAGTGAGAGGAACGTCATTTAAAGGGAAAAAAAATCAGGTAAATAGTAGCACAAGTGATTCATGAGGAAATGACATGATCATGGAGGTGGTGTGAGAGGGGGCAGCATAGATCTGGGTTCGAACTTCTCTCAGTGACCTAGGGCACGAGCCTTCTTTGTGCTTCAGTTTTTTTCACTGAGAAAGGAGGATAACATTGTGAAGACCAGCTATGTGCATATTCACAAAGCCCACAGCCGGCCCTGGCATGATGCACGTGCTAGGTGAGTGTTTGTTAAATAGAATTGACAGAGTTTAGGAATTGGAGTTTAGGAAGCCTGCACAGTGAGTCCTCCCAGGAGGGCACTCTGCACCCTTCCAGATGCTGCTGATGGCCATTCCTGCATGGACTTTCTGACCCCAGTTTGAGTGGGGCTGCCCCAAGCGCTGACACCTGCAGCCCCGGATTTCCTCTACCACTTGCTTCTCTTGTCTCCCGGACATGACCATTATAGCTCCTGGCAGGAGGAGGTGACTGGCAGCTGCGGGATCTCCTGGCAGGGGCCCTGGCCCAGTCAATGAATGTCAATGAATGAAGTGAATGAATGAAGTATCAGGAAGGTTCTGACTGCTCTGCGGCCATGCACCTATCTGGATGCTGTGTGTGCTTGCCGCAGAAAGAGCCCTGAGCCTTCAGGCAGGAAGCACCAGCCTCCGGCAGAGTTTCACCCAAATCTATCATAGATGAACATGACCCCTTGGCAGGTGCACTGCAACAAGGTGGAGACAGTGGCTCCTGAACCATGTGTCAAAGAGACGTGTCCTACAGTCAGGGCCCAACTCAACATCTGCATGGTTCCCCGACAGGCACCAAAGTGAACTGGGCCTGCTGGGCAGCAGCCAGGTGAGCAATGGCCACCCGGAGCACCTGAGGTGGGTGCTGCTGATGGTGGGGTGGGGGTGGGGGTGTGAGGTCTGCAGCTGGGTTGGGGTGAGGAGTGGTTGTTCTTGAAAGTTTACAGCACCGGAAAGCGAGGCAAGCCATCTCCAGGGCTTGGAGACCACAAGCCTAATCCACTCTCCAGGCCCTGCTGACCTCCCAGGGTGGGGCTGGAGCTCCTGACGCCAGGACACACTCGAGTTGGGCCAAGACTTTGCTCCAGTTAAACATTCCAGCAAAGCAGAGTCACGCCCAAATACCCTTCCTAAGGCCTTTGTCATTGAGGTGATGTTGGTTCCTGTAGAACTCCAACATCTGGTAGGATGGAGGGGTTGGGAGGGCCTGGGATGCCACCTCTGTCCCAACACCCAGGGACTGCTCACCCCCTTCCCAGTGTCCAGCCAAATCCCTTCCTTATAGGCTTCACCCAACCCTGCATTTGTCACAGGGAGTGCGTTCACTCATCCCGCCTGCTGAAGGATAAGGCAACAGGGCCAGGACCGCTCCACGCTGCTGCATACCCGCAGCCTGGCCGCCCTGTTTCCTCAAGGTCCCCTTCAATCTCAAGGGCCACAATCCCTTGTAAATGCTGTGCAGTCCAGCGAACTGTGCCCCATGTCACTGGGGAGGAGGCTCAGTTATATCAATACTGTCACTTCACCCCTCAGGGACTCAGTTTCCCATCATAACATAAAAATCAGACCAGCTTCCTCATCACAGATTTTCTCAGCACCTGGCCCATAGCAGGTGCTGAATGAAGGGGAGCTCCCACTCACTCCATGCAAGGCTGAGGAGGGGAGGGGCTCACTCCAAGCCACACAGTTGGTGGCAGAATTGGAAGGACATGTATCAGTCATGACAGGCTCTAATAAAAGCCTCCCTCTCCTGGGAGTCTTATGCCCGCTCCTGCTGTAAGTCCATCACTCATTGGTCCATAGAGCAGCTCTATGTGGGGACTGCTGGCCACGGGGCAGAGGGGAAGAGGGGATTCTGGAGAGTTTCAAATTGGTGATTAAGTGGTCCAGCTTGGAGGTGTTGTTGGTTACTTTCCCTGACAATTTGGCCAGAGCTGGGACAATCCTACCACATGCCCAGTAGAGCTGAGATGAGCATTGCAGGCAGCCAAAGCTCAGAGCCTGGGTCCTACCTCTAGGCTGCCCCCTGCTCTATGGCATCCCCAGGCTGTCTCTCCCTTTGTGAGGTATGGTCACAGGGGTGAAAGCAATCTCCAAGGGCCCTGTTAGTCCAACACTCTGTGACAAACTAATTCATGTGTATTTTCATGACCAGTCATATCTCCCTACCAGTTCTGGCTCCATCCTTCACCAGTTTGAGAGACAAGCATTGAAACCTCTCTGAGCTTTAGCTTTTCCATCTGTCCAGCAGGGACAGTAGCAATCCCACGTTCTGGGATTACCATGAGGATAAAATGAGATGATACTTTCAAGGTGCTTAGCAGAAGACCAAGAACAGAGTAAGTGCTCACAAAATTGGAATGATAAGATGCTTCTAAGAGCTCAGAAAATCCTTACTAGTGGTTCCCGTTTGAGTGTCTACTACCATACACCTAAGCCCCTTGCCATTAAGCAGTGTTGTCCCCATCTTTCTGACCAGAAAACTGAGGCTTGAGGTATTATAGAAATTGTGCAAGAAAGCTAGTAAGGGCACAGTCAAGTTTGAATCCTACACTAGAAAGTCTGCAGCTGCCCGGTCCTGGGTGTGGGAAGTTAGTGGCCAGTTGGCAGGGATGAAACCCGGATGTAACAATACCCAGAATAAGAGATGGAGAGTGAAGCCCTGAGAGGACCAGTGAGGAGGTCACGGTAGGAGATGCTGGAGCTGCGTGTATGCATTTCAGAGCAGCCTTGGAGGCCTGAATGCAAAGACGCATCTGGGTGGTTCTAGGTAAAGATGCTGGCATGGTTTTCACCCACCCCCGAGGCCCTCTTGCATGTAGGCATCTTCCTGAAGAAGCTCAAGTCCAAGTCCAGAGCTGAGAGCAGGAACTGCGGGCCAGTCTGTAGGATGCCTCCTTCGCTGCCTGGAGTCCCTGGCTGCCTTCTGTCAAGTGCCCTCAAGCCCCCAGCTCTCTTGCACAGGTCCAGCCTTGGGTTTCAGAACTTTGTGTGAAGCCAGGCACCTTCCCAAGATGAGTGAGGAGAGAGGAGATGCAGACACCCCGACTGGATTGATGACTTAAGGTGAATCCTCCTTCCTTCTCTCCAGCCTCAGCTTTCTCCCCTGGTGACTTTGGGCAGTTCCCCATTCCTGGGACAATGAAGGAGCCCTTGGCGGGTGAGTGGCTTTTCAGAGTGTGTGACAGACCAGGGGTGGCCCCAGGATAGCCACGTTGGCATGTGGAAATTCCGAAGAAAGGAAGAGAGGGCTGTGGAAAGTGCCCCAGGGCTCTGAGCACAGCCTCCTGTTGTGCTTGCAGAAAGCCCCAGAGGCGCCAGGCCCATGCTGAGCACAGGTATGCAAGACCTGCCTGCGTGCATCCCGCGCGCCCTCTGCTGGCATCTCCCAGAGCAATGACTCAGCTCCCAGCTTTCTTCAGCCGGCCCTTGGGGTGGGACAGAACTCCCAAGGAAACAGGTATTTATTTATGTATTATGGTTTTTTAAAACAATTCCTGCCACAGACCTTTACGATCCTTGAGAACAACATTCACCAACCTCACCTCCAACACAGTGCGAAGAACTTTATGTTTTCTAAGGAGATGGGGGAAAGTTCTGATATTTAAAAACACTTAAAGGAGGATTCTAGAACAGGGCCATCACTGCCCGTAGGAGTTTCCTGTGGCTGCCATAAGAAGGCACCACAGACTGGCTGGCTTAAAACAATAAAAATCTTTTTTTTCAGTTCTGGAGGTTGGAAGTCCAGAATCAAGGTGTTGGCAGGGCCATGCTCCCTCTGAAAGTTCCAGGGAGGATCCTTCCTCTTCTTTTCCAACTTCTTCTGGCTGCTAACAATCCTTGACTTCTGGCTGCATCACTCCAGTCTTGGCCTCTGTGGTCAAATGGTCTTTTTCTCCCGTGTATCTGTAGGTCTTTTCCTCCCATGTCTGTGTCTCCAAATCTCCCTTATAAGGCTTCCAGTCTTTGGTTCATGTTGCACCTTAATCCAGCCTGACCTCATCATAACTAATCACACCTATGAAGACCCTATTTCAAAATAAATTGACATTCACAGGTGCCAGGAGTTAGGACTACAACCTATCTCTTTGGGGGGCACGGTTCTCCCCACAACACTGCCCACATAGCATCTTTATACAAATTACATAAAGACACCCCTTCCTGAAGGTAGGCATGGCTGTAGCAGTCAAGCATAAGCTGGGTTTGAGCCCCTCACTCACCATTGAGCTGGGCACCCTTGTGCAGCGAACAGCCTGCACAACTGTAAGCAACAGCCCTGTTCTGGAACCTCTAATTTAAAAGCTTAACATCCACCCAAGTAAAAGGTCCAGACTGAAATATCAACTTCAATCTGGGCCAAAGGTGCTACCAAGCCCAAGGGAGGGGCCTGAGCGGCTATATCCCAAGGCTGGGGCCGAGGCAGGGTCTGCAGCGGGCAAGGCCATAAGTGATGCATTCTCTGCAGAGATTTAAGAGCAATAACAAAGCTGACTAAAAGTTGGTCTGCTTTTTATTATCACCACACATGCACTATTTTAAACAATGTCAGTCATGAAACTCTCCTTCCCTGCCCACATTTTCTGCAGTTTCTAAATAACTGCTGCTGATATCATTGAGTCTTCAGAACATATGGAAGCTTCAGGCTAGCACACACTTATTACCTTTTCACCAACACCGTGGTCTGCATGGAAGTTATTCAGAGAACTGGAAGTTAGGCAGCAGGGCTTGACATACATCTTGAGATTGTGAGGTCTGGGGACCATTGGTGATTGCAGCCCCAGTAGGATTACACACTCCTGAGACCAGTGGTAAAGACAGTGTCCATCCTGAAAGCAGGGTGACTGTGAAGACAAAGACAGATCTCAGGTTCCTTCAAATCTGCTGTTCTGCCAGAGCACTGGGAGTTTGGTTTTCTTTTTAGTGTTTAATCCTTACAAAAATGAAACAGAGAGCCAAGTGTAAGGTGTGACAGTTCTGTATCCTGAATGTGGTGGTGGTTACTACACAGGTGGTAAAATGGCAAAGAACAACACATGTGTACTGACATCAATTTCCTGCTTTTGATTTTGATTAACTATAGTTAGTTAACCTAAGATGTCACTGGGGGTGAGCAGTGTGGGGGGGGTACACCAGGACCCTTCTCTATTACCTGTGAAACTTACTATGAGTCTATAATAGAATTCAGAATAAAAAGTTAAAACAATAACTGTGGAAAAGAATAATCTCAAAAGCCAAACAAAACAATGAAACACTGCAAATTGCAAGGTATAATAGTTTTATTTGTGAACGCAAATTTATTTTGTACATGAAATATTTTACTTAACTTGAATATCTTTTATGTTTTCATATATATGAATTTACTTATTTGGTTGTGCTGGGTCTTAGTTGCGGCACGCGGGCTCCTAGTTGTGGCATGTGAACTCTTAGTTGCGGCATGCATGTGGGATCTAGTTCCCTGACCAGGGATCAAACCTGGGCCCATTGAATTGGGAGTGTGGAGTCTTAACCACTGTGCCACCAGGGAACTCCCTTACTTTGAATATATTTTAATTGAAATATATTATTCTTTTAAAATTATGCTACTTCGAAAAATCAGAAAGAGAAATTAAGGAAAAAATTCCATTTACCACTGCAACAAAAAGAATAAAATACCTAGGAATAAAACTACCTAAGGAGGCAAAAGGCTTGTGCCCAGAAAACTATAAGATACTCATGAAAGAAATCAAGGATGACACAAACAGACAGAGAGATATACCATGATCTTGGATTGGAAGAATCAATACTGTGAAAATGACTATACTCTCCAAAGCAATCTACAGATTCAATGCAATTCCTATCAAATTACCAATGACATTTTTCATAGAATTAGAACAAAAAATTTTGCAATTTGTATAGAAACACCAAAGAGCCCCAATAGTCAAAGCAATATTGAGAAAGAAAAACGGAGCTGGAGGAATCAGGCTTCCTGACTTCAGACTATACTACAAAATTACAGTCGTCAAAAAAGTATGGTACTGGAAGAAAAACAGAATGTAAGGCCAGACACTATCAAACTCTTAGAGGAAAGCATAGGCAGAACACCCTTTGACATAAATTGCAGCAATATCTTTTAGGATCCACCTCCTAGAGTAATGAAAATTTAAAAAAAAATAAGCAAATGGGACATGATTAAACTTAAAAGTTTTGTACAGCAAAGGAAACTATAAACAAGACAAAAAGACAACCCTCAGAATGGGAGAAAATATTTGTAAACAAAGCAACTGACAGGGACTAATCTCCAAAATATACAAACAGCTCAATATAAAAAAATTCAAATATCCCAAAATATCAAACATCAAACAACCCAATCAAAAAATGGATGGAAGACCTCATGTGCCAAGAGACACATGAAAAGATACTCAACATCACTAATTATTGGAGAAATGCAAATCAAAACTACGATGAGGTATCACCTCACACTGGTCAAAATAGCCATCATCAAAAAATCTACAGACAATAAATGCTAGAGAGGGTGTGGAAAAAGGGAACCCTCCTCACTGTTGGTGGGAATGTAAATTGGTACAGACACTATGCAGAACAGTATGGAGGTTCCTTAAAAAACTAAAAATAGAACTACCATATGACCCAGCAATCCCACTCCTGGACATATATCCAGAGAAAACCATAATTCCAAAAGATACATGCACCCCAGTGTTCATTGCAGCACTATTTACAATAGCCAGGACATGGAAGCAACCTAAATGTCCATCAACAGAGGAATGGATAAAGAAGATGTGGTACGTATATACAATGGAATATTACTCAGCCATAAGAAGGAACGAAATTGTGCCATTTGCAGAGACATGGATGGACCTAGAGTCTGTCATACAGAGTGAAGTAAGTCAGAAAGAGAAAAACACCTCCTCATCAGCATTTGTTATCTCTCATCTTTGGGGGGATATCTATTCTAACAGGTGTGAGGTGATATTTCATTGTGGTTTTGATTTACACTTCCCCAATGATCAGTGATGTTGAGAATCTTTTCATGTACCTGTTGGTCATCTGTATGTCTTCTTTGGAAGAATGTCTATTCAGATTCTCTGCTCATTTTTTAATCAGATTTTTTAGAGTATTGTTGTTGTTCTTGTTGATATTGAGTCGTATGTGTTCTTTATATATTTTGGATATTAACCCCTTAGCAGACACATGATTTGCAAATATTTTCTCCCATTCATTTTGTTGATGGTTTCCTTTGCTGTGCAGAAGCTTTTTAGTTTGATGTAGTCCCACTAGTTTATTTTATACTTTTGTTGCCTTTGCTTTTGGTGTCAAATCCAAACAATCATCACCAAGACCAATGTCAAGGAGCTTACTGCCTGTGTTTTCTTCTACGAGTTTTATGGTTTCAGGTCTTACATTCAGTTATTTAATGCATTGAGTTAACTTTGTGTATAGTGTAAGATAGTAGTCCAGTTTCATTGTTTTGCATGTGGTTGTGCAGTTTTCCCAACACCATTGAAGAGACTGTCCTTTCCCCATAGTATGTTCTTGGTTCTTTTTTCATAAGTTAATTGACCATATTTGCATAGGTTTACTCCTGGGTTCTCCATGCTGTTCTATGTATCTATGTGTCTGTTTTTAAGCCAATACCATACTATTTTGATCACTATAGCTTTGTAATACAGTTTGAAATGAAGAAGCATTTTGACATCAGCTTTATTTTCTTGGTCTTTTGTAGTTCCTTACAAGTTTTAGGATTGTTAGTTCTATTTCTCTGTGAAACACCATTGGAATTTTCATAGGGATTGCATTGAATCTGTAGATTACTTTGGGTAGCGTGGACATTTAAAAACTATTAATTCTTTCAATACATGAGCATGTAATATCTTTCCATTTATTTTTGTCTTCTTAAATTTCTTTCATTAATGTCTTTTAGTTTTCAGTATACAGGTCTTTCACCTCCTTGGTTAAATTTATTACTATGTATTTTATTCTTTTTCATGCAAACTATAATAGGGATTTTTTTCTTAATTTCTCTTTCTGTTTGTTCATTATTAGTGTATAAAAAGCAACAGATTTCTGCATGTAGATTTTGTATCCTGCAACCTTACTAAATTTATTTATTATTTCTAATCATTTTTGGATGGAGTCTTTAGGGTTTACTGTATATAATATCATGTTATCTGCAAATAGTGACAGCTTTATTTCTTCATTTCCAATTTCGATGCCTTTTATTTAGTTTTCTTGCAGAGTTGCTCTGGCTAGGAGCCTATCTGTGTTTTTATATTTAAATGAATTTCTTACACACAACACATAATTGGGTCTTGTTTTTTTTTTAACATCTTTATTGGAGTATAATTGCTTTACAATGTTGTGTTAGTTTCTGCTATATAACAAAGTGAATCAGCTATATGTATACATATTTTCCCATATCCCCTCCCTTTTGCATCTCCCTCCCATCCTCCCTATGCTACCCTTCTAGGTGGTGACACAGCACCAAGCTGATCTCCCTGTATGATGCAGCTGCTTCCCACTAGCTATCTATTTTACATTTGGCAGTGTATATATGTCAATGCTAGCCTCTCACTTCATCCCAGCTTACCCTTCCCCCTCCCCGTGTCCTCAAGTCCATTCTCTATGTCTGCATCTTTACTCATGTCCTGGCCCTATGTTCATCTAACATTTTTTTTTTAAGATTACATATATATGTGTTAACATTCGGTACTTGTTTTTCTCTTTCTGACTTACTTCACTCTGTATGACAGACTCTAGGTCCATCCACCTCACTACAAGTAACTCAATTTTCTTTCCTTTTATGGCTGAGTAATATTCCATTCTATATATGTGCCACATCTTCTTCATCCATTCATCTGTCGATGGACTTAGGTTGCTTCCATGTCCTGGCTATTGTAAATAGTGCTGCAGTGACCATCATGGTACATGACTCTTTTTGAATTATGGTTTTCTCAGGGTATATGCCCCATAGTGGGATTGCTGGGTCGTAGGTAGTTCTATTTTTAGTTTTTAAGGAACCTCCATACTGTTCTCCATAGTGGCTGTATCAATTTACATTCCCACCAACACTTCAAGAGGGTTTCCTTTTCTCCACACCCTCTCCAGCATTTATAGTTTGTAGTTTTTTCATGATGGCCATTCTGACCAGTGTGAGGTGATACCTCATTGTACTTTTGATTTGCATTTCTCTACTGATTAGTGATGTTGAGCATCCTTTCATGTGTTTGTTGGCAATCTCTACATCTTCTTTGGAGAAATGTCTATTCGGGTCTTCTGCCCATTTTTGGATGGGGTTGTTTTTTTTTTTTGATATTGAGCTGCATGAGCTGCTTGTATATTTTGGAGATTAATCCTTTGTTAGTTGCTTCATTTGCAAATATTTTCTCCCATGCTGAGGGGTGTCTTTTCGTCTTGTTTATGGTTTTCTTTGCTGTGCAAAAGCTTTTAAGTTTCATTAGGTCCCATTTGTTTATTTTTGTTTTTATTTCCATTACTCTAGGAGGTAGGTCAAAAAACATGTAACTGTCCAGTTTTCCCAGCACCACTTATTGAAGAGGCTGTCATTTCTCCATTGTATATTCTTGCCTCCTTTATAAAAGATAAGGTAACCATCTGTGCATGGGTTTATCTCTGGGCTTTCTATCCTGTTCCATTTATCTATATTTCTATTTTTGTGCCAGTACCATACTGCCCTGATTACTGTAGCTTTGTAATATAGTCTGAAGTCAGGGAGCCTGATTCCTCCAGCTCTATTTTTCTTTCTCAAGATTGCTTTGGCTATTCGGGGTCTTTTGTGTTTCCATACAAATTGTGAAATTTTTTGTTCTAATTCTGTGAAAAATGCCATTGCTAGTTTGATAGGGATTGCACTGAATCTGTAGATTGCTTTGGGTAGTGGAATCATTTTCACAATGTTGATTCTTCCAATCCAATAACATGATATATCTCTCCATCTGTTTGTGTCTCTTTCATTTCTTTCTTAAGTGCCTTATAGTTTTCTGCATACAGGTCTTTGTCTCCTGTAGTAGGTTTATTCCTAGGTATTTTATTCTTTTTGTTGCAATGGTAAATGGGAGTGTTTCCTTAATTTCTCTTTCAGATTTTTCATCACTAGTGTATAGGAATGCAAGAGATTTCTGTGCATTAATTTTGTATCCTGGTACTTTACAAAATTCATTGATTAGCTCTAGTAGTTTTCTAGTAGCATCTTTAGGATTCTCAATGTATATGTATTCTCACGTCATCTGCAAACAGGGAAAGTTTTACTTCGTCTTTTCTGATTTGGATTCCTTTTATTTCTTTTTCTTCTCTG
>NC_041222.1:84672172-84693832 GCF_002837175.3 Physeter macrocephalus
AATAATGGTGAGAGTGGGCAACCTTGTCTTGTTCCTGATCTTAGAGGAAAGGATTTGTTTTTCACCATTGAGAATGATGGTGGCTGTGGGTTTGTCATATATGGCCTTTATTATGTTAAGGTAGGTTCCCTCTATGCCTACTTCCTGGAGGGTTTTTATCATAAATGGGTACTGAATTTTGTTGAAAGCTTTTTCTGCATCTATTGAGATAATCATATGGTTTTTATCCTTCACTTCGTTAATATGGTGTATCACATTGAATGATTTGCATATATTGAAGAATCCTTGCTTTCCTGGTATAAATCCCACTGATCATGGTGTATGATCGCTTTAATGTGCTGTTGGATTCTGTATGCTAGTATTTAGTTGAGGATTTTTGGAACTATGTTCATCAGTGATATTGGCCTGTAGGGTTTTTTTTTGTGACATGTTTGTCTGATTTTTGGTATCAGGGTGATGGTGGCCTTGTAGAATTAGTTTGGGAGTGTTCCTCCCTCTGCTATATTTTGCAAGAGTTGGAGAAGGATGGGTGTTAGTTCTTCCTTAAATGTTTGATAGAATTCACCTGGGAAGCCACCTGGTTCTGGGCTTTTTTTTGTTGGAAGATTTTTAATCACAGTTTCAATTTCAGTGCTTGTGACTGGTCTGTTTATATTTTCTATTTCTTCCTGGTTCAGTCTCAGAAGATTGTGCTTTTCTAAGAATTTGTCCATTTCTTCCAGGTTGTCCATTTTATTGGCCTTTAGTTGCTTTTAGTAGTCTCTCATGATCCTTTGTATTTCTGCAGTGTCAGTTGTTACTTCTCCTTTTCCATTTCTAATTCTGTAGATTTGAGTCTTCTCCCTTTTTTGCTTGATGAGTCTGGCTAATGGTTTATCAGTTTTGTTTATCTTCTCAAAGAACCAGATTTTAGTTTTATTGATCTTTGCAACTGTTGCCTTCATTTCTTTTTCATTTGTTTCTGATCTGATCTTCATGATTTCTTTCCTTCTGCTAAATTTGGGGGTTTGTTGTTGTTCTTCTTCTTCTTTCTCTAATTGGTTTAGGTGTAAGGTTAGGCTGCTTATTTGAGATTTTTCTTGTTTCTTGAGGTAGGATTGTATTGCAATAAACTTCCCTCTTAGAACTGCTTTTGCTGCATCCCACAGGTTTTGGGTCCTCGTGTTCTCATTGTCATTTGTTTCTAGGTGTTTTTTATTTCTTCTTTGATTTGTTCAGTGATCTCTTGGTTATTTAGTAGTGTATTGTTCAGCCTCCATGTGTTTGTATTTTTTACATTGTTTTTCCTGTAATTGATATCTAGTCTTATAGCATTGTGGTCAGAAAAGATACTTGATATGATTTCACTTTTCTGAAATTTACCAAGGCTTGATTTGTGTCCCAGGATATGATCTATCCTGGAGAATATTCCATGATTACTTGAGAAGAAAATGTATTGTGTTCTTTTTGGATGGAATGTCCTATAAATATCAATTAAGTCCATCTTTTTTAATGTGTCATTTAAAGCTTGTGTTTCCTTATTTATTTTCATTTTGGATGATCTGTCCATTGGTAAAAGTGGGGTTTTAATATTGTTAAATTACTAATATTGTGTTACTGTCGATTTCCTCTTTTATGGTTGTTAGAAATTGCCTTATGTATTGACGTGCTCCTATGTTGGGTGTATAAATATTTACAATTGTTATATCTTCTTCTTGGATTGATCCCTTGATCATTCTGTAGTGTCCTTCCTTGTCTCTTGTAAAATTCTTTATTTTAAAGTCTATTTTATCTGATATGAGTATTGCTACTCCAGCTTTCTTTTGATTTCCATTTGCATGGAATATCTTTTTCCATCCCCTCACTTTCAGTCTGTATGTGTCCCTAGGTCTGAAGTGGGTCTCTTGTAGACAGCATATGTATGGGTCTTGTTTTTGTATCCATTCATCCAGTCTATGTCTTTTGGTTGGAGCATTTAATCCATTTACATTTAAGGTAATTATTGTTATGTATGTTCCTTTTACCATTTTCTTAATTGTTTTGGATTTGTTATTGTAGGTCTTTTCCTTCTCTTGTGTTTCCTGCCCAGAGAAGTTCCTTTAGCATTTTTTGTAAAGCTGGTTTGGTGGTGCTGAATTCTCTTAACTTTTGGTTGTCTGTAAAGGTTTTAATTTCCCTGTCGAATTGGAATGAGATCCTTGATGGGTAGAGTAATCTTGGTTGTAGGTTTTTTCCTTTCATCACTTTAAATATGTCCTGCCACTCCTTTCTGGTGTGCAGAGTTTCTGCTGAAAGATCAGCTGTTAACCTTATGGGGATTCCCTTGTATGTTATTTGTTGCTTTTCCCTTGCTGCTCTTAACATTTTTTCTTTGTATTTAATTTTCGATAGTTTGATTAATATATGTCTTGGTGGGTTTCTCCTTGGATTTATCCTGTATGGGACTCTCTGTGTTTCCTGGACTTGATTGACTCTTTACTTTCCCATGTTAGGGAAGTTTTCAACTATAATCTCTTCAAATATTTTCTCAGACCCTTTCTTTTTCTCTTCTTCTTCTGGGACTCCTATAATTCAAATGTTCGTGTGTTTAATGTTGTCCCAGAGGTCTGGGACTGTCCTCAATTCTTTTCATTCTTCTTTCTTTACTCTGCTCTGTGATAGTTATTTCCCCTATTTTATCTTCCAAGTCACGTATCCGTTTTTCTGCCTCAGTTATTCTGCTATTGATTCCTTCTAAAGAATTTTTAATTTCATTTATTGTGTTGTTCATCATTGTTTGTTTGCTCTTTAGTTCTTCTAAGTCCTGGCTATACGTTTCTTGTATTTTCTCCATTCTGTTTCCAAGACTTTGGATCATCTTTGCTATCATTACTCTGAATTCTTTTTCACGTAGACTGCCTATTTCCTCTTCATTTGTTTTGTCTGGTGGGTTTTTCCCTTGCTCCTTCATCTGCTTCATATTTCTCTGTCTTCTCATTTTGTTTAACTTACTGTGTTTGGGGGTTCCTTTTCACAGGCCACAGGTTCGTAGTTCCCGTTGTTTTTGGTGTCTGCTCCCATTGCATGAGGTTGGTTCATTGGCTTGTGTAGGCTTCCTGGTGGAGGGGAGTGGTGCCTGTGTTCTGGTGGATGAGGCTGGATCTTGTCTTTCTGGTGGGCAGGGCCGATTCCGGTGGTGTGTTTTGGGGTGTCTGCGAACTTAGTATGATTTTAGGCAGCCTCTCTGCTAATGGGTGGGGTTGTGTTACTGTCTTGCTAGTTGTTTGGCATGCGGCGTCCAGCACTGGAGTCTGCTGGCCATTGGGTGGACCTGGGTTTTAGTGTTGAGATGGAGATCTCCGGGAGAGCACTCACAGATTGATATTACATGGCGCCAGATGGTCTCTGGTTGTCCAATGTCCTGAACTCGCCTCTCCCACTTCAGAGACTCAGGTCTGACACCATGCTGGAGCACCAAGACCCTGTCAGCCACACGGCTCTGAAGAAAAGGGAGAAAAAAAGAATGAAAAAAATTTAAAATAATAATAATAATAAAGAAGAGAGCAACCAAACCAATAAACAAATCCAAACGATAACAAGTGCTAAAAACCATACTAAGATAAACATAAAAATCAGAAACAAATCAGTCACAGAAAGCAAACCCCAAGTCTACAGTTGCTCCCAAAGTCCACCACCTCAATTTTGGGATGATTCGTTGTCTATTCAGGTATTCCACAGATGCAGGGTACATCAAGTTGATTGTGGGGATTTAATCTGCTGTTCCTGAGGCTACATGGAGAAATTTCCCTTTCTCTTCTTTGTTTGCACATTTTCTAGGGTTTAGCTTTGGGTTGGGCCCCACCTCTGCCTGTAGGTCACCCTCAGGCATCTGTTCTTTGCCCAGACGGGATGGGGTTAAAGCAGCAGCTGATTGGGAGGCTCTGGCTCATTCAGGCCTGGGGGAGGGAGGCATATGGTGGTCATAATTGGAATGTAGAGCGAGACTGCCACGGCAGAGACCTACATGATCTTGCAACAGCCTGAGGTGTGCAGTGTGTTCTCCTGAGGAAGTTGTCCCTGGATCACGGGACCCTGGCAGTGGCGGGCTGCACAGGCTCCCAGGGGTTGTGGATGGTGACCTGTGCTTGCACACAGGATTCTTGGTGGCTGCAGCAGCAGCGTTAGCATTTCATGCCCATCTCTGGGGTCTGAGCTGATAGCCACAGTTCACGCCCATCTCTGGAGCTCGTTTAGGTGGTGCTCTGCCTTCTGTGGGCAGTCAAGGAAGGAATCCCCTCTCCTCACGCACCCCAAAACAATGGTCTCTTGCCTCTTAGACAAGTCCAGACTTTTTCTTGGACTCCCTCCTGGCTAGCTGTGGTGCACTAGCCCCCTTCAGGCTGTGTTCATGCAGCCAACCCCAGTCCTCTCCCTGCGATCTGACCTCTGAAGCCTGAGCCTCAGCTCCCAGCCCCCATCTGCCCCGGTGGGTGAGCAGACAAACCTCTCAGGCTGGTGAGTCCTGGTCAGCACTGATCCTCTGTGTGGGAAGCTCTCCGCTTTGCCCTCTGCACCCCTGTTGCTGCACTCTCCTCTATGGCTCCAAAGCTTCCCCCCCACTTACCCAGTCTCCACCAGTGAAGGGTTTTCCTAGTGTATGGAAACTTTTCCTCCTTCACAGCTCCCTCCCAGAGGTGCAGGTTTCATCCCTATTCTTTTGTCTCTGTTTTTTCTTTTTACTTTTGCCCTACCCAGGTATGTGGGGATTTTCTTGTCTTTTGGGAGAAATGCACAGTGCACTTCAGGCTGTTGCAATGTCACATAGGTGACGTAGTACATTTTTTCTTTCAGTACTTAAAGATGTTCCTTTATTGTCTTCTGACCTGCACGGTTTCTGAACAGAAGTTTATTGTCATTCTTACTTTGCTCTTGTAATATGCCTTTTTTTTCTCTAGCTGCTTTATAAGATTTTCTCTTTATCATTGGTTTTCAACAATTTGGTAATCATGTACCTTGGTGTGGTTTTTTAAAATGATTCTTCTATTTGGGGTTTGTTGAGCTTCATAGATATTTGGGTTTACACTTTTCCTCAAATTTGGAAATTTTCAAGTATCACTTTTTTAGATATTTTTCTTCCTTTTCTCTCCTTTTAGGACTCCAATTACAAGTCTATTAGACCACTCAGTATTGTAACACAACTCAGTAAAGTCCTTTTCTTTTTTTCAGTCTTGTTTTTTCTCTGTGTGCTTTATTTTGGATAGTTTCTATTGCTACAGCTACAAGTTCACTGATCTGTTATTCTTCAGATACTAGTTTGCTTTTAATTCCATCTAGTGTATTTTTCATTTCAGTATCCTATTTTTCATCTCTACAACTTCCACTTAGGTCTTTTTTTTCCTCTTCCAGTTTTATTGATGTACATCACTGTACACGTTTAAGGTGTACAGCATAATGATTTGACTTACCTACACCTTGAAATGCACTTGCGTCTGTTTTATATCTTCTGTTTCTTTCCTCATTATGTTCACATTTTTCTTCATTACCTTGAACATAGTTATAAGATTTATAGTTGTTTTAATATTTTTATCTATTAACTCCATTATCTCTGTCATTTCTCAGTCTGTCCCTACTGACTGATTTTTCTCCTGGTTATGGGTCATGTTTTCTTGCTTCTCTGCCTGCCTGGTAACTTGTATTTGAATATTACATATTGTGAGTTTTACAGTGCTTTTCAGTGCTGGATACTGTTACATTATTTTAAAGGGTTGTATTTTGTTCTGGCAGCAGTTAAGTTACTTTCAGATCAATTTGATCATTTTAAGGTTTAATTTTAAGACATTATGGATGTTTCAGAGTAACTCTTATTCTGGGGAAAATTCAGTCCTGCTACTAGGCCTGGTCCTTGTGAACATGGTACTCAATGCCCCAGGCATTAGGAGGCCTGTGGGAACACAAAATATTTCCAGACTTATCTAAACTCCAGGAATTCTTCTGTCTACTGCTTTCTGGGATTTCTTTCCTTGGTGTGAGAGAGTTTCCTCCCAAACATGCACAAGTACTCTAATACAGATTCAACAGGATCCTTCTGCAGATGCCTGGGACTCTCTCTGTGATACAATCCTTCTCTGTATTCTGTCCTGAAATTTCCAACCTTTTGACTTCCCCAGAACCCAATATCTATCTCTTGAACTCAGAATACTTCTGAGTATTGTTGGGTTTTCCTGTCCTGTCCCGCATTGCTCCTTGGAAGTTGGCTCCAGGCAGTAAGTTGGGATAATTGTAGGGCTCACCTCATTTGCTTCCTTTCAGCTTCTCAGTCTTGTGCTACCTGATTTCCAATGTCTGAAAACTGTTGTTTCAGATATCCTGTCCAGTTTTCTAATTTTTATGGCCAGAGGGAAATTCCCATAGCATTTAATCCTTCATGGACAGAAGTACAAGTCATCCATTAAGTTCTTAATTTCAGTTACCATAGTTTTAAATTCTAGAGTTTCCATTTGATTGTTTTTAATAGTTTCCAGTTCTCTGAAAAAAATTCTCTATTTTCTTATTGGATGTATTAAAGACATGAACTATGAAACAATTATTTTAAAGTCCATGTCTGATAATCCCAGTATCTGAGCCATCTGTGGGACTGTCTTAGGTCTTATTTTGCTTCTCTTAATTTTTCTGGTTAATTATTGTCTTTTTTAATGCCTGCCTATATTTGGTTGAGTGCCAGATATTTGCGGTTTAAAAATTATGGAGATAATTTGAGACTTTGGATTCCTTCTCATGCAGAGAGGATTTACTTCTACTTCTGGCAGGCTGTTAGTAAGGGACAGACCACCTTATTTCAACAAAGGACTGAGCTGACTGAAAGCTGGCTTTTGTACTTTTGAGAGCTGATCTGCTTCCTATTTGCCCTTTCTCCTAGGCTGTAACCCTTCAGGGACCAAGCTGGGAGCCTGGGTGTTGGATAGGCCTCCCCTCCTTGGCCAAATTTGATTGACAATTGTTGCCCCCACACCCATGGAACCACCAATAGTCTCACTGAACTTCTCAGCCTCTGCAGCAGCAGCATTTGTTTCTGTCAAATATATTGAGGAGAAAATGTACCAGATGTCAGGCTCCCCTAAATGGGCTTCCTATCTCTCTGCAATTCTGTCAAAAGGTGTGTCTTTGAATTTTGTCCAGATTTTCTAGTTGTTCTTGGTTGTGAGGGTTGGTTTGAAACAAACTGGTTCACCATTGCAGAAAATGAAACTCAGCCCTGATTTCTTTTTAGTAACATTTTTGAGGCTAAGAGGTTATGCCCAATGATGAAATCGACTAACTAAAATCTTCCCTGTAGTCAAATCTAACTCTAATTCCCTGAACACTGAGATTATAAACATGAACAGAACTCTACCTAAATAGCTATGGTAGATATACACCTTAATGAAGCCAGACAGGAGCATCCTTAAACTAAAACAATTTCAAGCAGAAGAGATTTACTACCATGACATACGCAAATACCTTATTGAAAAAGGAAGTGGTCACCTATGGTACCGTGTGCTTAGGAACAAAGCTTATAATATTAATATCCAGGAAAAAAACATTATAATGGTAGTTTCTAGCATATCCAGTCTCCAGAAAATGAATTTTCTGAGATTGTATCATAAAAATTTTCTGTCCATATACTTCTATTAAACTCTAGACCCCTTTTCTCCATTGCCTCTAGTATCTTCCCCTGGATGTCCAACAGCACCTCAGACTCAAGTGTCTAGGCTAACCTTCCTCTCTTCCCCCCAAATCCTTGTTTTTCAGAGAAAAATTTCTGAGAGTACAGAGATGAAACTATTTTAATAAGGGCTACATCTGGAGAGTTTAACTGTGGAACTGGAGAGGAACGGAAGTCAAGGAGAAACTTTTGCTTCTTTTCTTTTACTCCTCTACAATCTTGAAAAAAAATTAACTACGAATGTCACCCCTAAAATATAACAAAACTGTCTCTCCCATTCTCTCTCTTGGCCATTAAGGCAAGAACCTTGGAGCCCTCCCAAGGTGACTGTTTCCACCCCTCCCTGTCCACTTGACACCAGGCCCTCTTTCCAACCCCACCATCACACGTGTACACAGAATGACTTCTGTAGCCACTCCCCCAGCCTTCCAACCTTCCCACCACACTCCAGTCTGCTCCACTCCAATTTGAATTCCTCTTTAAATTGTCTCAAATGCACAGCCGAGCAATGGAGTAGCAATGGCACCTCATCGCTGTGCCCAGGATGAAGTCCCACGTCCTTGGCATGAAACAGAAACTCCTCATGACCCAGTCTCAGCAAACCAGATAGACCTGAACCCAGGCCCTCACCTTCCATGTCTGCTCATTTCTCAACATCGCTGAGCTTCTTATCCAGATGAGGGGTTGACAGAGCTCACCAGTCAGATTTTCATGAGCTGTGAAGATAGGACTCGTGACAGTGCCCTGCATGGCACTAAAGGTGGCCCATAATACTGTTACTTTTTTTTTCCTTTTTCTCTTAATTCTCATATATGTATAACACATGCTTAAGGCCAACACCACTTGCCACCCAAATTCTTACCTCAGTGCCATTTATCAGTATGGTATTGTAAAAACAACACAAGTTTGCAAATCTTATGAGCCTGGATTCAGTCATGGAAGGTGACTTACCATTTTTTTAAACATCTTTATTGGAGTATAATTGCTTTGCAATGTTGTGTTAGTTTCTGCTGTATAACAAAGTGAATCAGCTATATGTATACATATATCCCCATATACCCTCCCTCTTGCATCTCCCTCCCACCCTCCCTATTGACTTACCATTTTTGAGGCTCAGTTTTCTCTTCCAAAAAGAGAATCTCATTGGGGTGTTTGGAGAATGAAAAGGAAAAGGGGTATAAGGCCCCAGGCACAGGTCCTGACACAGCAGTCCTGCAACAGACACCAATCTGCCCCTTGTCCTCCAGGGTCCCTGTTCTTATCCTCAGTGCAGGTCCTTCCTCAGCCTTCAGCACCCAGCTAGGGGCCACTTGCTCTGTGGTCCTGCAGCACAGTTGGGGCAGCATTCATCCCGGGCATGGTATGCAGAATAATTGCCTCCAAAGGTGTCCCTGTTCTAATCTCCAGAGCCTGTGACTATGTTAGCTTACATGGCAAAAGAGACTTTGCAGATGTGGTGGAGTTGAGGCTCTTGAGGTGAGACTTTCCTGGATTTTCCAAGTTGTCTCAATGTAATTCCAAAGGTCCTTACAGTATGGAGGCAAGAGAGTCAAAGAAACAATGTGGCAATGGAGGCAGAAGTTGGAGTGATTCTTTCCTCTAGAAGCTGGAAGAGGCAAGGAAATAGATTTTCCCCCAGAGTCCCAGAAGGAACAAGCCCTGCTGACACCTTGATGTTAGCCCTGAGAAACTGATTTCACACTTCTGACCTTCAGAGCTATAAGATGGTAAATGTGCATCTTTTAGGTCACTAAGTTTGTGTTAATTTGTTACCAGCAAAAGGAGACCAGTACAGGGTAACAGCTAGAGCTGGACTCAGCACCACATCATCTTCCCGGTTGTTTGCTGAAGGGGCAATGGCCCATTTCTCTTAAGTCATAGCTCCATATTTGATCTATTTGAAAAACATCAATGCAATGCCTGCTGAATTCAGCCAACAACTGATATGTCCAGAAGGTCAAAATCTGTCCCACTCCACAGTCTTATCATGGTTGTCAGATATCTCCTTTTAATACAGAAATAACTTTGAGGGTTGCTTTCATACCTGTGATTGATCACACCTGAAAACAATCTTTTCTCAATGTGAAAGTGACCAAAAACCTGCAAGGCACACACTTGCCTGACCATAATGAGGACAGGAGGAGGTGGTGCCATCTTCTCCCAACTTGTGGAAGCCACAGGGCTGAGTCAGGTGTGTGGCAGTGTTCTTGTCTGTGGCTCCTACCTTCTCACATTTGTCTGGATGCCAATGAAAAATGCAAGGGCCCAGACTGGCCTATTGGTTTTCAGTAAGCAGAGAGTTGCAAGTGTCACTATAAAATTCATTCATCTTAGAATGAATTTCTTAAGGGATATGTGGTCACTGGTGGGGGGGTGGTATTTATTGCAGGACTTATCAAATCTCCAGATTATCTACCAGGGGTTCTTAAAGTGTAGAATATGTTAGAAATGCACATTCTCAGGCCCCACCCTAGACTGTGTGTTATGGATTGAATGTATGAATTCCTTCCCCAAATTCGTATGTTGAAACCTAACCCCCAATGTGGTGGTATGAGGAGGTGGGGCCTTTAGTGAGTGATGGGGCCTTTAGGGAGTGATTAAGTCATGAGAGTGGAGCCTTCGTGAATGGGATTAGTGACCTTATAGAAGAGATCCCAGAGAGGTCCTTCCCCCCTTCTGCCATATGAGGATACAAGAATTCTCCAACCCAGAAAAGAGCCCTCACCTGACCATGCTGGCACCCGGATCTCAGACTTCCAGACTCCAGAACTCTGAGAAATAAGCTTCTGTTGTTTAAGTTGTGGTACTTTTAGCAACCTGAGCTGACCAAGATGCTACGCATCCCCAAATACCCAGCAATCTGTGTCTCACCAAGCCCCTGGTGACTTGGATGCACACTCAGATCTGAACACTGATCTGCACTACTCTCACCGGATACACCCTTGCAGCAATAATGTGCTATGTAGCCCTTTTTGTGTACTTCCAGTGTCAAAGGCTCACTACCTTCTCTTAGGTTTGCTCATCAAATCTCTTCCTTGTATTGAGTCAAAGTCTGTCCCCATACCCCAAGCTCACTGTCTCCATTCTGCCCTGAGGAGACAGAATAAATAAATCTATTCTATTGATGACCTTCCTCTGGCCCCAGCACTCTGAGGGTGCTCCCACCTGCTTCTGCCTCTCTCAGAGTGACAGAACACTCTGGGAGGCTTGTGCAGCCCTGAGGGGGGAAAAATAGCAGCACCTGGATAGTTCCAGGTCCAGGAGCGCTATCAAGGCAGCCGGAAGCTGTGCAAGCCTTACTGTCTAAAGACACTACCACCTCCTCTGAAGTGGGCAATGGTCAGAGCAGAGACACGGGGTCACCATGGACAGCCAGGACAGAGCAAATCAAGGGAGCTCTGCCATTCCTTGCTTTCTCCCAGCTAGGCTGGCATGACCTGATGGCTCACAGAACTGTATCCTCAAACATCCACCTGGGTTTTATTTTGCTTGCATGCTCACCTTGAGACTCCATCCCAGCTATCTGATGCTCTGTGACATAATTCTCTCTTGGCATTGCCTCCAGCTGCATCAGATTTCTCTCCTGATGTCAGATGGTCTTTGCTCTGAGTCAGCGGTTCATCGTGGCTCTTCCAGTCACCAGAGGTTCACACACCCTTGTCTCCACCAGAACTGTGGGGTGACCCACATCAGCGAATATCAGATGTCTGACACCTCATTGAAGCCTCACCTCCATGAAGCAGGTTTTACTAGTAATACTTTATTAGTATTATTAATAACACTTTACAGATGAGGAAACTGAGGCATAGAGAAGGGCCATAACTTGCTTGAAATCACCCGAGCAAGAAAGTGACATTGCAGAAATTTCATAGGGATACTAACTCTATCCTAACTCTATCACTTATTAATGATATGACCACAGCATTGGTTTCCTGGGGCTGGCGTAACTAAGTACCACAAACTGAGTGGCTTAGAACAGCAGAGATTTAGTCCCTTAGAGTTTTGGAGGCCAGAAGCCTAAAATCAAAGTATCCACAGGGCTGCATTGCCTCTGAAGATCTAGGGGAGAATCTGTTCCAGGCATTCCTCTTAACTTCTAGTGGTTGCTAGCAATCCTTAGTGTTCCCTGGCTTGCAACTGTGTAACTCCAACCTCTGTTTCCCGAGTTACATGGCCTTCTCTCTGTGTGTCTGTCTCCACAGGGCATTTTTCTCTTCTTATAAGGACATCAGTCACATTGGATGGGGTTCGCTTTAATGTCCTCATCTTAACTTGATCATCTGTAAACAGCAAATAAAGTCACATTCACAGGTACCTGGGGTTAGGTGTTCAGCATACCTTTGCTGGACACAATTCAGCCCATAACCAGCACTATACAGCCTTGATCATGTGCATTCACCTCTCTAAATCTCACTTTGCTCATCTCTCCACATAGTTACTCAAAAACTACTCAGGTTGCCCGACCTGTAGGAAGGTCGGGAGGATACCCGCAGACAGCCAAGTGCAGACCTGCCTCTGTGATGTGATGGTCAGATGGCAAATATGCACATTAGAAAAGTAAAACCTAAAGACGCATGCACGTACAGGATGTGGTGTGTGCTGCAAAAAAGTAAACCTAGGAGGGCACTGGGGAGAGCAGCGCCTTTCCTCAGGCCCGGGGGTGGGGGCAGGGACAGCTGCCCTGAGGAACGATGCTGTGGCAGATCCCTGATGGGCTCCAGCTAAGTGGACTTGCAGGTAAGAAGGCCCAGCAGGGAGGGAGGCCCCAGAAAGGAAAGAGCCTGCAGATTTGAGGGGGAGAAGGTTCCAGGGCTGCAGGAGGTGGAGGACATGAGGAAGACTGGAGAGGGAAGTGGGGTAGGGTCCACAGCTGGACAGACAGAATCTGGAGTGACATGATCCAAACCAGGTTTTGGGGAGACACCGGGTAGTGTGGGGGAGTGTTGAAGGAGCTAGAGGGGGCGTCCTCAAAGGATTAGTAGGTGAAGACACAGGGAAAAATCCTTTCCTGGTCCAGGGAACAGTCTGGGCAAAGTTCAGAGGCAGAAGGAAGGAGCTTGGCATATTCAGGAAACCACGACTGTGATGAGACTCAGACTCAATTTTTTTTTTTCTTTTCATCACAAAAATTTTCAAACAGGGAGAACAATGAAAAGACTAGCACGGTGGCCACTCCTATCCACCCCAGTTCAACAACTGTTGATACTTTGCTTTGTCTCTCTATCTACTTTGCAGAGCTGTTTCAGAGTAAGTTACAACTGTCAAAACATTTCATCGTTAAACAGATCCCCCATTATCACACCTAAAAGTTAACACTAAAACCTAAATAGCACACATACCTGGCTCTTTCTGTAATGGCCCTGACAGAAAACAGATGTCATGACTGAGCTGGTGAGTGATGAGAGACAATACAGGACTCTTGACAAGACTGGGCAGTTAGGGAAACAACTGTCACCACACTCTGGAACCCAGAGAAGTAGCTTGTCTCACTCTGTTTAGGCTGCTGTAACCAAACATCACAGAGTGTGTGGATTATAAACAACAGACATTTATTTCTCATGGTTCTGGAAGCCAAAAGTCCAAGATCAAGGCACTGGCAGGTTCAGTGTCTGGTGGGACCTACTTCTAGGTTCATAGACAGCCTGGCTCATAGACAGTTGTCTTTTCACTGTGTCCTCACACAAAGGGTGAGGGTGGTAACCAGACTCAAATTTTTACTCCTCGGTCAACTGGTTGTAAGGAACATTATGGGAGGCCAAAGGCAGTCACTAAGGGACAGAAGACAATGCAGTAGTAGTTGACATTGAAGGAATCTGAGCCATCTGCTCATGCCACTTACTTGGACCTTTCCAACCTGCCTAAGCTTGATTTTGCAAACAAAAGAGAAGCAAAGAGCATTTTGCTCACCATCCAAGTCTACAAAGGTTAACCCACTGCACTGACTGACAGTATACCCTGTGCTTCAGACAGAAAACAATAAGGAGATAACAGAATGCACTCTACAATAGGCCCCTTAGATAGTTAGATGTATCTCAGGAAGAATTTTAATAAACCCAGCTTCTTACATCTTCCCATGCATAGGAAAGCACTATAAGCATTAACTTGATACCTGCTCTTTGTAACTAGCAGTAACCCTTTATCAAGATGTATGCTTGACTGCAGGTATTCCCTAGCCCAAAAAATCATGTATAAACTAGCCTCCCCCACCACCTCTTCAGAGCAGTTGCTCAGAGCTTATGAGAAGCTGTATCCTGGGCTATAATCCTCAGTAAAATGCTAAATAAGATTTAACTCATAACTCTAACATTGCATTTTTCTTTCAGTTGACAGTTTTGGCGACCACGAAGTGACCAAGAGCAGACTTCTCTCCTTCACCTGAACTCTACAAGGATCTGGAGCCTTGGTACCAGCAAGAGCCCCTTTGTGTCCATCCATCTCCTCAGCAAGTCCAAACAACTGGGTAAGTATCTCCTGGTCTAGGATTTCCTGCCTTGGTTAATGATCCTGAGCTTTATTCAGTGGTTGGTAAACTTGATCTAAAGAGTAGGTTTTCCTTGAACTTAAGTTCAAGAAGAAGTACCTGGCTTCCCCAGTTGAAAGACACTGGGAGGTTGCTCAGTTGAAAGACACTGAGAAGGTCTGGACTGGGTGATTAACTAGGGGGATGACAGGGTGTCTTTCCTTGAATTGCCTATTTTAACTGGGTTTGTCAGAATAAAAATAAAGATACCAGAATAAAAATAAAGATAAAGATAACTTTCATCTCCAAAGATAAGGGAAACAGGTCCTCCTGGCCAGTTAAGGCTTACTCCAGGAACTGAGAAATTTACAGGAGTGGTAGAAGCAAGCCCTCATACTATGTAGCAGTCCCATCAGTAAGCCCACTCATTAATTGAAAGAATGTTACTCATCCGGGGACACACATATAAGAATTGGCCATCCAGTGCTCTGAGCACCCATGGCAGTTGTAGACTGACAGACAGAGAAACCAAGACACATAAAAGATCTGAAACTACTCTAGGGTGACAGCTAGAGGAGTTAAGCTCACAAACAGCACACTGGCCCCCTATACAGTTTTCAATAGTAATTTTATCCCAACAAACCAACTTTAAATTGGGAAATAAAGCAAATAAATCCTCCCAAACAGAAGAAAGAGAGGTGCCAGATAGACAACGTCTGACTAACACCCCAGCCAGGTTCATGTAAAATATGTTTGGAGTTTATACTTGCAATTATTTACTTAATTATAGAAACCATACTAAAGGAGATCTCACCCCAAAATGGTCAAGATGGGGTTCTTTTGACATTCAAAAATTGTGTTGTTGTGGTTTTTTTCATACACAGCTAGAGAAAGCCAACTATAAGGTCAAACTGAATGGAATGCTTATTTTGATTGGTTATTTAGAAGCTTCTAAAAGAGGAAAGGATAAAGTAACTTCTTTGAAAGAAACCAAGAAAAAAATTGCTGAAAGCTATATCAGAATTTTAAAAAGCTGCTAGTGCTGAGCCTGCCTCTCCTTCTGCTCCTCCCTCACATCCTCTTTTATCTGAACTGCCTGGTCCAGACACTATCTCTTTTTCTCTGTCTCCTGCTCCCTCTCCTCCAGTAAGGGAGGACATAAAATCAGAAATAATTATAATTCCCATTAAGGAGAACCCTACGAAGTGGTAAACTGTCCTTAGTGCTTACATATACACCCTGGACCTAAGCAGGACTTAAAGGCTTCAACTAAGAAATTTCCCTATCCTAGTCAAGACCCATTGGGATTTGCTAAGAAATTTGAATTAATTATCTGAACTTATAAGCCCAAATATTCAGAACTGTAACAATTGATACAGCTATTAGTTTCTGAAAGTAAAGGAAAAGAATGGATAGAAAAAGCAGAATGGTAACACCACTTAAAACACCACTTAAAGAATTTTGACTTGCATAGTCCAGAGGCTCAAATTGAGTGCAAGGAATTAGCTAATAGGTTGCACAGACTTAACCCAGAACTTTTTCCAAAATCTATAGACTACAAAGATTCAATGGTGTAAGTAAAGGGCAGATGAATCAATTCTGAATTATTATGAGAGGTTTGAAAAAACTTTTAAGCAACATGAAACCTGAATCATTCTCTAATCACCAAGGTGATCCTTTGCTTAACTCTGCCTTTTTAGAAGCCTTAGATGAGGAATTGACTCTAAAAAATACAATTTAGGTTGGTCCTCATTACATGGCCCTTATCATGTTGACCAAGCAACTTTTCAAAATGATTGAAAAGAAGGAAAAACTACATCTATAAAAATTATAAACCTTCAATTGCATCAATTAAATAATCAATGTCTGTCAATGTTTAATCAACCTCCTTTCAATCCACAACTGACAGAGGGATCTGGACTTTGCTTTTACTGAAAAAGGCCAGGAAATCAGAAAAGGGACTGCAGAAAAAGAAAGAGATATTTTGAGAGGAGACAAGATTTCAGACTGGAATTTCAAGCTAAACAAGAATGGGACTGACCTGCTTTGGAAAGTAGCATTTGGAAGCCTGTGGTTGTTACAGCCACGTCGTGAGAAGACCCAGTCCTTCTCAGATACTTGTACAAATTCCATTTCATTGCTCATGCCTTAATTGATGGTCCACTTCAGTGTATGAAATTAGGAGAGATTTGTTCAAGATGGCGGAGTAGAAGGACGTGCTCTCACTTCTTCTTGCAAGAGCACTGGAATCACAACTAACTGCTGAACAATCATTGACAGGAAGACATTGGAACTCATCACAAAAGATACCGCACATCCAAAGAAAAAGGAGAAGCCACAATGAGATGGAAGGAGGGCCACAATCACAATAAAATCAAATCCCATAACTGCTGTGTGGGTGACTCACAAACTAGAGAACACTTATACCACAGAAGTCCACCCACCGGAGTGAAGGTTCTGAGTCTCATGTCAGGCTTCCCAACCTGAGGGTCTGGCAACAGGAGCAGGAATTCTTAGAGAATCAGACTTTGAAGGCTAGTGGGATTTGATTGCAGGACTTCAACAGGACTGGGGGAAACAGAGACTACACACTTGGAGGGCACACCCAAAGTACTGTGTGCATTGGGACCCAGGGGAAGGAACCAGACCCACCGGCTAGTGTTGGAGGGTCTCCTGCAGAGACAGACAGTGGCTGTGTCTCACTGTGAGGACAATGACACTGGCAGCAGAAGTCCTAGGAAGTACTCCTTGGTGTGAGCCCTCCCAGAGTCTTCCATTAGCCCCACCAAAGATCCCAGGTAGGCTCCAGTGTTGGGTCGCCTCAGGCCAAACAACCAACAGGGAGGGAACCCAGCCCCACACATCAGCAGACAAGCAGATTAAAGTTTTACTGAGCTCTGCCCACCAGAGCAAGAGTCAGCTCTACCCACCACCAGTCCCTCCCACCAGGAAACGTGCACAAGCCTCTTAGATAGCCTCATACACCAGAGGGCAGACAGCAGAAGCAAGAAGAACCACAATCCTGCAACCTGTGGAACAAAAACCACATTCACAGAAAGATAGGCAAGACGAAAAGACAGAGGGCTATGTACCAGATGAAGGAACAAGATAAAACCCCAGAAAAACAACTAAATGAAGTGGAGATAGGCAACCTTCCAGAAAAAGAATTCAGAATAACGATAGTGAAGATGATCCAGGACCTCGGAAAAAGAATGGAGGCACGTCGAGACACATAGTAATCAAATTGGCAAAAATTAAAGACAAATTATTGAAAGCAGCAAGGGAAAAATGACAAATAACATACCAGGGAACTCCCATAAGGTTAACAGCTGATTTCTCAGCAGAAATTCTGCAAGCCAGAAGGGAGTGGCATGATATACTTAAAGTGATGAAAGGGAAGAACCTACAACCAAGCTTACTCTACCCAGCAAGGATCTCATTCAGATTTGATGGAGATAGCAAAAGCTATACAGAGAAACAAAAGCTAGGAGAATTCAGCACCACCAAACCAGCTTTACAACAAATGCTAAAGGAACTTCTCTAAGTGGGAAACACAAGAGAAGAAAACGACCTACAAAAGCAGACCCAAAACAATTAAGAAAATGGTCATAGGAACATACATATTGATAATTACCTTAAACGTGATTGGATTAAATGCTCCAACCAAAAGACACAGGCTCGCTGAATGGATACAAAAACAAGACCTATATATATGCTCTCTACAAGAGACCCACTTCAGACATTGGGACACATACAGACTGAAAGCGATGGGATCGAAAAAGGTATTCCATGCAAATGGAAATCAAAAGAAAGCTGGAGTAGCAATAGTCATAACAGATAAAATAAACTTTAAAAGAAAGAATGTTACAAGAGACAAGGAAGGACACTACAAAATGATTAAAGGATCAATCCTAGAAGAAGATATAACAATTATAAATATATATGCACCCAATATAGGAGCACATCAATGCATAAGGCAACTACTAACAGCTATAAAAGAGAAAATCGGCAGTGACACAATAATAGTGGGGGACTTTATCACCTCACTTACACCAATGGAGAGATCATCCAAACAGAAAATTAATAAGGAAACACAGGCTTTAAATGACACAATAGACATGATAGATTTAATTGATATTTATAAGACATTCCACCCAAAAACAGCAGATTACACTTTATTCTCAAGTCCGCACGGAACATTCTCCAGGATAGATCACAGCTTGGGTCACAAATCGAGCTTCAGTAAATTTAAGAAAATTGAAATCATATCAAGCATCTTTTCTGACCACAATGCTCTGAGATTAGAAATCAAATAAAGGGGAAAAAAACACTAACACATGGAGACTAAACAATATGTTAGTAAATAACCAAGAAATCAAAGAGGAAATTAAAAAATACCTAGAGACAAATGACAATGATAACATGACTATCGAAAACCTATGGGATGCAGGAAAAGCAGTTCTAAGACGGAAATTTATAGCAATACTAGCCCACCTCAAGAAACAAACAAAAAAAAATCTCAAATAAACAATCTAACCTTACACCTAAAGGAACTAGAGAAAGAAGAACAAACAAAACCCAGAGTTAGCAGAAGGAAAGAAATCATAGAGATCAGAGAAGAAATAAATGAAATAGAATCAAAGAAAACAATAGCATGAGCCTGCGCGTCCGGAGCCTGTGCTCTGCAATGGGAGAGGCCACAGCAGTGAGAGGCCCGTGTAATGCCAAAAAAAAAAAAAAAAGAAAAGAAAAAGAAAAAGAGGGACAGGACTCAAATCAATAAAATTAGAAATGAAAAAGGAGAAGTTACAACAGACACCACAGAAATACAAAGCATCCTAAGAGACTACTACAAGCAACTCTATGTCAATAAAATGGACAACCTGGAAGAAATGCACAAATTCTTAGAAAGGTATAACCTTCCAAGACTGAACCAGAAAGAAAGAGAATATATGAACAGACCAATCACAAGTAACGAAATTGAAACTGTGATTAAAAATCTTCTAACGAACAAAAGCCCAGGACCAGATGGCTTCATAGGTGAATTCTATCAAACATTTAGAGAAGAGCTAACACCCATTCTTCTCAAACTCTTCCAAAAAAATTGCAGAGGAAGGAATACTCCCAAACTCATTCTTTGAGACCACCATCACCCTGATACCAAAACCAAAGATACTACGAAAAAAAGAAAATTACAGACCAATATCACTGATAAATATAGATGAAAAATCCTCAACAAAATGCTAGCAAACAGAATCCAACAACACATTAAAAGGATCATACACCATGATCAAGTGGGATTTATCCCAGGGATGCAAGGATTCTTCAATATATGCAAATCAATCAATGTGATAACTTATATTCACAAATTGAAGAAGAAAAACCATATAGTCATCTCAGTACATGCAGAAAAAGTTTTTGACAAAATTCAACACCCATTTATGATAAAAACTCTCCAGAAAGTGGGCATAGACACTCCCATTTACCATTGCAACAAAAAGAATAAAATACCTAGGAAGAAGCCTACCTAGGGAGACAAAAGACCTGTATGCAGAAAACTATAAAACACTGATGAAAGAAATTAAAGATGATACAAACAGATGGAGAGATATACCATGTTCTTGGACTGGAAGAATCAACATTGTAAAAATGACTATACTACCCAAAGCAATCTACAGATTCATTGCAATCCCTATCAAATTACGAATGACATTTTTTTACAGAACTAGAACAAAAAATCTTGAAATTTGTATGGCAACACAAAAGACCCTGTGTAACCAAAGCAGTCTTGAGGAAAAAAACCTGGAGGAATCAGATTCGCTAACTTCAGACTATACTACAAACTACAGTAATCAAGACAGTATGGTACTGGCACAAAAACAGAAATATAGATTAATGGAACAGGATAGAAAGCCCAGAGATAAACCCATGCACCTATGGTCAAGTAATCTATGACAAAGGAGGCAAGGATATGCAATGGAGAAAAGACAGTCTCTTCAATAAGTGGTGCTGGGAAAACTGGACAGCTACTTGTAAAAGAATGAAATTAGAACACTCCCTAACACCATACACAAAAATAAATTCAAAATGGATTAGAGACCTAAATGTAATTCCAGACACTATAAAACTCTTAGAGGAAAACATAGGAAGAACACTCTTTGACATAAATCAATGAAGATCTTTTTTGATCCACCCCCTAGAGTAATGGAAATAAGAACAAAAATAAACAAATAGGACCTAATGAAACTTAAAAGCTTTTTCACAGCAAAGGAAACTGCAAGCAAGATGAAAAGACAACCCTCAAAATGGGAGAAAATATTTGCAAACGAATCAACGGACAAAGGATTAATCTCCAAAATATATAAACAGCACATGCACCTCAATATTAAAAAAACAAACAACACAATCCAAAATTGGGCAGAAGACCTAAATAGACATTTCTCCAAAGAAGACATACAGATGGCCAAGAAGCACATGAAAAGCTGCTCAACATCACTAATTATTAGAGAAAGGCAAATCAAAACTACAATGAGGTGGAAAATAGAGATTAGCAGGCAAGATGGCGGAAAAGTAAGACGCGGAGATCACCATCCTCCTCACAGATACATCAGAAATACAGCTACACGTGGAACTTCTCCTATAGAACACCCACCGAACGCTGGCAGAAGACCTCAGACCTCACAAAAGGCAAGAAACCCCCCACGTACCTGGGTAGGCAAAAGAAAAAAGAATAAACAGAGACAAAGAACAGGGACGGGACCTGCACCAGTGGGAGGGAGCCGTGAAGGAGGAGAGGTTCCCACACACTAGAAGCCCCTTCGCGGGCGGAGACTGTGGGTGGCGGAGGGGGAAGCACCGGAGCCTCGGAGGAGAGCGCAGCAGCGGGGTGCGGAGGGCAAAGCGGAGAGATTCCCGCACAGAGGATCGGTGCCGACCGGCACTCACCAGCCCGAGAGGCTTGTCGGCTCACCCGCCGGGGCGGGCGGGGGCTGGGAGCTGAGCCTCGGGCTTCAGTCGGATCCCAGGGAAAGGTCTGGAGTTGGCAGAGTGAAAACAGCCTGAAGGGGCTAGGGCGCCACGGCTAGCCGGGAGGGAGTCCAGGAGAAGTCTGGAGCTGCCGAAGAGGCAAGAGACCTTTTCTTCCCTCTTTGCTTCCTAGTGCGCTAGGAAGGGGTTTAAGCGCGCCGCTTAAAGGAGCTCCAGAAACGGGCGCGAGCCGCGGCTGTCGGCGCGGACAGCAGAGACAGGTGTGGGATGCTCGGGTTGCTGCTGCCGCCACCAAGAGGCCTGTGTGCGAGCACAGGTCACTCTCCACACCGCCCCTCCCAGGAGCTCGTGCAGCCCGCCACTGCCGGGGCCCCGGGATCCAGGGACAGCTTCCCCAGGAGAACGCGCGGTGCGCCTCGGGCCGGTGCAGCGTCACGCCGGCCCCTGCCGCCGCAGGCTCGCCCCGCATCCGTGCCCCTCCCTCCCCCCCGGCCTGTGCCAGAGCCCCCGAATCAGCTGCTCCTTTAACCCCGTCCTGTCTGAGCGAAGGGCA
>NC_041222.1:84694753-84699313 GCF_002837175.3 Physeter macrocephalus
AGATTGCTTTTGCTATTTGGGGTCTTTTGTGTTTCCATACAAATTGTGAAATTTTTTTTTCTAGTTCTGTAAAAAATGCTAGTGGTAGTTTGATAGGGATTGCATTGAATCTGTAGATTGCTTTGGGTAGTAGAGTCATTTTCACAATGTTGATTCTTCCAATCCAAGAACATGGTATATTTCTCCACCTATTTGTATCATCTTTAATTTCTTTCATCAGTGTCTTATAGTTTTCTGCATACAAGTTTTTTGTCTCCTTAGGTAGGTTTATTCCTAGATATTTTATTCTTTTTGTTGCCGTGGTAAATGGGAGTGTTTTCTTAATTTCACTCTCAGATTTTTCATCATTAGTGTATAAGAATGCCAGAGATTTCTGTGCATTAATTTTGTATCCTGCTACTTTACCAAATTCATTGATTAGCTCTAGTAGTTTTCTGGTAGCCTCCTTAGGATTCTCTATGTATAGTATCTTGTCATCTGCAAACAGTGACAGCTTTACTTCTTCTTTTCCTATTTGGATTCCTTTTATTTCTTTTTCTTCTCTGATTGCTGTGGCTAGAACTTCCAAAACTATGTTGAATAAGAGTGGTGAGAGTGGGCAACCTTGTCTTGTTCCTGATCTTAGTGGAATTGGTTTCAGTTTTTCACCATTGGGAACAATGCTGGCTGTGGGTTTGTCATATATGGCCTTTATTATGTTGAGGAAAGTTCCCTCTATGCCTACTTTCTGCAGGGTTTTTATCATAAATGGGTGTTGAATTTTGTCAAAAGCTTTCTCTGCATCTATTGAGATGATCACATGGTTTTTCTTCTTCAGTTTGTTGATATGGTGTATCACGTTGATTGATTTGCGTATATTGAAGAATCCTTGCATTCCTGGAATAAACCCCACTTGATCATGGTGTATGATCCTTTTAATGTGCTGGCAGGCAGATTCTTAACCACTGCACCACCAGGGAAGTCTTTCACTTTCTTAATGTTGTCTTTTGAATAGAAGTTTTAATTTTAAGGAGTTGAATCTGTTGATCTTTTCCTTTATGTTTTAGTGCATTTGATATCTTGCTTAAAAATGTTTTTCTTCACCTGAGATCATGAGGATACCAGTATTATCTTTCACATTTAGATCTATAATTCTGAAATTGAGTTTTATGTATGGTGTGAGATAGGGGTTCGATTTAATTTTTTCCCCCATTTAGATACCTAGTTGTCCCAGCATCATGATTTAAAAAGACTGTTTCCAGTGCTGTGGAATGCCATCTCTGTTATAGTTTTAGAGTCCATATGTACCTTGGTTCTGTATTGTTCCTTCCTCTGTCTGTCCTTGGGCCAGCACCACACTCTCAGTTACTACAGATTCTGGTAAGTCTCAGTAGTCCTCCTTACACTTCTAGAGTGCTGGCTTACTCTTGGCCCTTTGTATTTCCATATAAATTTTAGACTCTTTCTCAATTACCACATGAAAATTTGTTTGGATTTTGATTCAGATTGCATTGCATATATAGATCATTTTGAGGAATGTTGACTTTGTCACCTTGAGTTTTTTTAATCTGTGTATTTTTCTCCATTTATTTGGGACATTTTTTCTCAATAAAGGTTTATAGTCCTCTCTGTATGTGTGGTTTCTCTCTTGCTTTAGATTTATCCTTTGGTGCTTGATAACTTTTTAAATGATTTAACTTAGAAATAATTTCAAATTTATTGAAAAGTACAAAAATAGTACAAAACTTTTATATACCCTTGACCCCAGTTCCCCAGTTTTTTGACATTTTATCACATTTGCTTTATTATTCTGTCTCTTTTTAAAAATTTTTATTGACGTACAGTTGAATTACAGTGTTGTGTTAATTACTGTTGTACAGGAAAGTGACTCAGTTATACATTTATAGACATTCTTCTTCATATTCTTTTCCATTATGGTTTATCACAGGATATTGAATATAGTTCCTTGTGCTCTACAGTAGGACCTTTTTGGTTTTTTAAAAATACATCCACTTTAAAGAAAATGTATTTTTAAATTTTTGGCTGCGTTGGGCCTTCGTTGCTGCACGCAGGCTTTCTCTAGTTGCGGTGTGCGGGCTTCTCATTGTGGTGGCTTCTCTTGTCGCAGAGCATGGGCTCTAGGTGCATGGACTTCAGTAGTTGTGGCATCAAGCTTAGTTGCTCTCTGGCATGTGGGATCTTCCCGGACCAGGGCTCAAACCCGTGTCCCCTGCATTGGCAGGCGTATTCTTAACCACTGTGCCACCAGGGAAGTCCCTCTGTCTCTTTCTCTCCTCTCTTCCCCTTCTTTTCTTTCTCTCCTTCCTCCCCCACATATATCTTTTCATTTTTTTCTGAACCACTTGAAGAAAAATGGCAAACATAATGCCTATTACCCCTCAGTATGTATTTCCTAAAAACAAGGACACTCTTTTCCGTATATATTGTATACCTACCAAAATCAGAAAATTAGCTTTATTACAGTATTAGCATCTCACCCAAAGTTTCTACTCAGATTTTGCCATTTGTCCAAAATATGTTCTTAAAAGCAAAAACAAACAAAAGACCTTTGCTTCTCCCCTTTTCTTTATAGCAGAATAAGTTCCAAGATCACTCATTGCATTTAGTTGCCATATATTTTAGTCTCCTTTGAATCTGGAAGAGTTTTTCCATCTTTTCTTGTCCTTTATGACCTTGACATTTTTTATGAGAACAGGCCACACACTTTGTAAATGACCCTCAATTTGGGTATATCTGATGTTTCCTCATGACTGGACTGAAATTTTGCATTTTGATGGGAATTCCACACAAGTCATGCTGTATTCTTTGCAGCACATCATCTTAGGAGTTTGTGACATTGATTTGTTCCGTTACAGGTGGTGGTAACTCTTATCATGTGGTTAAGGTGGTGTCTGACCAGCTTTTTCACTGTAAAGTTAATTAGTAATATTTTGTACTTACTAGTAATAAGTAATTAATATGTCTTTTGTAGAGAGATACTTTATCATATCATAAATATCCTGTTTCTCATCAAACTTTCTCCCTCTAATTTAGCATCCATTGATAATTCTTGGTTGAATCCATTAGTTAACTCGGCGGTAGCCAAATGGTGATCTTCTAATTCCATTATTCCTTTTACGTTTATTGACATTCTGTAGTGAGCTAGAACTTTCCTTTCTTCCTTGTTATTTGTATATCCCCTGTATAAGTATGGACTTATGGCTTCCTGTTTGTTTGTTTGTTTTTTGGTGTGGTTTCCTGTTTGATGCAGTGTATATCAGATTTAGTCAGTGGGAGCCCCTTCAGGCTGGCTGCCGAATCCTTTTGACATGTCTTCTTCGTTCTTTGAATATTTCCTTACTTTATGGTACCAGATGTTCCATTCTCATCTTGAGTTTTCTCTTCCACAGTCCTGAAATCAGCCATCCAATCAAGGAGCCCCGGTTCCTTTTAACGGACAGTAGTATTTACAAGTAAAAATTTGGGTGCTAAATGTTCTCACAGGTATGAGAGTTAGGAAGTAGGAGTGTGTGTGTGTGTGTGTGTGTGTGTGTGTGTGTGTGTGTGTGTGTGTGTGTGTGTGTACACCCACACTCCTCATCAGGTTTTTTAATCTGTTGAAACCAGGAGTTCACACTGAATCTTTTCAATTCCAGTCCCACATTTGGAGTTTATTATTCACCTTCCTCCTTTCTGTATTTGTACCTCTCTTCTCCTACAGTGAAAACCTGGCTACATTGTCTTCAACATGTTTACTTATTTACTCAATCCTGTTGTGTGTACCCGTCTCAAACTGCCAGCCACATTCCCAGCCCTGGCGCACCTCAGACAGGTGCATCCTACCCAGGACTGTTTCCCCCTCAGCACCACTCATTCACACCAACTACGATGGCCAAAGCTTCCAAGGGGGCGAGGGCAGTGCTTGAGTTTTCTCTCATTTAGATGTTATGATTAAGTGGTATCTGAAATTTTTTAAAAGTCAACCTTTGAAAACTATTAATTCTCCTTATTTATCTTTACATCCTTTTGGATTTTCTGTGTGTACAATAGTATCATCTACAAATAATGGCACTTCTTTTCCCCCTTTCTAATCGTTAGTCCTTTTATTTTTTTTCTTACCTTACTATACTGGCTGGGATCTCTGTTATAATGCTGAATAGAAATGACGGTCGTAGGTACCATCATCTCATTCCTGATCTTGAGGAAAATTTTCATTGTTTCATCTTTAACTGTGTTTAGTGTTAATAGGTGTTTTTTTTTTTAAGACAGCCTTTATCAGTTTAAGAAAGTTACCTTATATTCCTCATTTCCTGCGAATGCTTTTTATTAATGAACGGATGTTTGATATTATCAAAATCTGTGCTTTGTGACCACTGAGAGGGGTGGGATAGGGAGGGTGGGAGGGAGGGAGATGCAAGAGGGAAGAGATATGGGAACATATGTATATGTATAACTGATTCACTTTGTTGTAAAGGAGAAACTAACACACTATTGTAAAACAGTTATACTACAATAAAGATGTTAAGAAAAAAAAACTACAATGAGGTATCATCTCACACCAGTTAGAATGGGCATCATCAG
>NC_041222.1:84699813-84759086 GCF_002837175.3 Physeter macrocephalus
AATAAGAACCTGCTGTGTAAAAAAATAAACAAAATTCAAAAAAAAAAAGAAATTAGGAAAGAATTGTCCTAGGTAGAATTCTTTTCTCCATTGTATACCCTTGCCTCCTTTGTCATAGATTAGTTAACCATGGGTATGTGGGTTTATCTCTGTGCTTTCTATCCTGTTCTATTGATCTATATTTCTGTTTTTGTGTCAGTACCATATTGTCTTGATTACTGTAGCTTTGTAGTATAGTCTGAAGTCAGGAAGTCTGATTCCTCCAGCTCTTTTTTTTCCCCTCAAGACTGCTTTGGCTATCCGGGGTCTTTTGTGTCTCCCTACAAATTTTAAGATTGTTTGTTCTAGTTGTGTAAAAATGCCACCAGTAATTTGATAGGCATTGTATAGAATCTATTAGTCATTTTTCCCTTGCTGCTTTCAATAATTTGTCTTTAATTTTTGCCAATTTGATTACTATGTGTCTCGACGTGTTTCTCCTTGGGTTTATCCTGTATGGGACTCTCTGCACTTCCTAGACTTGGGTGGCTATTTCCTTTCCCATGTTAGGGAAGTTTTCAACTATAATCTCCTCAAATATTTTCTCGGGTCCTTTCTCTCTCTCTTCTCCTTCTGGGACCCCTGTAATGTGAATGTTGTTGCGTTTAATGTTGTCCCAGAGATCTCTTAGGCTGTCTTCATTTCTTTTCATTCTTTTTTCTTTAATCTGTTCTGCAGCAGTGAAATCCACCATTCTGTCTTCCAGGTCACTTATCCGTTCTTCTGCCCCAGTTTTTCTTCTAATGATTCCTTCTCAGGTAGTTTTCATTTCGGTTATTGTATTGTTCATCTCTGTTTGTTCTTTAATTCTTCTTCGTCTTGCCTATCTTTCTGTGAATGTGGTTTTTGTTCCACAGGTTGCAGGATTGTGGTTCTTCTTGCTTCTGCTGTCTGCCCTCTGGTGTATGAGGCTATCTAAGAGGCTTGTGCACGTTTCCTGGTGGGAGGGACTGGTGGTGGGTAGAGCTGACTCTTGCTCTGGTGGGCAGAGCTCAGTAAAACTTTAATCTGCTTGTCTGCTGATGTGTGGGGCTGGGTTCCCTCCCTGTTGGTTGTTTGGCCTGAGGCGACCCAACACTGGAGCCTACCTGGGATCTTTGGTGGGGCTAATGGAAGACTCTGGGAGGGCTCACACCAAGGAGTACTTCCCAGTGAAGCAAACATCCATTGAGACATGTACTTGCAGCCATTCCTGTACGTGTCAAACCTAAGTACTTCCTGCTCCCTACATATGAACGCTGTCTGCCTCCAGGGATCATGGAAAAGTAAGCATCTGTCACAAACATGCCAATAGTCTCTTAAGATATATTAGCTAGAAAGTGATAATTGGCCTTGGTAATTAGCAACTAAGCAAATGTTTTAAAAAATAATCGCAGCTCCCAAGCCTCTTCTTGCCAGTGCTGTTCCAGGTGAAATGATAATTGCAGTTCTGAGGGGATGTGAGGTCACAGGATCACAAACTCATATCTCAGGGTGGAGCTACACCTTTCGCACGTGTACTGATTGCTTTGACCTTCACATTGAGCCCACCATCCAGGCAGCAGGAAAACGTTGGTGGGTTTTCTCTATATTCATCAGGGAGGTGGAATCTATAAAGGAAGCATTTGTGCAGGAAAATTGGGTAAGTGAGCATATTGGACAATGGAAATCTCCCATGTATGAACCTGGTCCAGCACCAAAACCATACAGGAAGGTGGGATAAATCCTAAGGCATGAACTGAGATAGTCAAGGGAGATTGGGTCCTAGACCTTTCACCAATCCCTGATGACTCCTAACGTAATATTTCTCACTGACAGTGATTGTTGTGGTTTGATGCAAGTGATAATGAAATCTGATTTTTCATGTGCTTAAGGACTGTATTTCCCAATTCAGTCTGCTGTTCAGTCTACTTTACAAAAATCACAGACATAAATTTCAGGTTTCAGAGGTGAGCCTGTAATACCTCCATACTTGTAACAAACACTGGGATGAATCTACAGGACTCAGCTGATCTTGTGCAGAAACAGTGTGTCTAACAGCCATTGCTGGAATGTAAATGCTTTTTCTAACTCTGGCTGTATGAAATGCTTAGTAGATTTATTTATTTATTAAAATCTTTATTGGAGTATAATTGCTTCACAATACTGTGTTAGTTTCTGTTGTATGCCAAAGTGAATCAGCCGTATGCATACATATGTCCCCATATCCCCTCCCTCTTGAGCCTCCCTCCCAGTAGATTTAATAATTGTGTCTTTATTGATTATGGAGAGACTCTTCTCACTAAAAGTTAGGGAAGTAGCATTTAAGAAAAATAGAACTTTGTAAGTTTCAGATACCATTTTTAGACTCAAATGTATCCTGTGATATTTCTGCTGCTTTTAAATATTATGATACTGATCCAAAAAATGTATGGCATTTATACAGTACACAAGTTGCTTGCCTTAACATTCGATTTTGCATGTGTCTTGTATTTTCATATCTTTTACAAATCTTGCCTTACTGCTAATATTTTTCTTTGATTTGGGTTTTAATAAATAGTTATGCATATGATCTGAAATCAGTAATAATTTGTTTCTACCATGCACTATTAATAAAGCATCAGTGTTTCCTGTCTCATAGTTCCAGTGACTTGTGACATTGTACTTTTGTCCTGGAATGGAAGTAAAAGAGTCTTTTTGTTTCCATCCTAAAAAAAAAACCCAAAAGAATAGGACTGCTCCGAGGGTACATTGGAAGCCTTTCCTCTTCTCCTAACACCCCAGGAGGAGTAGAAGTGAATATACTAGAAGTTGAAGTGAATATACTAGGAGAAACAAAGCACTGGTAGATACAGGGTCATCCTTTCAGTTTTAACTCTACCAAAATTAAAGGCCCCCTCCCTCAGAGTAATATTTCAGGACAGATGGTAGGGGTTTCTAATGTACCTATTAAGGCTTTTAAATCATTATCTTCAGAATTTTACTTAGGAGAACTTAAAGGAAGACATTTTTTTTTTCCTGGTGGAAAGTGCTCCTGTTCACCTGATAGGCAGGGATCTATTAGAAACTTATGAAGACCATATTTATTTTACTCCTAAGGGGGAACTATCTTTAGACCTGAAGAATCTATCAGGCTTCCTTCATCATATAGTTTCTGTGACCCACGATGAGGGTGATGTAGAACAAGAAAAATTGCTAGGCTTAATATCTAAAGAATTATGGTCACTTGATTCTACTGACATTGGAAAAATACATTCCACGTCTCCCATTAAAATTACCATGGACCAGAATAAACCCCTGCTCAGTATTCATCAATACCCAATTATGCAGGAGGCCATAGACAGAATACAACCTTTGCTGTCAGCTTACACTGAGAAAGGGTTCATTGTGCCTTGCACTAGCCCTAGTAACACTCCCAATTTGCCAGTTAAAAAACCTAATGACAGGGCTACCCTGGTGGCGCAGTGGTTGAGAGTCCGCCTGCCGATGCAGGGGACACGGGTTCGTGCCCCGGTCCGGGAATATCCCACATGCCGCGGAGCGGCTGGGCCCGTGAGCTATGGCCGCTGAGCCTGTGCGTCCGGAGCCTGCGCTCCGCAACGGGAGAGGCCACGACAGTGAGAGGCCCGCAAACCGAAAAAAAAAAAAAAAAAAAAATACCTAATGGCAAAGGTTGGAGATTTGTAAAAAGACTTGAGATCTACCAAAACTATTATTATTCCTTGCCATTCTGTAATGCCAAACTGTCCTATATTCCTAAAAATAGTGAGTTGTTTTCTGTGATAGATCTCTGCAGTGCATTCTTTAGTATCTTTGTACATTCTGATGACCAATATCTTTTTGCCTTTACTTGGAATGAATGGCAATATATATGGACTGTAATGCCACAGGGCTATACTGAAAGCCCCACTTACTCTTCTCAGATATTAAAAGCAGATCTAGATGATCTAAATTTTCCTCATAAGTCAGTTCTGATACAATATGTAGACCATTTGCTGCTGTGTTCTTTTTAAATAAATAAAGTTCTTTTTAAATAGCCAGAAAGATACCCTGTACTTACTTCAGAAGCTAGCTTCAAAGGCACATAAAGTGTCCAGGGAAAAATTGCAATTTTGCAAGACTAGTGCAAAATATTTAGGACATATGATATCTAAAAAAGGACTTTTCATTGATCTAGATATAGTTGAAAGTCATTTTGGCCTTCCCTACTCCTAAGACAAAAAGGTGATTAAGGGGATTTCTAGGCCTTGCAAGTTATTCCAGGAACTGGATTTCAAATTTTCCTTAATGGTTCATCCATTTAAACAAGACCAACCTGAATCTCTTTGTTGGGAAACAGAACATTCTGAAGCTATAGAAACTCTTAAAAACCTCCTGGCAGAGGCCTCAAGCCTTGGGGCATTCAAATTATGATTTACCCTTCTTTCTCTTTGTACATGAAAGCAAATGTGCTGCATTAGGAGTATTAACCCAGCAACATGTGGTTACTACTGGCCAATTGGACATTAGAGCCAGCAACCAGCTTCAGTAGCTAAGGGTCTTCCCCTGGTCTCCAGGCTGATACAGCAATCGCTGTGCTATGTCAGACCACAGAAGACACAGTCATGAGTCACCCTCTCACCATCTGTTCCCCACTCCTTGGAAGCTTTACTAAACTCTTACCACACACAACATCATTCAGCAGGTCAGCTAACCTCTAGTGAAATTTTCTTCCTCTTACACAATTCTCCACAGGGGTAACAAGGTTAATCCAGTCACCTTGTTACCAGAGGAATCAGATATCAATAATGAAGAAACATGACTGTATTGTTTTATCTCAATCTTTTATCTCCCAGAATTTATCTTCAAGAAATCTGTATGGATAATCCTGATCTTGTATTATTCACTGATTAGTCATATCTGCAAGGACTTCATGGAAAGACCTAACCCTAACCCTAACACTCCTTATGATTATTTATAATGGTCTCTTGGTTTCTTGGATTTTTGCTTATGAATCAAATGTCTTTCTGTCATGGGCAGGATCCTATGCAAATTTTAAAAATCAATCAAATTGTTAGGTTTGTGGCAAATTACCTATGTCCAGTATTTCTAGTTTACCTTGGTGAGTTTCATCTCTTCAAGGATCTGATTGGATGGCCCTTAGTAAATTTATTTTAGAGGAGAGAAGTCATAGTTCTGTTCGGGCCACTGTTGATATTACTAGATGGGATCCCCTCACTTGGTTAATCGATACTCACTTACTCTGACCCTGGCCATAAATATGAATTTTCTTTAACTGTTATTTGAGTACAATCAGAGCAAAGAGCTAAACTTTAGTCAAAAACCACAACCTCCTGCTTATTAGGAGGGATCCTGTCTCAGTTATGGGATTGATTTATATGGGTAATACCAGCCTATAGTCATTTAAGTTTAAAGGCCCCCTTATGTTGGGAATGATGAAACCATACGAAAGATAATCAGCATATTAACACTTGGAAATTTGGCTGGGTGCCTTATGAACAGTACCCCAATATATCATTACCTTAAAGGTAATGATTGACACAGAACACACTGGGTCAGTCAACCAGAAATATTACAGTTCACAACTAATGAAACTCAGTGGTTTTGTGGCACCAATTTATGGTCCTGGCTTCTGCCAGGATAAATAGGAAGATGCACCCTAAGATTCCCTTGGTCTCAAGGCCACTTGCATGCCAATTTTGGTATGACTCCAGGAAATCTGCCACTGGTACTAGCCCAATGGATCAAGAGATCTGTATTTCATTGGTATGACCATTTAGCAGCTATTTTTGGGCCTTCAGTAGGATTGGAAGATGTAATAGCACACATCAAAGCCTTAACAAATTCACTGAACAGGCCTTAAATGATAGTAATCAGGCTATTAGCCGACTGAATTCTGAAGTCTCTCTGATGAGAAAAGTGGTATTACAAAATCGCATGGCCCTCAATATCCTTACAGCATCTCAGAGAGTCACCTGCACCATAATTCAAACTGAATGTTGCGTCTTCATACCAGATGAATTCTTTAATACGACACATTTAATGACCCACATGAAAAAATCAGATTTCTGCCTTAAACAATCCACTCTCTAGTCTTAGTGATCTCTTAAAGAATTGGTTTTGTGCTGGAAGTTCTTGGCTTAAATATTTACTTATGACTTTATCAATGTTACTAGTTATTTGTATTCTGCCTATTTTACAAGTTGTTGTTTCTTGTATTTCCTAATATAAAACTGAGCCTTCAACAAAAATAATGGTGACTAAGTGACTTGAAACAATTGACCAACTATTTGCCTCTACACAAGATTAAAATTGAATGTAATAGCGTAACTTTATATATGGGAAGAAGCAACAAGGAAGATTCATTTCCTGGACCATAACAGACTACTAAGACAGGTAGTCCAGAGACTTTTATGGCTACCATTAACAGGGTCCAGTTTAGCTATAGTACAATGAGTGACCTATCAATGAAATCCTCGTCTGACCTAGGAATGAGCCTTCCTAGCACCGCGGGACAAATTGGACATGGAATGCCTTCCAAACTTTGGTCAAATTTATGACCAAAAGGGGAGAACTGCAAACAAAAGAAGAGCAATGAGAGCATTTTGCTCACCATCCAAGTCTACAAATATTAACCCACTGCAGTTGCTGACCGACAGTACACCCTGTGCTTTAGACAGAAAAGAATAAGGAGATAATAGGATGCTCTGTCCTTTTGGACAGACAGGCCCCTTAGTTAGGTGTATCTCAGGAAGAATTTTAATGAACCCAGCTTCTTGAATCTTCCCATACATAGATTAACTTTAGATATCTATTCTTTGCGACTAGCAGTCATCTTTTACCAAGATGCATGCTTGACTGCATGTATTCCCTAGCCAAAAAATCATATATAAACTAATCCCCTCCCTACCTCTTCAGAGCAGCTTCTCAGAGCTTCTGAAAGGCTGTCTCCTGGGCTATAGTCCTCAGCAAGACCATAAATAAAATTTAATTCACAACTCTCATGCTGTGTGTTTTTCTTTCAGTTGACAGTTTCTTATCTACCATTTCTGTTTAATGATAGATTGCTACTGTGCACACTAAGCTCCATGACTAAGTGGGTCAGACAATACCCAGTTTATGAAAGAAGGCTCAGGCCACATGGTCACCAATGCTCCATGGTTAGACATTCAGCCTCTGTGAAGGTCCATAGCAAGTCAGAAGCTATTTCCCAAAAAAAAAAATAGTTTTCTGCAGAAGTGGGCACAGATTTACTCCAAAATTCTAAAGGACAGCACCTTGATTCTCCTACTGATGCTTGCCAGAGGCTCCATACAGCAACTGCATTTGCCACAGACACTTCAGCTATCGTGGGATCTGCTGGATCATAAGGAGCAAGTGGAAAGTAGCTTTCCTTGCAGCTTGAACTTGATGCAGAGCCCTCTGCTATTCTGGTCCCCATGTAAAACTGGCAGTCTTTTGTGTGGCTGTGTACGTGGGTCAAAGTAGCATACTCAAATATGACATATATTGCCTCTAAAAGTCCCAAAGACCTACCAAACATGATGCCTCATTTTTTCTTTCTTTTTTTTTTCTTTTCTTTTTTTTTTTTTTTTTGTGGCAGCTGGTGCAACAGCTTGTCTTTTACCGGAGAGGGGATGTCTCAACAAGCATCAGACTATTGAATTCCCAGAAATTTCACTGAGGTGGTAGGCCCCTGTCACACCTGAATTTTTGTGGAGTTTATTGCTTACCCTCTAGTTTGCATAGGGCTAAAGCATCTGAAGTACATGTGACTTCTTACATATCAGACCCAATCAGCATACTGTCATCACAGAGTGAACCAGTGTGATGTTTTGTGGAATGTTGAGACAATCAAGATGACTTTGGACTATACACTGACAAAAGCAGAGGAATTAATGGGGCCTTGTGGAAAACACTGTTAAGGCATACTATTGGCCCTACCAGGTAACAGCAAACAGCTTCTGGTGCTCTTGGAAATTGGTATAAAGGGAAATGCAACCAAGTGCCAGAGGCCATGTTGATTTGCTCCAGTGAAGACACTTCATCTGAGACAGAAGCTGAAATTGGAGTCACAACCTGAGTAAGTTTATGACAGCCCACAGTCATTCTTCAAGATTCATCTGGCTTCTGCGCAGGCTAACCTGGTGAGTTAAATGGGATATAATAGGATCACCACCCCTGCTTCTTTCAAGACTTTGATGCTGGCAGTAATTTCTCAATTTCCCCCAGGAATGCAGTACTGCTTCTAGTTTACTATCCTTCTACTATCCTGGTAGGGAGGGGAAGTTCCAGGAGCCACCAGTTAGCCTTTCCTACCATAATGGCCTTCACTCCATGGGTCAAGAAGCCAATATGGAGAATGTGTCACTTGCCTGTGCACCAACCAGGCTCACTGTGAGACTTATGACTCCATCGATGGCCTTACCACCCTGACTCATTGGCCACAGTGGCATTTTGAGTCCCTAGGAATTAGTGTCAATTCAGAGCCAGATTCCATTCACCCATAAAAGGTCTGCACATTTCTTTTTCTCCAATGCACAGTCATTTTAGTAAATAGCCACAGATCCCTTGCGAAGGCTCCGAGGAATATGTGTGTATGAACCTGCAGTAATAGCACAGGGTCTTTTCTCAAGGGAACTCAGCCTGCTCTTGACTCAACAGATTTAGGGCCTGTGAACTGACTTATATCTGGAAACTGGGTGATGGGCCATGGCTTTTCACTGTGACACCTTGAGCTAGGCTTTGGTCTACCAGACATAGAGCTTTTCTTTTTATACAGATCAGGCATCACTCCAGTAGGTTGCCCATCTATTTTATTCCCAGGCATACCATATTTCTTAATGTATTAGTGAAGGGAGTGTCTTCTGGATCCTCTTGTGGAGCATAGTTGGGGGTAGGTACGCACATGATAAACCCAGTCCTGCATTTCTATCTCCCTAAGCCTTTGGATTCCCTCCTTCATGTTGTACCAGAAAGCACTAGCATCTCAACCTCATTAAGTGTAGGCCACTGCTGAGTCAACATTCAGCCAACCAACTAGATAAGCTGTTAAAGCAACATCCAGTTAATATGTTAAATCCAGACTCTCTAGTAAGAACATCCATATCAACAAATTCAGCCTGATCTGGTGTTCTAGTCTATTCTCCTTGGTCTAACAGCTTAGAATCTATCTCCATGTGTTCCCCAGGTTTCCAATATATATTAGTGAAATCTTGGGAATCTTTCAATGTTTGAACTATATCCTCCTGGTCAGAGTGTGTATCTGTTCCTAGAAATCATGCTGAGATCTGACCTTACTTATGGGTCTAGTGGCAACAGGGAGAGGTTGTGGTGGGTCCTGAAAAGAATGAGTACTCCTTTTTGAGGCATTTGACCAGGTGATGTTATCACAACGTTTAACTCAGAAGCTCTCCCTGGCTACTAAAAGGCAAGCCACTTCCACTGGTGAGAGAGGCTCAGAATGATTTGGGGGTTGATATTGTTGTTTTCATCTGGGTCCAACCAGATTTCTCTATTCCAAGTTTCAAGATCTCATTCTTTCCTGATCAATACCCTAACTTTCAAATGAGAAACTTGGCAAGACTGTGAATTCAACAGTTGTCATCCATCAACCTGCACAACTAAATTTTGTGCTTGATTTCCATCAGTATTAGTTCTGTGGCTACAAGGAGTGAGACTCTTCAGAGGCTGCCATGGACTCTTCTGGTTCTCAGAGATGGCTTGAGCTGAGAGTTAACGCATCTGAGCTTCTCATTTTCTCTCTGTAAGAGCTCAAGTACACCTGAAAGGATACATCCCACCCCAGAGTCCTTGCAGGAATCATTACTGCCCTAATGGTCAAGAGCAGCAGCCACCTGGGTCACCATCATCAGCTGTGATGCTGCCATGTCATGGTTACCAGCCTCCTGTTTCCCATTGGCAAGGAACCTGAGGGAACAATTACATCAATCCCCAAATTCCATTTTTACATATCTATTTCCTGAGACCAGTCCCAGAACCAATTCTATATTAGTTTGGATCCAAGCAAAAGACAGAAACCACATAGTTTAAGCAGGGAAAGTTTAGTATAAAGAATTATTAAGCTGTGATTATGGGAGTAACTATAAAGATGTAGAGAGAACTCTAAAGGGAACCCTAAGGCTGGATAAACAAACTGTGGTACATTGCAGGAAAAACACACATGACACAGATGTTCTTGTAGGTAGCAAGAACACTTAAGGAAGCACAAACCTGGAAGGGGCCCTGCTTCCCCAAGCATGAGGTTCAGGCACTGTTGTTGGAGGTGTTGGTTGTAGCTCACTAGATGGCACAGGATTTTGCTGGTTGCCTGGCCAGAGCTGATTCAAAGTCCCTGGGCAGCAGGAAATGACCCTCTGAGGTTGCCTGCTCACTGACAGGACAGTACAAGGTCTCTGGTACATGGAGTCCATGTTGGAAGGGCTACAGCAAAGTGGCTACTAGGTCTGTTCTAGGCAGAGAAGTTTCAAGGGACACACACTCTGGGCATATGACAGGGCAGAATGCCTCTGGGTGTTCCCCTGGGGTGTGGCAGAAGCAAGAAAAAGCAGGATGCAGTGCATAGGTGACAAGAGGAGGGGCCCCACCCTCCTACACTGGCCCTCTAGTGCCATCTGCTGACAATGTTGGCATCATGCTCCCTGCAAAGGAGAAATGCTGATAGAACCCAGGCCATTATCACAAGAAAAAGTGCTGTTGGGGTGAATCTGGAATTCAGAGGCAATAAATTGATCTGGCACATGCCCCAGTATAGACATGACACCAGTGTTTATCAATAGGTTAACGGATGAACAAACGGTGGTGAATCTATACAATGGAAAACACCAATCAGCAATAAAAATTAATGAACAGCTGACACACACACAACTCAGATGCATCACAAAGACATTTTGCTGAGAAAAAGCAGCCAGACACAAAAGGGCACCTACTATGTGACTCTATTTATAGGAAATATCCTAACAGGCAAACTGGCACTGTCTGGGGCTCCAGCAAGGAAGATTCACTGCAAAGGAGCATGTGGAACTTTCTGAGCTGATGAGAATGTTCTCTATTTTGATTGTCATGGTAATTACATGGATGTGTACATTTTTCAAAATTCCTAGAGCTCCACACTAAAATGAGTGCTATTTATTCATGTGAATTATGCCACAATAAGGCTAATTTTTAAAAGTGAATGGAGGGACTTCCTTGGTGGCCCAGTGATTGAGAATTGGCCTTCCAATGCAGGGGACGTGGTTTTGATCCATGGTAAGATCCCACATGCCACGGGGCAACTAAGCCTGCACACTGCAACTGGAGAGAAGCTCGCACACAGCAATGAAAGATCCCGCATGCCTCAATGAAGATCCCGCGTGCCACAACTATATATATAAGTGAATGGAAAACTATGGCCTCTCAATAAAAGCAGGACCATTAAGAATTCAAAGTTTCAAATACTGAAGGTTTGGATCACCACTGGGGCTAGATCACAACAAGGTGAAGGGTTGGTTGGCTGAGAGCGAAGAGAACATGGACGGGGTAGTGAAGGAAGAAAACTCAAATATTGACTATGGCTTCAAGACAAGTTGTACAAATGAAAATTGTAAAAGCTACACACATTTTCTTGGTTTTTTCCTGGTGTGTGTGTGTGTAAACCAAGTTTTGCCTTCTCTTCTTCCCTATTGTTTATCCAGCAGTTTTGATAGTGATTAATTTCTATTACTTTTTGGGTCACAGAATTTCCAGGTGGGATTTTAATTAAGTCAGAAAAGAAATGACCATCTAGACATTGTCATGGGGAGTAATGGGACTTTGTGTGTCCCCCTTTGGGGGAAGGAATGAGAGCATGCAAAATGGCTGGGTGGGATAGTTGAATTGAGAAAAGGTATCAGTGTGGTATGCCAGTACCTGAGATCCTAGATTAAATGTGGAGTGGCTCTAACAGTTTGTTTGTTTGATTGACTAACACCTGGTCCAACAAGAAACTACATTCAATAACGGTAAGATGCTCAAACTCCCCTGATATAATGCAGAAGATGGGATCTGAGAGTGTTAGGAGGTAGGAATTATGGGGTGCCTTTTGTGTGGTCTACCCACTGATAGCCACTGCATCTGGACAGTGGCTTTCTCTCCTATTTCCTTCAAGGACAGATTTCTACCCACATTTAATTTGCAGTCAACATATTAAACTCTCTCATATGTTGATATTTCTTCCCAGTGTTCTCTTTGCTGTTTGGGTTAATAAGTTTTTGTAAATGTCTCCACTTCTATTTTGTTTGGGTTCTGGGAAATAAGGAAATTAAACATATATCTTTTCAATCCACCATCTTGACCAGACCAGTTTGTTTTTTTTTTTACTTTTACAACTAGGTCACATACAGTTCATGTTTAAGTGTGCTAATTCTTTATGATACTATTGGTCTCAGAAATACTTTTCTTAAAAGTTGTATATACTACATACACACACACACACACACACACACACACATCACACTCCGTATTCTCAACTAATGCAAGCTGAGGAAGGAGGCACCCCATCCATTTTGGTGCCTTGAGCACTGCACACTGCACTATAAATTCTCTTGGCTAATGAGTACTTTCCATGCTATTCAAAGTTGAGTGTGTTCTGCGAAACCCACTGTTTACTCTGCTTTGTCCTTTCTTTCTGCCACTTATGTTCTAGGGAATAATTTTGACCCATAGTTGTGGGTAAAAGCTATTCAAGTGATCATTCTGGACTCGCCTCAAAGAGAAAAAGGAAGACTATTACACTTAATGTCAAAAAGCCAACTTCCAGGCAGCTCAAGTTGCCTTCATGGAAATGGTGGAGGAAGCAGAGGGTAAAGTTCAGTGAGCCATGCCCTTTGCAGGAGGAAGCCCTTTGCAATAGCAACAGCATCATAAGCTGCACTCCAAGGCTGGGAGAAGTGATCAAGGGGGTCATGTGAAGGGGGTGCCAAGCTAGAAGCCAGAATTAAACTTATAAAGGCCCAAAGAGCAATCCTTTCTAACTTCTGTGCACATTCTATGTCATGGCCCTACTGACAGAAACATTGGGGGGCACGGTGGAACTAGGAGTGGTGGGCAGGGGGTATGAAGGCACAAGCCACCCCTTATAGGAACACCAGAGTACTCAGCCCTCCCAGTTCACTTGGAGAAAAAACAATGTTTCCTTTTAGCTGGGGTGGACCAGCTGAATATCACTGAAAACTGTACCAAGATAGAGACATAATAGTCTTTTCCAGATTTGCCATCGAGAAATAGCAGGGCAAGGAAAGGAATATGTGATTAGTGCCTGGAAAGAAGGTTCTGAGGGGCCTGCACCAGGACATTGACTCCTAAGATAACAGGTGCCCTTAATTGTGGGGCTTTTGTTTTGCTGAGAGGGGACTATAAATTTGGGGCCAGAAATGAATTTCATGGAGGTGGCAGAAAGGCTGGGGCCAACCCCCCGGGGACATTCCTCCTATGGGCCCTTCCTTTATTTGTTAAGAGCACTGAGCCTTTCCTCTAAGTAAACATTGAACAAATGTTTTAAAACCACCCATTTAAACATTGTCAAATTATTACCCTCTCCCCACCTGGCCCTGGGCTGGGCTGTTGTGTTTATTGTGTTATGTCAGACCAGTATTTCTGGTACTCTAGATTACTATATTAGTCATAGCCTAGCTCGGAGCTTTGTGACCACCTAGAGGGGTGGCATAGGGAGGGTGGGAGAGAGGGAGACGCAAGAGAGAAGAGATATGGGGATATATGTATATGTATATGTATAGCTGATTCACTTTGTTATAAAGCAGAAACTAACACACCATTGTAAAACAATTATACTCCAATAAAGATGTTAAGAACAAAGAAAGAAAGAAAACAGAAACCAAACTAGGTATTTAAACAGAAAAGAATTTATATAGGGAATTGGTTACGAATGAGTTAGAAGGGCTAGAAGAGTAAAAGAAAGAGTGATAACCAGGAACCAAGGGGCCACCATCACTCCTGCTCTGAAACCACCACTCACTCCTATGCTGCCTGTGCTGGGATGTGAGAGCACAGTGATGCCCCTCCCACCCCCCTAGGAAGTGGCCTTGGCATTGCCTGGACTTCAAGAGCACAGTCATTCCCTTCCCACCGGCAGAGCAACTGTGTGCTGTCACAGCAGGAACAGGAAGCTTCTCTCTCCCCCAATTTCAATCTCCTGCTAGTGCCTCCACTGTCAGAACCAGAAGCCAGTTGTCAAGTGAATCTAGGAAATGCAAATTTCTTTCAGCTCCAGTAGTCAAAAGTGAAGGACAAAAAGCACGTGGGGACCTCAGCTACAATAGAAATAATCCATGCAGCCTGCCCCATAGCACTCAGCATTATGACCCACTTCACTATCCATATTTAAGATTGTGTTCAGCAAAGGTGACAAAAATTTCATGCTTTTCCAACATGAGGCAATTGTCCTCCCCATTAATAACTATTTAAGGTAACAGGAACATATCCTCTAAGATCCACTTCAAAAGTTAAAAAAAAAAAGGGCTTTTGGTTCCACACAAGGTGGAGTAGACTCACTTATCCCTGTTCCTCCCACTAAGTACACCTAAAAATCCTGGACATTACATATAAAATGAACATGAGAATAATCTGAAAGATGTAGAAAGGAAGGGGGATCAACTAGGGATCTTGAGACCTGAGAAATGGCACTGTGGAGTATTCCCTGGGTCTTCGTCTTTTCCCTAGGTTCCCTCCTACATTCAAGACTTGGAGCTACAGAAGCTGACAACTTGCAAATGCCAATGAGTACAGACAACAAAAGCCCTCCAAACAGCCAATTCTCTCTAGCCAAAGGAATTGGAACACAACAGCCTAGCAAGACAGAAAACTTTTAGACCATAACTTTAAGGCCATAAAGAAGAACCAAATAGAAATCTTAGAACTAGAAAATGCAAATTAAAAACTCCAGTCAAACACCACAGAAAACACTGCAGCTCTATTGCCATCCCCATCCTCAAAGAACTAGTGGGGAACCCTCACCTACCTGGCTGTAACAAGACAGCCCCTCCCAACCACCAGCATGGTGTCAGAGAAGGCTGAATGGGAAGCTGGGACTTTCATCCCTATCTGATGGTAATGAAACCCTCCTCCACCATATCAGTGGAGGCCAAGTGGGGAATCTGAATTTCCACCCCAACTTGGCAGTACCAGGGTGGTACCCTCCTTTCTCCACCAGTGCAGTGACAGAGAAGCCTGTTGAAATAAAGGATTTAAATATGAACCAGGGTCTTATAGCATAATACTCAATATGTCCAGAATATAATAGAAAATCACCAGTTAAACCAAGAACCAGGAAAATCTCAACTTGACTGAGAAAAGACAGCAGAAGCCAACACCAAGAGGATACATGTTGGAATTATACGGCAAGAATTTTAAAACAGCCATAATAAAAATGCTTCAATGAGTAAATATAAATATGCTTGAAACAAATGAAAAAAATAGAAAGTCTCAGCAAAGAAACAGGAGATGTAAAAAAAGTCAGATGAAAATTTTAGAACTGAAAAATACAAATGAAAAACTCCATGAATGGGTACCATGGAAAATGGAGAGGAAAGGACAGAGTGAAGAATCAATAAAGTTGAAGGTAGAAAAAAGGAAATTACCCAAACTGAACAACAGAAAGAAAACAGATTTTTTTTAAATGAATGAGCCCTCAGTTTCTGTGGAGCTGTAACATATCTTACATGTGTCATTGGAGTCTCAGAAGAAGAGGAGAAAGAAGATAGGACTGAAAAGTTTTCAAAGAAATAATGGCTGAACATTTCCCAAACTTAGCAGGTGACATAACCCTACAGATTCAAGAAACTGAACTAACTCCAAATAGGATAAACATAATGAAACCCATGCCAAATAACACAGTCAAACTCCTGAACATGAAAGACCAAGAAATCTTGAAAGCAGCCAGAGAAATGACACTTTATCTGTGGAGAAAACCATTCAAATGACCATATTTCTCATTAGAAACCATGGCGGCCAGAAGTGGCACAGCATGCTTCAAATACAGAAAGAAAAGAACTATGAACCCAGAATTCTACATCCAGTGAAAATATCCCTCAGGAATAAATGGGAAATCAAAATACTCTTAAAGGAAGGAAAACTAAAATTTGTCACCAGCAGACATACACTAAAAGGTGTTGTTGAGACCAAAATGATAAAAGAAGGAACTTGGGAATTCCAGGAAGGAAGAAAGAAAAACAGTAGGAGTAAAAGTATGGGTAAACCCAATAGACTTTCCTCCTCTTCTTGAGTATTCTAAATCATGTTGATGGGCAAGCAAATCAATGTTACCTAGAGTCTACCATGTGCCAAGGTGCATAAGGGAGAGGAATTCCCTGTCCTTGACAAAGTTACAAGCTAAATGGAATAATTTATGCTTGTAAGATCCTTAGAACAGCACCTGATACCTTACTGAGCATAGAACAGCACCTGATACCTTATTGAGCAATATATACTTGTTTGTTAACTAAATACAATAAAGGTAAGAAGACAAAGCAAAAGTCAATGGGACACCCACTAGCAAAGAAGACCTTAACTTCTCCTTTCTTCTCCCATAAATGTGACAGCAAAGTACAGGAAGGCAGAAATTCATCAGCCCTTCCATTTGAGTCCTCGGCTGAACTATCTGTCCTAGTGTGCCAGAGTCAAGGTGGTCATAGATACCGTGAGGGGGAGATGCGAATTCTCCCTGGTCTTCATTCCCCCATAGGCATAGGCTTCCAAATTCCTTTCTCTTGTGTCATAGTTTTTTTTTTTTTTTTTTTTGGCTGCACTGGGTCTCTGTTGCTGCGTACGGGCTCTCTCCAGTAGCGGCAAGCAGGGGCTACTCTTTGTTGTGGTGCACAGGCTTCTCATTGTGGTGGCTTCTCTTGTTGCAGAGCATGGGCTCTAGGGGTGCGGGCTTCAGTAGTTGTGGTGTGTGGGCTCAGTAGTTCTGGCTTGCGGGCTCTAGAGCACAGGCTCAGTAGTTGTGGCACACAGGCTTCGTTGCTCCGTGGCGCGTGGGATCTTCCCGGACCAGGGATCGAACCCATGTCCCCTGAATTGACAGGCAGATTCTTAACCACTGCGCCACCAGGGAAGTCCATCATAGTTTTTTCATCTGTAAAATAAGAAGGTTGAACTTGATTGGAGTTAGACGCCAAGAATTGGACCCCTGGATTCCCAAGGGGCCTTCAGTGATGTGAACAGGAATCAGTAAGCTAATAAATGGAACTTTTGCCCATGAAGAGGCTACAAAAGGAATAAACATTTACTAAGTACCCATGTCCTAGGCTCATGTTTCCTTGAAGTTACCTAATGAAGTAGGTATTGTTATATCTATTTTACCATTTCCATTTTCAGATGATGAAATAGTCCACAGAGTGGAGATAACTTTCCTAAGGCAGAACTGGGGTTTTACAAGGCTAAATGAAAAACTAAGTTTCTTTGCTTTTAAATGGAATTATATCAACTTAATAATGTAGCTAGGATTATCCAGTTAACAGAGGGGAGAAAAAAGAAAAAGAAGTGTATCCTTGTTTGACAGATATCGTTCAAAACACAACCCATGAGGAGAGGCAGATAATCATGTGTAACCTTCCTGATAAAGTTAGGAACCTATGTAATAGTTGTTGTCTAAAGCAAAGACCTTCCAGCTCCAAAAAATCCTAGGATTCCAAGAAAACTTGTTGACACACAGTATGTGCATTCATAATTAGCTGCCACAAGGTGGCACAATTCTCAGTAAATGCAATGAGGTTGGTCTAAGATCTCACATTTGCCTTCTCCACTTACAGCATCCTTTCTCTTTGGGGAGGGGAAAGGGTAAGCTGGGACAAAGTGAGAGAGTAGCACTGACATATATACACTACCAAATGTAAAATAGATAGCTAGTGGGAAACAGCCGCATAGCACAGGAGACCAGCTCGGTGCTTTGTGACCACCTAGAAGAGTGGAATGGGGAGGGTGGTAGGGAGACGCAAGAGAGAGGGGATATGGGGATGTATGTATACATATAACTGATTCACTTTGTTATACAGCAGAAATTAACACAACATTGTAAAGCAATTATACTCCAATAAAGATGTTAAAAAGAAAAAAAAAGAAATTGAGTCTTGAGTTTTCTATTTCATAAGGACTAGTTTACAAGAATGTGGTTATTCCTTTAATCTGGAATCCCTCCCACCCCTCTCTTATCTCCCTCCCCTCACTAACTCACAATCACCTTTACTTATCACTTGAAATATTATTTCGTTAGAGAATCTCATCTCCCTGAACTAGGTTAGTTCCCTGAGAACACACTCCTGGAGCATCTTGCCCTTGGCCATCATAATACTTTACACTCTTGAAATGTCTTACTTCTAGATTTGAAGCTTCATATAAGGACAAGGAAACACATTGATCTCATTTGCAGCTCCAACCTAGAGGCCAGCCTAGTGTCTGAGTCACAGTAAGCACTCAATAATTAGCATTTTTCAATGAATAAATTAATGGTAGACTAAATGATAGAGAAATAGATAACCTCTAAGGTTTCCTCCAGATTGAAAATTAAAAGATTTCAGGGGAAATTTTTTTCCCACCAAAAAGAAACAAAAGATTGACCAACCAAGTTTCCATCATGTCTGGTTTTTAATTCTATATAATGGTAGGAGGACATTAGCAAGGCTTTGATTAGAACTACTTTGATAATTCCTCAGTTAATGTCACACTATCATCCATAATTGTTGTGTAATTTAACTATCAACTCATAAAGCTGTCATATAGAGTAGTAATAAATGAGTCTTCTGTGACTGATGAGAACAACTTGGATCTAGTGTGGAGATGGGATTTTCTCCAAGCTCGCCTCTGGCAACTGAATGACTTTCTCCCAGGAACAAGGGCCTGAAATGTGGCATTCTCCCAGAGAAGCATGCTCTAACCAATTGGCTCTGTGTTTTGAAGTGCTCTGGTTTGGTGTGTGCAAAAAAACCTGAGCACTATCTATCAGGGAGGTTTTGTTATGATCTCTGCTCCTTTTTTATCTGCATGCTAATACAGCTTATCTCAAACTAAATTTAATTCAACACAGAATTTGCTGTATGCAAGAAACTGTGCTGAGTGCTATGGAGATGTGCAAAGCAAGACTCCTGTCCTCAAGGAGTTTACAGTCCAGCAATTCTTATGTCAGCACTATTAGTCATAATTCACATTGAGTTCATATTTTGGACAAATGATTCTTAATCTTCAGGAGACCCTAATGGGATCTTGAGCTGGGTGGCAGAAAGGGGTGATGGTGAGGTCATTGGAAAGGGTAGATTCAATACGTGCTGAGGTGATATCAGACTCGGATATTAGCACAGAGTTACCCTAATCTCCCTCCAGCATACCCACTCCAAATTCTCCAGCAATAATCAACTAACAGTTCCCATCAACTGAATACCCACCTGGGCTTCAGGATCAGCAACTGTTATCCACACTTTCCCATGTGCTGCCGCCTCTGTTCGGGCTGCTCCAGCACAGTGTGGCTGGGAAATCCCTTCCTTTCAAAACACAGCCCAAGCTCATAGATGCCCCTGACAATGCCTCTTCCTCCTCTGTAGCTTCCGATCACTTTGTTGTCTTGTCTTATTCATGTGGACAACACTCTCCCACACTGCAAGGCAGGAGCTGCACCTCATTCCTACAGCACCTCCGACCCCATAGCTTGGGTGCTTCAAGATGCTGGAGGGTGTCTTTCCCTCTATGTGCTCCCTGATGTCTGCCACAGTGGAAAGAAAGCCCTCAGGAGTCAGGAATTCTCTCTTCCATATATGTTCACAGCTTTAGCCCTAAAATACAGATTACTTTTCATGGGAAACTGTCCTAGAAGATCCCAAGAGGGCATCAGATGATTCATAACATTATTAGATTGATTACTACTCTCAATTTGTATATTTTCTCAAGATTAAAGCGCTTTAATGTGCACTATTTTCTTTCTGTATTTATAAAAACACAGTTTTAAAAATCTTAGAATCATCTGGGCTGGAAAGACCTTAAAGATCACATAAATTCTCTTTTAAATGAAAATGAAGACCAGAAAATTTAAAAAACTTGCTCCAAGTCCTAAGATTTAGCAAGAAAAGCAAGTTGCAAAACAAATTACCACAAATTTAGTGGCTTAAGACAACACCAATTTATTAACTCACAGTTCTGTGGGTCAGAGGCCCTGCCCAGCCCAGCATGACTGGTTCCCTGTTCAGGGTCTCATGAAGTTGAAATTAAGGCACCATTGGGCTGAGTTCCCATCTGGAGGCTCTGGGGAAGGACCCACTCCCAAGCTCATCCTTATTGGCAGGACTCAATTCCTCTCAGTTGCAGGACTGAAGGCCCAGTTTCCTTGCTGGCCATTGGCTCTCACTCCTAGAAGCCTCTCTCAAGTCCTTTCCACCTGGCACCTCCATCATTAAGCCAAAAAGAGTGCATCAAATCCTTCTTATACTTCAAATCTCTGACTTCTGCTGTGGTTACCAGCTACAGAAAATCCTCTCCTTTCAGTGGTCTCATGCAATTAGGTTAGGCCCACCAAGATCCTCTCTCTTTTTCTTAACATCAACTGTGCTGGGTAACATAACTTAATTATGGCAGGAAAATCCATCAGATTCAATCCCAAGGATTATTCAGGATGTGTATATGGAAGGTGGGCAAGAACTCTTGGAAAACAAGTGATAATCCTGCCTACACACAAGGGCATGGGAATCACAGACATGGTTTTGACAGCTTCACCACTCACCTTCTCTGCAGTTGGACATATCATTACATTTGATTGAGCCCATGTTTCTTCATTGGTAGGATGAAAATAATAAATACCCCACAAGGGTTTTGTAAGGGTTAATGAGAAGATGAATATGAGAGTGGCTTTAAGGTATAAGGCACAACCTGGCAGGGTCTTGTGGAAGTTAATACGTACAAGCGTGTGGCATCCCTAGACTCAAAGCTCCTAAAGTTAGAGGAAAGTTTGTCTCTTCAGACCTGCCAGAAATAGGGGCTTCCTCCTCTGTAGTGTGAGCCTTACTCTTAGTCACAATGACATGTTAGTTGAGGGCACCAAGAAATGGAGAGAAGCTACAGGGTTTAAATGGCCATTTCTTCCTACCCAGTACAATGCTAAACTGTGTTTGGATGTATCTGGACAGCTCTAGCCCTCGGCTGAAGCTGGGATTTCTTCAAGTAACCAAACTGGACCGCCAAGCTGACATGGTTCATCTGGTAAAGTCGGGGCCTAACTCAGAAGGAGGTAGGCACAGCAGAGATGACCAGGCAAATGTTTCAGCAGGGAAGACAGCTTGTCTATACCTCCCCGCTCTCCAATGTTCCTTAGGGCAGAAATTATGAGTTATGATAACATCTAATTATAACTCTCTCATAGAACACCAAGGGGCAAGGTTGTCTATTATCTGAAAGAAACACTGAAAGTAAGTCAGCACACTCATCTGTAGGAGCCCCATTTTCTCTTCCTTCAGTGTGGCTTACTTTCTGAGAAAGAAGCACATAGACCAGGAGGTAACTTGCTTAAGAATGATGGTTACATATATGTTTTCCCCTTCAGCAGAAGAAATCATTATGTAATGGTCTCCCTCAACCCTTTCTTGCTAAATTCACAGACTAGAGCACAGAGTCTGGCATATAACAGACATTTCAAAAAGCATTTGCTGAATGAACAAATTTATAATAAAAGTAATAATAATGATAATAAACAGTGAGCTGGACTCAGATCTCCTATTTCCTTCTCACCACTCTTTCTAGTAAACTGTTTCCCACTATATTGGCCTGGTGGCTGCCTTTTGAACAGATTTAATAAGCAGGTGTAAAGGCTCAAGCTAAACTTGAATGCTCCAGCTCCCACAGCCACTAGAAAGTCCAACCAGCCTGTCAAGTTAAATGTCTCTAGAAATAGTTGTGCAGCTGAGGAAGTGAACAGCACGTTGACCATCTGTTTTCTTTCTTCCCTGGGGAGCTGAGTTGAAGGAATTTGGAAGGTTAATGAACTCTCTCTGGCTAGTGTGGTCTTGCACAATCTTTGGGTATGGGTCTTGTCCATTTTGGAAGATAAACACCCCCATGAAATGCCTTGGGAGTGTACATGCCTATACAATGATTAGAGTTTTCTCCCCATAGTGATTTGTGAACATTTTAGAGGCTATAAGGGAATACTACGAAAATACTTGGGCTTTGTAATGTAGACAGCTCAGGGTTTTAGACCTTGATTCCTCCACTTAGTTGGATAACTTTGGTTCCTCTCTGATCTTCTGTTTCTTCACATGTAAAATTGGAATTGGAATTATAATAATATTTATATCATCGGGCTATCATGAAGATTAAATGAACTAAGTGTGCAAAGCACTTAGTTTAGAAATTGGCATTTCATAAATTGGCTACTATAATTGTTGGTATGTGACTAAACTTCCACTTGGATACCTACATATTTATTTCTTCAAACTGTGCAATCATTTATTCCATAAACATTCACTAAGTGCTTAATAATATGCCAGTCACTGTGCTAAGTGATAGATGTTGAGACAAGCAAGAGAATGGCTCAGAGGAAATTAACATTGATTGAGAACCCACATTGAGCCAGGCTCTGTGCTAAGTGCTGGGAATCGCAGGCAAACAAGTCACAGCATTTGAATCTCATATCTGCTTTTGCTTCTTCATTTCACACATTCATTTGTTTAAGAGACATCAAAGCTCATAAAAGCTACTTTGGCTTCCTGGTCACCAAAATTCTTTTTGAATCAGTCTTCTTTGAATTTCACTGGGGCAGGAGAATGTACCTAAGAGACTTGCTTTACACTCCAGCCAGGCCTAAGCTCAGACTTGGCCTCCTGCTGCTCCCCGACTATCTTTGGTTTCCCACTTGTAGTGATGAATAACTCCACTTTCTCAACAGAAGCCTCAGTGCCTTTGGCCTCAACATTATTACTTTTGAAAGTAATTGTGTTGTGGCAAGATCATCCTGACCTCTTAATTAAGGGCTTTTGTGGTTTGGTCCTTGTCCTAGGTCCTCTTAATTTATTCCCTGTTGTCAATTTCATCACTAAGTACATCCTCTTATACAATGTTATTACAGCGCAAGTGACATAGTTCCACAAAATTTCAGGAAAAAGTGGATATTACTGGAAATAAAAGAACTCAGAGGGCTTCCCTGGTGGCACAGTGGTTGAGAATCCGCCTGCCGATGCAGGGGACACGGGTTCGTGCCCCAGTCCGGGAAGATCCCACATGCCGCGGAGCGGCTGGGCCCGTGAGCCATGGCCGCTAAGCCTGCGAGTCCAGAGCCTGTGCTCTGCAATGAGAGAGGCCACAACAGTGAGAGGCCCGCGCACCACAAAAACAAAAATACAAAACAAAACAAAAAAGTACTCAGAGAAGCACATGATGAAGAAAACATTCCACGGTGCTGATTTGTTCTCTATTTCCCGCAAATCTATAGTAACAAGTGACTCGTTTTTAAAATAACTCTAGAGTTGCCCATCTAGAATAACTCAAGAAAAAAAACCCACACACTTGTCATGGTTGTCACAATTAATCAATCTTACAACACAATAATTCCAGAACAATTAAAAGTTAAATGAGATATAAAACTATAAGAATTTTAGAACCACAAATGTGTGAAAATTTTTACACTTCTCAGATGGGAAAGTTATTTCTAAGTATGACATCAAAGACAAAAGCATTAAGAAAATGACCAATAGAACTGATTTCTGAAAAAATTTTAAAACTTTCATATGGCCAACAATTCCCCCAAGTATTAACAAACATGAATTAGGAGAAATATTTGCAGTCCACAAAGAGCTCTTAACATACAGTGTTTCACATTTGCAAAATGGGCAAAAGTCATGAAAGGACAATTCATAAAACACAATGTCCAGAAAACATATAAACATGTTTGATCTTACCAATCAAATAAATACAAATTAAAACAATGAAATATAACTTTTCACCATTAGATTGACAAAGCTTAAATTTATGGATAAGGCCAGTGTTGGCAAGTATGTGCACAAACCAGCACTCTCATACATTCTTACTGGAAGTATGATGGGATTAGTTTTCTGGATGGCTATTTTGTAATATTTAAATAGTTTTAAAAGCGCATACCATTTGACTCAGCAATTCCACTTCTGGGCATTATCCTAAGGAAATAACCAGAGAAGTCACAAAGATGTATTGTAGCATTGTTTATAATAAAGAAAAATTTGAAACAAGCTTATATCTATAGAGGGTAGTTAAATTACGTGACATTTGTACAGTAGAATATTATGCTACCATTAAAATGATAATGATTCTCTCTCTTTTGCTGGCTTTGAAGAAGCTTCCAGGTTGTGAGAGGGTCAATGGAGACAACCACATGGCAAGGAACTGAGGGTGGATATTTGATACAACTCTAGGAGCTGAGAGCAGCCCACTGCTGACAGTCAGCAAGAAAATAGAGCCACAGTCTAGAGCTGTAAAGAGATGAATCCTGCCAATAACCTGAGGGAGCTTGGAAGCAAATCTTTCCCTGGTCAAGCCTCTGATGAGACTGCAGTCCTAGCCAACACCTGATGGTAGCCTGACAACAAAAAACTGTGAGATAATAAATAAGTGTTGTTCTAGGTCACTAAGTTTGTGGTTTTGCTATTCAAACCTGTCTATATTATGTTGAATAAAAAATAGCTTATGAAACAGTATGTTATATGATCTTATTTAAAATTAAGCTTATGTTTGAAAAAATATTTGTAGAAAAATGTCTTGGACAATATAAACCACTGTAATATATTTTAAATTTTACACATTTTATATATATAAAATGTATATATTTTAAAAGTATTCCTCATACTTTTCTGCCTTTCTTGAAATTTATTTTTTCAATGAACATTTATTTTATAATTAAAGATAGATGTATTCCCATTTTCAAAGAAAAAAATATATTCAAAACCTTGGGAGGAGAGTTTATCTGTGATGGTGTCATATTTGTGGCATAATGATACAACATTTTGGGGGGAACCTTGGACCATACTGAAATTCATTGATTTAAAGATAATGTGGGGCGGAGTCAAGATGGCACACTAGGAGGACATGGAATTCACATCTCCTCACAACTAGGGCAACTACCAGGCACCAGTGGGGAACCACAGACACCTAAGGGGACGGGAGGAACCACCAGCAACCTGGTAGGACACAGGGCATGGGGGGAGTGACAGGGGTGGAGAAGTGGAGGTGCAACGGGACTGGTGCCCCTGAGGGGCAGCTGGGGAGGGGAAAGGATCCCATGCCAAAGCGGGAAATTGGGGAACCACTGGGAGGGCAGAGGATCAAAAGGGAGTGTGGCCAGGTTTTCCCTGTCCACTTGGTCCCCCAGGAACCTGTTAAGATCCCAGGTCTGATCCCCTGCCCACCTAGGCCCCCTCCAGCAGCAGGGGTCCTGAAGGAATGGCAGGGAGGGAAGGGGAAGAAAAAGTAAAGGTGGACCTCTGGGACCAGCACCACTGCGGGGTGGCTGGGGCGGGGAGGAGTTCCTACACCCAGAGGGACCCACCCACGGTTAGGGGTCCTGCAGCCATGGGACACCCTGGAGAAGACAGTGGGGGAGGGATGTGAAAGAACGGAAGAGAATGCGGCCAGTGCTTTCCCTGTCCACGTAGGCACTGGGAAGCCTGTTGGGCTCCCGGGCCTAATCCTCTGCCTTCGGAGCCACCCTCCTGCTGTGCAGAACCTGAGACCTGCCGTTACACCCCCACCCAGGGCCCTACCTCCAAACTCTGGAACTCCACACTCCAGAGGCCCTCCTTTCTATATGCTGCCTCTCCCCTTCTCCGCAGGTCCTAAGCAGAGGCCTTGCCACATACTTGAACATCACCCCGCCTAGGCCCTGCCCCACGATCAAACGTTACCCCCCATATGCCTAAATCCCAAACCCTAAACCCCGCCCCTGCCTAAGTTCCACCCCCAGCTAAACTCTGCCTCCCTGGCCAAGGCTTTTTTTTTTTTTTCTTCTTTTTTCTCCTTTTAGATTGAGATTCTGTTTTACCTTGTTCGTTCATTGTTGTTGATACTCTTATATTTTTATTTTTCCTAATAAACCATTTATTTTTCTAATTTTACTTTATTCTTTATCCATTGTTATTGTTCTCCCCTTTTGGCTTGCTCCTGCCCCTCCCCACCCACCCTCCACCTTTTCCTTTTCTTTCTTTTTTCTCTTGAGGTTTTATTTTACATTGTTGCACTTGTTTCAATTATACTTTTATTTTTCCGAATATACTTTTTATCTTTCAAATATTATTTTGTTTTTTATTCTTTGATATTGTACTGCTCCATTTTTTCTTTCTTACTTTCTTTTATTTTTTATTACTATTATTTTTTAACCATGCCACGAAGCTTGCGGGATCCTGGTTCCCAGGCCAGAGGTTGGGCTCGAGCTCCTGTGGTGGGAGCTCCGAGTCCAAACTGCTGGACTAACAGAGAAATTCAGACCCAGGGGAATATCAATCAGAGTGAGAAGTCCCAGATATCCTCATCTCAGCACCAAGACCTGGCTCTATCCAACTGCCTGCAAACTCCAGTGCTGGATGTCTCAGGCCAAACACCCAGTAAGACAGGAATATAGCACGACTCATCAAAAATTAAAAAATGAAATTACAAAAATGTTACAGATGAAGTATCAAGGTAAAAACCTACAAGATGAAATAAATGATGATGAAGTAGGCAACCTACCTGAAAAAGAATTCAGAGTAATGATAGTAAAGAGGATCCCAAATCTCCAAAACAGAATGGAGAAAATACAAGAAACATTGAACAAGGATCTAGAAGAACTAAAGAGCAAACAAACAGTGATGAACAACACAACTGCTAAAATTAAAAATACTCTAGAGAGGACAGACAGCCAAAACAAGAAGAACTACAATCCTGCAGCCTGTGGAACAAAAACCACATTCACAGAAAGATAGACAAGATAAAAAGGCAGAGGGCAATGTACCAGATGAAGGAACAAGACAAAACCCCAGAAAAACAACTAAATGAAGTGGAGATAGGCAACCTTCCAGAAAAAGATTTCAGGATAATGATAGTGAAGATGATCCAGGACCTCGGAAAAAGAATGGAGGCAAAGATCAAGAAGATGCAAGAAATGTTTAACAAAGACCTAGAAGAATTAAAGAACAGAGATGAAGAATACAATAACTGAAATGAAAACTACACTAGAAGGAATCAATAGCAGAATAACTGAGGCAGAAGAACGGATAAGTGACCTGGAAGACAGAATGGTGGAATTCACTGCTGCAGAACAGAACAAAAAAAAGAATGAAAAGAAATGAAGACAGCCTAAGAGACCTCTGGGACAACATTAAACACAACAACATTTGCATTATAGGGGTCCCAGAAGGAGAAGAGAGAGAGAAAGGACCTGAGAAAATATATGAAGAGATTATAGTCAAAAACTTCCCTAACATGGGAAAGGAAATAACCACCCAAGTCCAGGAAGTGCAGAGAGTCCCATACAGGGTGAATCCAAGGAGAAACACACTGAGACACATGGTAATCAAACTGGCAAATATTAAAGACAAAGAAAAATTATTGAAAGCAGCAAGGGAAAAACGACCAATAACATACAAGGGAACTCCCATAAGGTTAACAGCTGACTTCTCAGCAGAAACTCTGCAAGCCAGAAGGGAGTGGCATGATATACTGAAAGTGATGAAAGGGAGGAACCTACAACCAAGCAAGGATCTCATTCAGATTCAATGGAGAAATCAAAAGCTTTACAGACAAGCAAAAGCTAAGAGAATTGAGCACCACCAAACCAGCTCTACAACAAATGTTAAAGGAACTTCTCTAAGTGGGAAACACAAGAGAAGGAAAGGATCTGCAAAAAGAAACCCAAAACAATTAAGAAAATGGTCATAGGAACATACATATTGATAATTACCTTAAACATGACTGGATTAAATGCTCCAACCAAAAGACACAGGCACGCTGCATGGATAAAAAAACAAGACCTATATATATGCTGTCTACAAGAGACCCACTTCAGACCTGGGGACACATACAGAGTGAAAGTGAGGGGATGGAAAAAGATATTCCATGCAAATGGAAATCAAAAGAAAGCAGGAGTAACAATACTCATATCAGATAAAATAAACTTTAAAATAATGTTACAAGAGACAAGGAAGGACACTACATAATGATCAAGGGATCAATCCAAGAAGATATAACAATTATAAATATATATGCACCCAACATAGGAGCACCTCAATACAAAAGGCAACTGCTAACAGCTGTAAAGGAGGAAATCAACAGTAACAAAATAATACTGGAGGACTTTAACACCTCACTTACACCAATGGACAGATCATCCAACATGGAACATTCTCCAGGATAGATCACATCGTGGGTCACAAATCAAGCCTCAGTAAATTTAAGAAAATTGAAATCATATCAAGCTTCTTTTCTGACCACAATGCTATGAGATTACAAATGAATGACCGGGGAAAAAACGTGAAAAACACAAACACATGGAGGCTAAACACTACGTTACTAAATAACCAAAGGATCACTGAAGAAATCAAAGGGGAAATCAAAAAATACCTTGAGACAAATGACAATGAAAACATGACAATCCAAAACCTATGGGAAGCAGGAAAAGCAGTTCTAAGAGGGAAGTTTATAGTTATACAAGCCAGAAACAAGAAAAATCTCAAATAAATAATCTAACCTTACACCTAAAGGAACTAGAGAAAGAAGAACAAACAAATCCCAAAGTTAGCAGGAGGAAAGAAATCATAAAGATCAGAGTGGAAATGAATGAAATAGAAAAAGAAAACAATAACAAAGATCAATAAAACTAAAAGCTGGTTCTTTGAGAAGATAAACAAAATTGCTAAACCATTAGCCAGACTCATCAAGAAAAAGACGGACAGGACTCAAATCAATAAAATTACAAATGAAAAATGAGAAGTTACAACAGAAACCACAGAAATACAAAGAATCCTAAGAGACGACTACAAGCAACTCTATGCCAATAAAATGGACAACCTGGAAGAAATGCACAAATTCTTAGAAAGGTATAACCTTCCAAGACTGAACCAGGAAGAAATAGAAAATATGAACAGACCAATCACAAGTAATGAAATTGAAACTGTGACTAAAAATCTTCCCAGAAACAAAGGTTCTGGACCAGATGCCTTCACAGGTGAATTCTAACAAACATTTAGGGAATAGCTAACACAATTCCTTCCAAACTCTTCCAAAAATTTGTGGAGGAAGGAACACGCCCAAACTCATTCTAAGAAGCCACCATCACCCTGATACCAAAACCAGACAAAGATACTACAAAAAAAGAATATTACAAACCAATATCACTGATGAATATAAATGCAAAAATCCTCAACAAAATACTAGCAAACAGAATCCAACAACACATTAAAAGGATCATGCACCTTGATCAAGGGGGATTTATCCCAGGGATGCAAGGATTCTTCAATATACGCTAATCAATCAATGTGGTACACCATATTAAAAAATTGAAGAATAAAAACCATATGATCATCTCAATGGATGCAGAAAAATCTTTTGACATAATTCAACACCCATTTATGATAAAAACTCTCCAGAAAGTGGACATAGAGGGAACCTACTCAACATAATACAGGCCATATACAACAAATCCACAGCAAACATCATTCTCAATGGTGAAAAACTGAAAGCATTTCTTCTAAGATCAGGAACAAGACAAGGATGTCCACTCTCTCTGCTATTATTCAACATAGTTTTGGAAATCCTAGCCTCGGCAATCAGAGAATAAAAGAAATAAAAGGAATACAAATTGGAAAAGAAGAAGTAAAACTGTCACTGTTTGCCAATGACATGATACTATACATAGAGAATCCTAAAGATGCCACCACAAAACTACTAGAGCTAATCAATGAATTTGGTAAAGTTGCACATACAAAATTAAGAAATCTCTTGCATTCCTATACACTAATGATGAACTATCTGAAAGAGAAATTAAGGAAACACTCCCATTTACCACAGCAACAAAAAGAATAAAATACTTAGGAATAAACCTACCTAGGGGTACAAAAGACCTGTATGCAGAAAACTATAAGACACTGAAGAAATAAATTGAAGATGATACCAACAGATGGAGAGACATACCATGTTCTTGGATTGGAAGAATCAATATTGTGAAAATGCCTATAATACCCAAAGCAAACTACAGATTCAATGTAATCCCTATCAAATTACCAATGGCATTTTTTACGGAACTAGAACAAAAAATCTTAAACTTTTTATGGAGACAAAAAAGACCCCAAATAGCCAAAGCAGTCTTGAGGGGAAAAAATGGAGCTGGAGTAATCAGACTCCCTGACATCAGACTATACTACAAAGCTACAGTCATCGAGACAATATGGTACTGGCACAAAAACAGAAACATACATCAATGGAACAAGATAGAAAGCCAAGAAGTAAACCCACGCACCTATGGTCAACTAATCTATGACAAAGGAGGCAAGGATATACAATGTAGAAAAGACAGTCTCTTCAATAAGTGGTGCTGGTAAAACTGGACAGCTACATGTAAAAGTATGAAATTAGAACACTCCCTAACACCACACACAAAAATAAACTCAAAATGGGTTAAAGACCTAAATGTAAGGCCAGACACTATCAAACTCTTAGAGGAAAACATAGGCATTGACATAAATCACAGCAAGATCTTTTTTGATGCACCTCCTAGAGTAATCGAAATAAAAACAAAAATAAACAAATGGGACCTAGTGAAACTTAAAGGCTTTTGCACAGCAAAGGAAATCATAAACAATATAAAAAGACAACCTTCAGAATGGGAGAAAATATTTGCAAATGAATCAACAGACAAAGGATTAATCGCCAAAATATATAAACATCTCATGCAGCTTGATATTAAAAAAACAAAAAACCCAATCCAAAAATGGGCAGAAGACCTAAATAGACATTTCTCCAAAGAAGATATACAGATCACCAACAAACACATGAAAGAATGCTCAACATCATTAATCATTAGAGAAATGCAAATCAAAACGACAATGAGATATCATCTCACACCGGTCAGATTGGCCATCATCAAAAACTCTAGAAATAATAAATGCTGGAGAGGGTGTGGAGAAAAGGGAACCCTCTTGCACTGCTGGTGGGAATGTAAATTGAGAATGTAAACTGTTACAGCCACTATGGAAAACAGTATGGAGGTTCCTTAGAAAACTAAAAATAGAATTACTATATGATCCAGCAATCCCACTACCGGACATTTACCCAGAGGAAACCACAGTTCAAAAAGACACATGCACCCCAATGTTCATTGCAGCACTATTTACAATAGCCAGGTCATGGAGTCAACCTAAATACCCATCGACAGACAAATGAATAAAGAAGATGTGGTACATATATACAGTGGAATATTACTCAGCCATAAAAAGGAACGAAATTGGGTCATTTGTTGAGATGTGGATGGATCTAGAGACTGTCATACAGAGTGAAGTAAGTCAGAAAGAGAAAAACAAATATCATATATTAATGCATATATGTGGATCCTAGAAAAATGGTACAGATGAACCGGTTTTCAGGGCAGAAATTCAGACACAGATATAGAGAACAAATATATGGAGAGCAAGGGGGAAAAACTTTGGGGTGGTGGGGGTGGTGGTGTGATAAACTGGGCGATTGGGATTAACATGTATATATTGATGTGTATAAAATTGTTGACTAATAAGAACCTGCTGTATATATAAAAAAATACTCTAGAAGGAATCAATAGCTGAATAACTGAGGCAGAAGAACTGATAAGTGACCTGGAAGATAAAATGGTGGAAATAACTGCCAGGGAGCAGAATAAAGAAAAAAGAATGAAAAGAATTGAGGACAGGCTCAGAAACCTCTGGGACAAACTTAAATGCACCAACATTTGAATTATAGGGGTCCCAGAAGAAGGGAAAAAGAAATGGTCTCAGCAAATATTATAAGAGATTATAGACAGAATCTTCCCTAACATGGGAAAGGAAATAGTCAATCGAGTCTAGGAAGCACAGAGAGTACCATACAGGATAAACCCAAAGAGAAACGCACCAAGACACATATTAATATAACTATCAAAAATTAAATACAAAGAAAAAATATTAAAAGCAGCAAGGGAAAAGCAAAAAATAATGTACAGGGACTCCCCATAAAGTTAATAGCTGATTTTTCAGCATAAACTCTGCAAGCCAGAAGGGAGTGGCAGGACGTATTTTAAGTGATGAAAGGGAAAAACTTACAACAAGATTACTCTACCCAGCAAGGATCTCATTCAGATTCGACGGAGAAATTAAAACTGTACAGATAAGCAAAAGTTAAAATAATTCAGCACCACCAAACCAGCTTTACAACAAATCCTACAGGACCTTCTCTAGGCAAGAAACACAAGAGAAGGAAAAGACCTACAAAAACAAACTCAAAACAATTAAGAAAATGGTAATAGCAACATACATATTGATAATTACCTTAAATGTAAATGGATTAAATGCTCCAACCAAAAGACATAGACTGGCTGAATGGATACAAAAGCAAGACCTGTATATATGCTGTCTACAAGAGACCCACTTCAGACCTAGGGACACATCCAGACTGAAAGTGAGGGGATGGAAAAAGATATTCCATGCAAATGGAAATCAAAAGAAAGTTGGAGTAACAATTCTCATATGAGACAAAATAGACTTTAAAATAAAGACTATTACAAGAGACAAAGAAGGACACTACATATGATCAAGGGATCAATCCAAGAAGAAGATATAACAATTGTAAATATTTATACACCCAACAGAGGAGCACTTCATTACATAAGGCAAATGCTAACAGCCATAAAAGGGGAAATCAACGGTAACACAATAATAGTAGGGGACTATAACAACCCACCTCAACAATGGACAGATCATCCAAAATGAAAATAAATAAGGAAACACAAGCTTTAAATGACACAGTAAACAAGATGGACTTAATTGATATTTATAGGACATTCCATCCAAAAACAACAGAATACACTTTCTTCTCAAGTTCTCATGGAACATTCTCCAGGATAGACCATACCTTGGGTCACAAATCAAGCCTTGGTTAATTGAAGAAAATTGAAACCATATCAAGTATCTTTTCTGACCACAATGCTATAAGACTAGATATCAATTACAGGAAAAAAACTGTAAAAAATACAAACACATGGATGCTAAACAGTATGATACTAAAAAACCAAGAGTTCTTTGAAGAAAATAAAGAGGAAATAAAAAAATACTTAGAAACAAATCACAATGAAAACATGAGGACCCAAAACCTATGGGATGCAGCAAGAGTTCTAAGAGGGAAGTTTATAGCAATACAATCCTACCTCAAGAAACAAGAAATATCTCAAATAAACAGCCTAACATTACACCTAAACAAATTAGAGAAAGAAGAACAACAGCAAAAACAAACAAACAAACAAACCCAAATTTAGCAGAAGGAAAGAAATCATAAAGATCAGATCAGAAACAAATGAAAAAGAAATGAAGGAAACAATAGCAAAGATCAATAAAACTAAAAGCTGGTTCTTTGAAAAGAACAAAATGGATAAACCATTAGCCAGACTCATCAAGAAAAATAGGGAGAAGACTCAAATCAACAGAATTAGAAATGAAAAAGGAGAAGAAACAACTGACACTGCAGAAATACAAAGGATCATGAGAGACTACTACACGCAACTAAATGCCAGTAAAATGGACAACCTGGAAGAAATGGACAAATTCTTAGAAAAGCACAACCTTCAGAGACTGGACCAGGAAGAAACAGAAAATATAAACAGACCAGTCACAAGCACTGAAATTGAAACTGTGATTAAAAATCTTCCAACAAACAAAAGCCCAGGATCAGATGGCTTCCCACGGGAATTCTATCAAATATTTAGGGAAGAGCTAACACCCATCCTTCTCCAACTCTTGCAAAATATAGCAGGGGGAGGGACACTCCCAGACTAATTCTTCAAGGCCACCATCACCCTGATACCAAAACCAGACAAAGATGTCAAAAAAAGAGAAAACTGCAGGCCAAGATATCTGATGAACATAGATGCAAAAATCCCCTACAAAATACTAGCAAACAGAATCCAAAAGCACATTAAAAGGATCATACACCATGATCAAGTGGGGTTTATCCCAGGAATGCAAGCATTCTTCAATATATGCAAATCAATCAATGTGACACACCATATTAACAAATTGAAGGATAAAAACCATATGATAATAGATGCTGAAAAAGCTTTTGAAAAATTCAACACCCATTTATGATAAAACACCCCTCAGAAAGTAAGCATAGAGGGAACGTACCTCAACATAATAAAGGCCATATATGGCAAACCTGCAGCCAATATCGTTTTCAGTGGTGAAAAACTGAAACCATCTCCTCTAGGATCAGGAAAAAGACAAGGTCGACCACTCACGCCACTATTATTCAATATAGTTCTGGAAGTTTTAGCCACAGCAGTCAGAGAAGAAAAAGAAGTAAAAGGAATCCAAATCAGAAAAGAAGTAAAACTGTCACTGTTTGCAGATGACATGATACTATACATAGAGAATCCTAAAGATACTACCAGAAAATTACTAGAACCAATCAATGAATTTGGTAGAGTAGCAGGATACAAAATTAATGCACAGAAATCTCTTGCATTCCTATACACTAATGTTGGAAAATCTAAAGAAACTTTAAGGAAACTTTCCCTTTTACCATTGCAACAAAAAGAATAAAATACCCAGGAATAAACCTACCTAAGGAGGTAAAAGACCTGTATGCAGAAAACTATAAGATACTGATAGCAATCTTGAGAAAGAAAAATGGAGCTGGAGGAATCAGGTTCCTGGACTTCAGACTATACTACAAAGTTACAGTAATCAAGACAGTATGGTACTGGCACAAAAACAGAAATATAGTTGAATGGAACAGGATAGAAAGCCCAGAGATTAATCCACGCACATCTGGTCACCTTATCTTTGATAAAGGAGGCAAGAGAATGGAGAAAAGACAGGCTCTTCAATAAGTGATGCTGAGAAAACTGGACAGCTACATGTAAAAGAATGAAATTAAAACACTTCTTAACAACATACACAAAAATAAACTCAAAATGGATTAAAGACCTAAATGTAAGGACAGACACTATCAAACTCTTAGAGGAAAACATAGGCAGAGCACTCTATGACATAAATCACAGCAAGATCCTTTTTGATCTACCTCTTAGAAAAATGGAAATAAAAACAAAAATAAACAAATGGGACCTAATGAAACTTAAAAGGTTTTGCACAGCAAAGGAAACCATAAACAAGACGAAAAGTCAACCCTCAGAATGGGAGAAAATATTTGCAAACAACGCAACAGACAAAGGATTAATCTCCAAAATATACAAGCAGCTCAATATAAAAGAAACGAATTACTGAATCCAAAAATGGGCAGAAGACCTAAATAGACATTTCTCCATAGAAGATATACATGTTGCCAACAAACACATGATAAGATGCTCAGCATCATTAATCATTAGAGAAATGCAAATCAAAACCACAATGAGGTATCACCTCACACTGATCAGAATGGCCATCATCAAAAAATCTACAAACAATGAATGCTGGAAAGGGTGTGGAGAAATGGAAACCCTCTTGCATTGTTTGTGGGAATGTAAATTGATACAGCCACTGTGGAGAACAGTATGGAGGTTCCTTTAAAAACTAAAAGTAGAACTACCATATGACCCAGCATTCCCACTACTGGGCATATACCCTGGAAAACCATAGTTCAAAAGGACACATGTACCCCAATATTCATTGCAGTACTATTTACAATATCCAGGACATGGAAGCAACATACTTGTCCATCGACACATGAATGGATAAAGAAGATATGGCACATATATATAATGGAATATTACTCAGCCATAAAAATAAATGAAATTGAGGGGCTTCCCTTGTGGCACAGTGGTTAAGAATATGCCTGCCAATGCAGGGTACACGGGTTCAAGCCCTTGTCTGGGAAGATCCGCTGTACAACTAAGCCTGTGCAGCACAACTACTGAGCCTGCGCTCTAGAGCCTGTGCGCCACAACAAGAGAAGCCATCATCGCAATGAGAGAAGCCCACACACCACAACAAAGTGTAGCCCCTGCTAGCCGCAACTAGAGAAAGCCCGCGCGCATCAATGAATACCCAACACAGCCAAAAGTAAATGGATAGATAGGTAGATAGATAGATAGATAGATAGATAGATAGATAGATAGATAGATAGATAGATAGATAGATAGATAGATAGATAGATAGATAGATAGATAGATAGATAGATAGATAGATAGATAGATAGATAGATAGATAGATAGATAGATAGATAGATAGATAGATAGATAGATAGATAGATAGATAGATAGATAGATAGATAGATAGATAGATAGATAGATAGATAGATAGATAGATAGATAGATAGATAGATAGATAGATAGATAGATAGATAGATAGATAGATAGATAAAATCTATTTAAAAAATGGAAGTGAAATTGAGTTATATGTAGTGAGGTGGATGGACCTAGAGTCTGTCATACAGAATGAAGTAAGTCAGAAAGAGAAAAACAAATACCACATGCTAACACATATATATGGAATCTAAAAAAAAAAAATGGTTCTGATGAACCTAGGGGCAGGACAGGAATAAAAACACAGATGTTGAAAATGGACTTGAGGACACGGGGAGGGGGAAGGGTAAACTGGGACGAAGTGAGAGAGTAACACTGACATATATACATTACCAAATGTAAAACAGATAGCTAGTGGGAAGCAGCTGCATAGCACAGGGAGATCAGCTCGGTGGTTTGTGACCACCTAGAGGGGTGAGATGAGGGTGAGAGGGAGATGCAAGAGGGAGGGGATATGGGGATATATGTATGCATATAGTTGATTCACTTTGTTATAAAGCAGAAACTGACACAACAATGTAAAGCAATTATACTCCAATAAAGATGTTTTTAAAAATAAAGATAATGTAATACATTTTTGTTCATTAAGGTAATCTGTGGATATGGCTAAACATGGATTCCCATCTTATACTAAGGGATAAAATGAAAAAACGCGATCAGAGCTTTTGCATTGCTAAAAACAGCTCACATTAAATTGAGACAATTGCATTATGGCTTACTTCAAGCACAACTGCAAATGATTATAAGGAAACAAAATCACAATTTGAATAACTGCTATGCCAGAACATTCATTCTACCCAATAATGGAATATTTGAGCTAAACTAACAGGGCAAGTTCTTCAGTAAGAGCAACAACTTACTGTTCAAGAATGATTGTCCATTTATCTCCCTTACAGTAGGTGGATTCAAAGACCGTCAAGGAGTGGCTAAGGTATATTATTGAGGAGAACATAATTGGAGATGGTGCCATGGAATAAACTGTTTTAATATTAACTAGAGAATGCATATGGTGAAAGTTTGGAAATATGGCTTAAAGATTTATGTTTATATCAGGATTTTCTTTTTAATGCTCTAATTCATAAAGCAATCTACTTAGGTCTAATCAATCACTGATTTTCAGAGATTCAAATCTGGGAAGCAAAAAAAAAAGAGTAAGGATTAAAATACACAGAAATGCTTTAAAAACTATCATTTTAATGTACTCTAACTTGTAACCTTTTTATTTCTTAAGAAAAAACATTATTTTGAAAGTGTCACCAGAAACATTATCACTTATCAAAAATAAGTTAGAAAGAGTTTGCTTGCAAGTGGCTCTAACTAGCGGTCCTCCAGGAACTTAAGAACAAAACTCTGGTTTTATTCCACACCTCGCAAAAAGTTGTCTTTTCTCAACACTATTGTTCTTTATCATGAGGACAATGAAACTTTTACTCTAGGGTGGCAGTGAAAGGGGAGAAATTATATGTTAGCATATGAATTCTATTTGACTTTCACCATCAGAAAACCTTCTGCTTTAAAATTCACAGCTTTATTCACTAAGATAAAATGACTCAGACTCACAGGAATAAATTTAATTCTAATTCTCCAATCATTTTTTCTTCCATCATCAGTATTTTGATGAAAGCCAGTATTATTTGGTGAGAGATGTAAAACTGCTTAAAATTAGGGTTTATATGTAGTAACTTATTCTTTCAGTTTAAAAAAATCATGCACCTTTGATTTCAAGAGATCAAAAATGAAGTGCACCAACTCCAGTCTAGCTTCCTCATACACATCAGAGTATCCCTGGGGAGGATGGAGGACAAAAGTAAGATCTGATTATCCCTCCCTGAACAGGCAACTTAATGACATCTCTACATGGTGGATAATGTGAATTGGTATTCACTATTTCCATTCCATATGCCTTTTGGCTGGAGATGTGACAACTATATTTCCCACATTCTCTTGAAGCTATGTTCTTGTGTAAATTAGGATTTTGAGATTTGGAGGTGGAAGTGAGACATAGGTTCTCTGCATCCACCTTCAGCTCTTTCTACTAGGAAGCAAAGTCTTGGATATGTTAAGGTTTTTCTGTCCAGTTCACCAGTATCCCTTCTCCATCCTAGGGGACTAGAGGTTATTACAGCAGCTGCAACAGCAGCACCTACTATTAGTTCTGGCTTCCTATCTCTGGATCACAGCTACTGGCTGTGTCTTGAAATCATAATACTGGTAGAGGTCTTGAAAGTAGAAGTTTTCCTAGGCAGTCAGTTCTGTCTCGTTTCGGTCAAGAGGATGCAATGATTTTAAGCTCTTAGAAATTTTGAAATCTAAAGAATTCATGTATAATGCCAGAGTAATCATTTTTCCACTGGGGAACCTTGTTATTATTGAGTTGAAACTCCAGGAAGGTTGTTAGGTAAACATGGAATGAGAGTAAAATTGGGTAGGGTTTTGCACACATTACTGAAAAAAAATTTTGTGTGGAACACCCCACACAAGTTGTCATAGTGAAGTGATTTCCACATAGTCCAGATTTTCCATAGCAGTGCTGATTAAATATGAAGTATTTAATTTTTGGTTAGAAAGTATATCACAATATACATATATATATATAAAAGTATATCTTTTCAGTAACTAAAATACAGTATTTTTTAAATTGGAGTATAACTGCTTTACATGTTGTGTTGGTTTCTGCTGTACAATGAAGTGAATCAGCTATATGTATACTTATATTCCCCTCCCTCTTGGACCTCCCTCCCACCAGCCCCCCATCCCACACATCTAGGTTGTCGCAGAGCACCAAGCTGAGCTTCCTGCACTTTATAGCAAGTTCCCGCCAGCTATCTATTTTACACATGGTAGTGTATATATGCCAATCCTAATCTCGCAATTCCTCCCACCCTCCCCTTCCTGCCCTGTGTCCACATGTCCATTCTCTATGTCTATGTCTGTATTACTGCCCTGCAAATAGGTTCATCTGTACCATTTTTTCTAGAGTCCACATATATGCGTTCATATATGATATTCGTTTTTCCCTTTCTGGCTTACTTCACTCTGTATGACAGACTCTAGGTCCATCCACATCTCTACAAATGACCCAATTTTGTTCCTTTTTATGGCTGAGTAATATTCCATTGTATATATGTACCACAGCTTCTTTATCCATTCATCTGACATTGGACCTTTAGGTTGTTTCCATGTTCTGGCTGTTGTAAATAGTGCTGCAATGAACATTGGGGTACATGTGTCCTTTTGAATTACGGTTTTCTCAGGGTATATGCCCAGTAGTGGGATTGCTGGGTCATATGGTAGTTTAGTTTTTTAAGGAACTTCCATACTGTTCTCCATAGTGGCTGTATCAATTTACATTCCCACCAACAATGCAAGGGGTTTCCTTTTTCTCCACACCCTCTCCAGCATTTATTGTTTGTAGATTTTTTTGATGATGGCCATTCTGACCAGTGTGTGGTTATACCTCATTGTAGCTTTGATTTGCATTTCTCTAATAATTAGTGATGTTGAGCATCTTTTCATACGCCTCTTGCCCATCTGTATGTCTTCTTTGGTGAAATGTCTATTTAGGTCTTCTGCCCATTTTTTAATTGCATTATTTGTTTTTTTGATATTGAGCTCCATGAGCTGTTTGTATATTTTGGAGATTAATATTTTGTCTGTTGATTCATTTGCAAATATAAAATACAGTATTTATATCCAGTTGTGAGATGTGAAAATGAAGTAATGAGACTCTAGGTTATTGGGTTTGTTAAAGAAAATATCATACATATAACCTCTATGATCAGTTGTTCTCTCCATCCAATCTTGGAATCTTTTCATGGATCCAAGAGCAACCCCCTCACCCCCTCTCTAGCGGGGATGTGTAAACACTCAAATCTCCATCCCACAACTTTCCCTCTGACTCCTGGTAGATGATCTGATTGGCTTTGCTTGAGTCAACTGCCCCTCCATTGGCTGGGGAAGCAGAGGGTGTCTAAATTAAGAATGTAACTCCCCCCAAAGCAAGGGGGGAATGGATTCTAGAGGCCATAGTATACAAACTCCTTGGCACGCATACATGATCCATCATAATTAGGCACTGCCTAACTCTTCAGTATGCTCTCCTATCCCCTCTTTCTTCATACCCAGTAGTCACATATAACTCACACTCTTTGCCATCTACTTACTTTTGTACTACCATTCCCTACACTTAGCTGGTGGTCTCCAGTTCAATTTTCAAGACCCTGTTCAGTCATTAGCTCTTTATTTTGTATTTTTATTTTTTTTAGTTATCAGCTCTTTAGAAATTCTTCTCTGACAACTCCCTTTTTCTCCCTCACCTCCCCTCCAGGTGGCATGCCCTTCTCACATGTTCCCATACCACCCACATCATCATGATGTGTTCAAACTGTCTGTTCTCTTGTCTTTTTCCCATTTGTCTGATGCACAGTGAGGCCAAACAATACCAAAACGTCACAGTTTGGAACAGAGAAAGGTTTATTGGAAGGCCATGCAAGGAAATCGGTGGCTCACACCTTAAAAGCCCCAAACTCCCCGAAAGTTTTTAGCAAAGCCCTTTTACAGGAAAGGTGGGGGAAGGACATGATTAGTTGTTGCAAACTTCTTGGTGTCAGATCTTTTGTTCTTGAGGTCAGGTCATGGTCAGGTAACTACGTTTCTGTAAATCTCCACCAAACAAATGTTAGTCTCTGTTCTGACAAGAAAAGGGTAAGGTCCCTAGGCAAAACTTTCACCCTCCGAGGTCCAGGTCCTGGCTAAGAGGAGGGGGTGCCTGCAGGGGCCGGTTACCCTGCCCCAGAGCGTTTGTCCAGCACCCAGTCTGGATCCTCCCGCCGGTGCCCAGGCCTGGCTGAAGAGGCAGCTCCCTCAGGGCTAGGTCCCCAGACCCCACCCAGCTGTCATTGCTGAGGGAGCCTGGCGCCCAGGACCCAACTGGCCCTTAGGCCGCTCAAATGGCAAGGGCCAGGTCCTTCAGACTGCGATCCAGACAGACTGAAGATGCAGAGGTTGCAGAAGGGGCCATAGAGGCGGGGATGGGGCAGAGGTTCACCACTGCCTTAAGGCCTGGGTGCAGCCAGTGGGCGGCCTTGTTGAGGGCTCTAGAGTCCTGCAGGACACAGCCCCCAGCCTGTTCCCTGGGCCCCCCAGCTCACCCGAGGCCAAGTGAGCTGGAAGGCCCTGGGGAGAAGGCCGGTATCTGCCTCTTACCCCAGTCTCCGCCTGACTACCACCACTCGGCCGACCATTGGCTGAGCAGGACCTCTAGCTGCTGCTCTAACCTTCCCGAGTTAGTGGTCATGCAGTAACCGTTGCCTGGTAATGGGCTGTGCAATAACGGCGCCCAGCAACTGGCCGAGTGCTAATGGCTGCACGTTGCCCCGCTCTATTACAAGCTCACAACTTAAACAGTATTTGATTAGAACAAATGGCAATGTCATATCATATCGTTCAACCTAATAGACCAAATGCCTTTCCAGACAATCATCCTAGAATGTTAAAGATATGTATATTTCAAGGGTCAAGTTTTAATATAGTTAATAATTGTTACTGTTTCATCTATGATTTCTTAAATGAAACTGGCTTTTTTTCTTTTTCTGCAAAGAGTAGTGGTGAAGAATACAATGACTACACTTTAATACAAAATAAAGTAAAATAAAAGACGTGATGTCTGGAGCTCCAACAACAATTTTGGCCCAAATTTGGGGATAGAAGCCAAGCAGTAAGTATAGAGCAGAGTTTTGATCCCTGGGGTACCTACTTAACACTTTCTGAGAGAGGGGGAAAAAATCCATATGTGTTTAAGATGTTGGAATTTGGGGATGCAGGCGAACACATCAGTCCATCTGTTAACAGCTAGTGTGAGACTGACTGCTGGGCTTTGCTCTAATCCCAGTATTCCCATCCCTTGCAGTGTCCTTGGGAACATCCTGGGACTAGCTGGAGGCCAGGTGGCCAGTAAGAGTGAGGCTGGACCAGGATGACAATAGAGGGAGAAAAGGCGGGTAATAGACTCCAGGTCCAGGGCGGAGACGCTGGCCAAGCCCCATACTCTGTCAGCCCTCGTCCGTACTCCTTTCCCTTCCTTCTCCCACCGAACTCCGGTGTCCTCCGGGGAGAGCAGCGGGAGTCAGAGCCGGACTTCGGCTACCCGCAGCCGTGCAGAACCGAGCCCGAGACCACCCACGTTATCAGGCCCCCTCTCTCGGTCCCGCAGCCAGCTAGAGCCACACCGCCCCCTCAGCCCGCCGTCCGCTTTGAAAGCACCCGGAGCTTCCAGCCGCGTCATGGGCTGTGTCGAGCTGCCATTCGCCAGCGCGCGTCACGTGCGCCAGCGCGCGGCGGCGATTGGTGCGGTACGAGGAGGCGGGGGCGGAACGGGGACCGCAGAGGCAGACCGGGGACCGCAGAGGCAGACCGGGGACCGCAGAGGCAGACCAGACCGGGGACCGCAGAGGCAGAGTTGCCTCATCCCCGAGCGCCCAGCGGCGGTGAGCGGTCTGCTAGGCGGGCGGCCTGGTAGAGCAAGGCCGTGAGGGGCGGTAGTGTTGCCTATCCTGCTGCGGGGGGCGGCGGGGCCTCTGGGACACCCCGGCGAAGCGCGGCCTGTGGGGTTCGGTTGAGGCTGGGGCGGCTGGAGGGGAGCGAGTGGGGCGGGGCCGGCGGGGGAAGCTGTGAAGCTCACCCGCCCGCAGCTGCTAGGACTCTGGATGAGGAGTCGGGGAAGAGGTGCGCGACTTGCAGCTAACGTAGCTGTGCCTGCGACTCCAGCACCGTCCTAAACGTCTGGATCAGCACATGGTGAGTGCTGGAGGGCACCTCAGTGAGGGGGACTGGCCTAGGTCTCGGGGCTGCAGGGCCGGGGCGCGAGGGGCCGCCCTCAGCCCCCACCCAGGACCCGACCTGGATCTCGAGAAGCTGAATGTCGCTATTCTCCTGTAGAAGCTCCTGATTTTTAAATGTTAGTAACTAATTAAAAGTAAATAAGTAAACACGGGGGGAACCAAACAAGTTGTTGACGGGCCGATTCCAGACCATCAGTTTGTGACCTATGTAGACCAGATTCTCTTCCTAATTTGTGGTGTGACCTTGACCAAGTCACGTCTCTCTGGGATGGGCATTCTCAACATGGGTAATAGTGCTCATATACCTGGGGGTCAGAAAGGTCTTAGAAAATACAATGGCTTGTGGCTTTGCAAAAGGCCACAGAATATAAGCAGATGTACATGTGGCGTTAAAATGTTAATAGGGGCTGGGGGATTAGAAGAGAAAATGCCTAGAAAGGCTGCTGGGAGAGAGAGTGGGGAAATGAGAAAAAGGTGAGAAACACTGCTTTAAGGGAAGAGGTAAATAGACGTTCCTGTGATAGTTGTATATATTAAAGGATTAAAACAAACTAGCATTTATAGACTGAGAGTTGGAAGAACCTGAGAGGTCATCTAACTATTAGAAAAATTTTGTGACACCATACACGTACACACACATAATTTTACTTGGTCTCCAAAACAAACTGTCATTCCATTTTCTGAAATGAGAAAATTGAGGGTCAAGAGGGTTTGGGTGATGTGCTGCAGTAAGAGCTATTAAATAGAAGGACTGGGATTTAAACCCAAGTCTCTATGACTCCAAACCTGCCTACTCATCATGTTGCCTCTCAGCCTGTGGTCCAATTACGTCCCAACCAAGAATTCTGCTTTGTGACTTTTTAAAAATGAAGATTCCCAGCACCCCCCACTCCAGAAATGTGAGTTCAGTATCTGGGACCGGGACCAGGAATCTGCATTTTAATAACTTTACTAGGTGATTCCATTTTGGTGATCCAGGGACCATTTGGAGAACAACTACTCTAGTCTAATTTCCCACCCAGTCCCCATGTCCTCATGGGATTGTACCCTAGGGATTCAAAATTCCCCTTCCAGAGCATAGATTCCATCTCCTCTTCCAGATAGGTGACCAACCAAGCTTTGGGAGGAAGTCCTTTGTTGGGAGAAGCCAAAGTTTATGAGATAGCACCTTGCACAGCTGTTTGAGAAAGTGCTGACAATTTTGCTTTTCTTTCTTTCTCTCCCTTCCTTCCTTCTTTCCCTTCCTTCCTTTCTTCCTTCTTTCTTTCCTCCTCCCTCCCTTCCTTCCTTCCCTCCCTCCCTGTCTCCCTTCCTTCCTTCCCTCCCACCCTCCCTCCCTCCCTTCCTTCCTTCTTTCTTTCCCTTCCTTCCTTCCTCCCTCACTTTTTTTGTAGAGCTTCCTTCACTGCTATTCTGACCCTCCTGAAAGACCAGGCTCAAGGCATTTCTTTTAAAGTTAATATTGAACTTTAAAACACCATGAAAAAAAGTTTAAAAGCCACAATTCACTCATAATGCTACCAGTCTAACAATGTTCATGTTCCGTTGTATTGTTCTCCTGTTAATTAATGTTCTCTTGTTAATCATTGAACAATCATAGATTGTTCAAGTTCACAAAATTTAGAAAATTCTTCCAAGAGATAAGCTTGAACTTCACAATTCCCATTGGAAATCGGAAAATTATGCTGAAGATAAACTTTAAATCACAGTTCTCTTGAAAGCATGTCTCATTCTTCTTCCAAATTCCTCAAAATCTGAAGGTTTTTCTTTAGTTCTAAAATAAATGGTATAGTGGGAATGAAAATATATACACTGAAATATTTCTTCTCTAGTAACTTTATCTGTTCTTTCCCATATCACTTCAACCTCACCAAAATATATGTTTAATTACTTAATTTGCTTATATATTTCCTGTTCTAAAAAATGTAAGTTGAATAATCAAAACATTTCTTTGCAATTATTAACTATCATTTAATGCACTTTGTTGCTGAAAAGGTTTTAGTTTTCTGGCTCTTGTGGAGGCAATATGGGATAGAGAAAATAAAGTGGGTTTTGGTTTAAGGAAAACTTCATGTTCCAGTCCCAATTCCAACACTTTAACCTTGGGCCATTGACTTCCTCTCTTTTTCTCACTTTGCTCATCTTTAAGATGGGGACAGTGCCACCAGGGTTTTATCTGAGACAGCATTTATAAAGCTACCAGAGTACTAAGCACAACTCTTTTTCTACTATTAGTTCTCTTTCTCCTTCACTCTTTTTAGAGCAAATTTGTGAGTTCCAATCCTGCTGTGTAATATTTGAGGTCATTTTCATTTCCAAAAGAGATGCAGAGGTTTTTTTTGAGGATCTTCTATGTGTGAGGCATAAACAAAATCCATAAAAATAATAGTGAACCACCTTTTAAATTTTTCTTTGTGAAATCTGAGGGCATAGACTATCTAGCTCTTTATCACAGTTTGCTATGACCAAAATCATCCATTGGTTAATTCGGTAAACATTTATGAACACTTATTAGTGCCAGGCATCTAAATGTAGGGGATATACCAGTGAAGAAGACAAACAACGTCCCTTATCTTACAAAAATTATATAAGAAAAGGACAATAAATGAATAAAACAAGGTAATTACAGATTGTGATAAATGCCAGGACAGTAAGACTATAAAGTGTCAGGTGTTAACATGATAAGGAACTGTGTTCCTCACTGAGTTTAATTTGTAACAAATATTGGTTAGAAAATTCTCTAAAAAGTCTCAGTTAAGATTGTGAACGTAGATTGTGTGTCAGAAAATGGAGAACTTAAGGAAAATAAATGACCACAGTTAAAGATTACCAAGATCTGAAATACTGTACTTTTTACAGTTGATGCAAGAGATGTGATTTACATTGGTTCCATAGAACTGTCAAAGTTGATAGTTCTTTACCTTGACTTTAAAGAAGTTATAGTATTTTTCTTGGAAATTATTCCCTTTCATAGAAATTAACATGGGTACCTAGTTTGGTAGAAAATTGTGTCCAAAAAACATCTTCCTCTATGGTTTCTGTAAAATTTGTTGATTCTTAAGCCCATGGGAATTTTAACACACACAGTGAGTATGGACTGGCCATTATAAAACAGGTGTCTAAGAAACTTTAGCTATAAGTCCAGTAATTTTAGATATCATTTAGAAGTTACATATCTTTATTTTTCTAGTTGATCAAACAGTAATCAATCTGATCACAGTAAATTGAGCAAATTGGATTTTTTAAAAAACTGAATTTTGCAAGTGGCTAGTTACAATGATGAAAAATTGAAACTCCCTATCTACATACACTTGCATGAAAAAAATAACTTAAAAATATTAATAGGGGGGCTTCCCTGGTGGCGCAGTGGTTGAGAATCCGCCTGCCGATGCAGGGGACACGGGTTCGTGCCCCAGTCCGGGAAGATCCCATATGCCGCGGAGCGGCTGGGCCCGTGAGCCATGGCCGCTGAGCCTGCGCGTCCGGAGCCTGTGCTCCGCAACCGGAGAGGCCACAGCAGAGAGAGGCCCGCATACCGCAAAAAAAAACAAACAAACAAACAAAAAAGACTTAACCTTCTTATGCTTTAGCATTTTCTCAGTTTGTTATTGATCATGTTTTCTGGGCTATGTAGTTAAGTATTTGGACATGCTTTTTTTGTCTTGGTTTAAAACCTAACATTTGTTCTCTTGGATAATAAACCTTTATGATTTTAATCCATAACTTTTTGAGTAGTAGGTTCTACCTCAAGACCATCACCCAGCCTCATTCTAGCTGCTATGAAAGAATACTTCCTCTCTTTGTTCTTTCTCTTGGGTGTGAATAAGTATCAGTCTTGGGATCATACTTTCCTGTCTGGATGCTGCTGTGTTTATAGCACAAGGAGTTGACCATTGCAGGTAGAGAATGGTTTGGAGAAAGCCCACAAATAGTACTTGAGGGAAACAAAGGCATGCCTTTTTGATCTGAGTCATTTCTATTCACTACAGTTCAAGCAGCACCGTTTCTTCTGCACACTTGATCTAATAATTTGTGGCACTCTCCCCTTCAAAAGGAAGGTTGTCTGGCTGTATAAATGAACTCAGGACTTTATTTCATCAAAAATTTTTGAATACTTGCTATGTGCTGGACATTATAGTAGTTTAAATGGATCTGTTGTTATGGATTCAGTGGCAAATTTCTGTATGTTTAAGAAGGGCCATGTGATCTTAGCTACTAATGGAAACATTTTCTCATTTAGAAACATGCCTTTGCAAAGTCAATCTTGATTATGTTACTTTTATAGCTTTATAAAGACTAATTCAGCTCTAGGTGGAAAATGTTCTAGAGAATTTATATTTTCTGCATTTTAAAAAATCTTCTGTTCTAGGAATTAAATAGCCCAGTAGTTTAATTTAGTGTTGTGACTGGATTTTTTTTTTTTTACATCTTTATTGAGTATAATTGCTTTACAAAGTTGTGTTAGTTTCTGCTGTACAACAGAGCAAATCAGCTATATGTATACATATATCCCCATATCCCCTCCCTCTTGAGCCTCCCTCCCACCCTCCCTATCTCACCCCTCAGGTGGTCACAAAGCATCAAGTTCATCTCCCTGTGCTATGCAGCAGCTTCCCACTAGCTATCTGTTTTACATTTGGTAGTATATATATGTCAATGCTACTCTCCGTGACTGTGTTTTTATTTTATTCTATTCACAATACTGTTTCCCAAGAAGTTTTCATATAATATATATTGACTTTTAAAAATAATGTTTTCTAGGAAGAAAATAAAGGTAATATATATTCGGTATCAAACTTAGAAAATATTAATAATCAGAAAATAAAATAAAATACACCCTGTTAATATTTTGATATATATTCTTCTGGTCTTTCTCTATGTACCTATTTTATTTATATATTTCTTTGATAAAAATGAGATCATACTCTGCATTCTATTTTACAGCTTGTATTTTTTAATCTAGTATTACATGGCAAATAAATATGCTTTTTTATTCACATGATTCCTGTTCTTTGTAAGCAGATGTTTTATTGCTAGAATAGGGACTACAAGAATCTATTTATTAAATTATTCTGCAGGATAAATTCAGAAACTCAATCTACCAACAATATCCACTTCTCTGCTCCTTTCCATCCTTAATTCTGTCCCCCTTACTCCCCACTGCCCATTCTCCCACCCCCAGGAGGGTTCTGTTGGGGGAGTCTCTGAAGGAAGGTTTATCTAGTTAGTTAAATACTAATGCTTAAGATCTCATCTTTTCAAACCTTTTCAGCCAATCCTTCAGAATTTTTATTTTTTACTTTATTTGCTAGAGAACCTGTTTGGGAATGGATGGGCTTATTCCTATTCTAAGGTCGAAATCTTTTATCCACCCTTTTTATAAACCATAACAGATTTCAACTTCCCATCAAGAGTGGAGTTGGGAGGGTTTGGAGTAATGTGGGAAAATAAAAATCATATGCTGGAATTCTTGCTCAGAATTGTAGGGGAAGGGGAGATAACTGAATAAAAATATGTTTAGGGTTGAGTAATAGACATTCAAATTTAAAATTTTTGTGTTCCAAAGAAAATGGCCCAGTTTTTAAATTCCGTTTTGCCTTTTGTGTATTACTTCAAGCTTTCTAGCAATTTTGTTATATCTGTTACTAATGTGCAAATATATATGACTATTAAATATCCCTGTTTTGAAATATACAATATTTTTGTTTTCATTCTCAATGTCTTTATACTCTATGAGAAATTATATATAAATGACTCACGCCACAGATTAAGTTTATATTGGATATTAAAAACAATGGTAGGAATGGGTTTTAAATTGTAGCATGAAAGTAAATGCCCAAAAGTGTGCATAATTGTAACCAGTGCAACTATAGAATCTTTTGAAGACAAATTTATTTCTATAAAAGTAGAACATTTAAAAATTTAGAAAATACCAATAGGCCAAACAGAAAAAAACACTTAGCATCCCACCACTGTTAATATTCCATTAGTTTACTAATCTAATTTGCCTTTCTCTTTCCTAATCTATAGTGAATTCTATTCATAATGGTCATATCAAATGACAGCTCTCCCATGAGTGCTTTAACTCTATTTGAATTGAATATGTATACATTATCTTTTTTGAACCTGTTTTGTGAATGGATGGGCTTATTCCTATTCCAAGGTTGAAATCTTTTATCCACCCTTTTTATAAACCATAACAGTTTTCAACTTCCCTTGCGCATCTATAGATATCTGGGCCATCATGTGTCTTTAGGGAAAAGCGTGAGCATACTAACTTTTTAAGTTTGTTTTAATAATCTGAGTGATAACAAAATAAGAAATAGTATAAGTAATAATGGAAAATATAGAAATGTGTAAAGGAAAAAAACAATCACACTCCCATTTTAGGTCAGTTTCTTTCAAGTCCTTTTTCTCTGCCTATTTATTTTTACAAAGTATGTGTACAGTTTTTGTATTTGACTTCCTTAATAGAAGTGTTTTACCACTTTAAATCAATTTTTAATATTTTAGTGTGTCCCTGATATAATGTACTGCAGCTAATGCTAGCCCCTGTCTTTCCCAGCTCCTCCATCTAAATTCTCCTGCAGGCTAGGTTCTTCCCAGATGTTGATCATCCTGACATGGATGCTTTATAATATTCACTGTCATCATTGCTGTCATTTCTTAAACACTTATTATGTTTCTGTACTTTATATTGGTGGCTTATCTGAACAAGCTTACTTTATCATGTCCTGGTGAATGCTATTATTGGACTGCTATGTCTTCCTTTCTTCCCCATAGCTGAGTTCATTTTCTCAGCCCCTGTAATCTCCACATTTCCTCCATTCTATAAGTCTGTTTTGCACAGGTCCTACCATGCATCTAATTTAGCCTGCCTAATTTTGTCAGTAAAAGGCTGTAAAGAATCAACTGACTCTAGTTCAGTGTTTTCTTTCCTTTGAGCAGAAGCTCATTGAAAACAAAGATGATAAGCAGGACCACAGGGGAGGTTTTCTTCTCTCTGTGACTATTTGTGTGTGGTTCCTGGTGCACATGGGAAAAGTATTCTCATTTAGATAATTTTCTTCTCTTCTATCTTATGCAAATGATTAGATATTTCAAAACAGGGAAAACACAGTTCTAATTATTTGTGGATTTTTAAAGTGTGAATGCCATTAATGGTCTAAATTGCTATAAAAAGATTGTAGAATAATTATGCTTTTAGCTTGTACCTTTCAAAGTCTTGTTGTCTAATTGATTATTACTTGGATCAGTGGTAGACCTCCTAGATAGACAAATCAAACTTCAAAATTCCTCACATTGGTGAAGATGGAAATAAAATTGAACTATTTTTCTTTATATTAAATTTTGGACTTAAAATTTATACTTTTTTTTAAACTAACTTTTCTAGGTGACTATAACAATATAGACTAGAAATAATATCCTTTTGTCACATAAGCGGTGAAATTTATTGGTTTCAGCAGAGTGAATCTTGTCGTATGGGCATTTGGGGAAGAGATTTTAACATATAGCAATCATTCACTTTGTGCCAGACGTTGAGACCAAGGGAGCCTGGTACAGTATCCACCCTTCATTCTTAAGCCTATTACTCAGGTCATAGTGAACAACTCTGACTCCTTTTCCACACTTCATTACTCCCTGAGTATATGTTTTCATCCTTTCTACCAGACAGTTATGTTTTTAAAGGTCAGGGCCTATTTATTTATCCTTATATTCCCCATTACTCTCATAGTTCTTGGCATCTAGTAGCAGCTCAAATATTTATTATATTGAATTGGACTGTTGTTCATGTCAGTCCCTAACTATCCTGGCCTCTTCCCCTCTAAACATATTCCAGTTTATCTGTCTTTTTTCAGTTATGTTCCTTGTATGTTCTGTCTTCCGACTTTGAAAAAAATATATTTGCACAAAGACACAATTTTACATGATTGAAAGTTGGAAAAATATCAAAGATGACCTAATTTTATTATTATTGAGGATGTCAAAGTTTTCTCTTACCAGACAGTTATAACTGAAAACTGTATTATTTATTTTGTTGCTCAAATTTTTCCAGCATTTGCCATTGGGAGTTCTTTCAGTTGGCTGAAAGAACTTTGGCGTAGTCCCAGCAGTTTGTGTTTTGAGCACTTTCCTACTTTCTGGCACTGTAGGATGCTCCAGGATCATCTTGTATATTCCTTGCTCCACCCCTAAAATCAGCCATTTCTTTTTGTTTGTTTTTGTTGTTGTTTATTTTTTTCTTTTCCATTATGATTTATTACAAGATACTGAATATAGTTCCCTGTGCTGTACAGTAGGACCTTGCTGTTTATCCATTCTATATATAATAGTTTGTATTTGCTAATCCCAAACTCCCAACCCATCCCTCCCGCACTCCCCTTCCCCTTGGCAACCACAAGTCTGTTCGCTATGTCTGTGAGTCTGTTTCTGTTTTGTAAATAAGTTCATTTGTGTCATATTTTGGATTGCACATGTAAGTGATATCATGTGGTATTTGTCTTTCTCTTTCTGACTTAACTTCACTTAATATGATAATCTCTAGGTCCATCCCTGTTGCTGCAAATGGCATTATTTCATTCTTTTTTATATAAAATCAGCCATTTCAACAAGGATCCCCAGATCCTTTTATTGTAGAATGGTATTAGAAATCAGGAATTGGTCTAATCTGCTCATCATTGAAACTGGGGTGTCACTGCCTTTAGGCCCTGTCAGTGTTAGAAAGTAAATGTATGTATATTAACCTGTGTATGTATACACATCTGTATTATTTCTACTATTACTCATCAGTTCCTAAGTTAAGCTAAACAGGAGTTCCCACTGATGTCTCAGACTCTAGTTCAGAACTACATGGTTCATTTTAGCCTCTTCCCCTTACTTATCTGTAAACTCCCATTCCAACAGTGAGAAATCTAGCTTCTACCATTCCCCATCTTTTTACTTATTTTATCAGTCGCAGTGTACAAGGACAGCAGTATCAGAATTGTTAAACAGTACCTCCTTGAGAAACAGCATTACCAACTACAGTGTAGTGTTTATATACAGTTCCTTTTGTTTTGTCCTACAGTCTCCAGTCATTTCCAAAGATGCTTAGATCCGTTTCTCCCCATCCCCTCCAGTGGGGTTATGTCATACATTTGTAATACAATTAAATTCTTTTGTCATAGTCTGCATTCCATGCTGCAATTCCCCCCCTCCACCCTCTTAGTTGAGTTTTTTTAAATTTTCATTTTAAAATATTACATTAAAGTTGATTCCTTGTGCTGTAAAGTTCCGTGGGTTTTGACAAGTAGATAACATCATATATCCATCACTGTAGTGCTAGACAAAATAGTTTAATGGCTCTAAAAAATTGTGCTTTACCTAGCCACTCCTCTGCCCTTTCCAGACCACTTAACAAAAACTGATCTGTTTTCTATCTTTTCTAGAAAGTCATTTAAATGAAATCATACAGGATGTAGGCTTCTCAGACTGGATTCTTTCACTTGGCATAATGCATTTAGGATTTATCCGTGATTTATCCATGTTGTTGCATAGATTAATGGCTCTTTCTGTTTGAACACAGAATGGTGTTCGTAGCATGATTGTAACAACTTGGTTGTTTCCAGGTATTGGCAATTGGTAACTACGAATAGATCTTTTGCCCATTTTTTTTTTTATTTCAGTAGGAACTAAAAAATAGAATATCAAGGTTTAATTTTTAAATTCAAAGCAAAGTTCAGACAATACAGAAGTGTATAAAGGAAATAAAATAGGATAAATGCTCCCTTTTTGCTCTAAACCTAAGTCTTTTAAAATAACTGGGGTTAACAAATTGACACATATGCTGCAGGTTTTTCCCCTATGCTTCTAGTAATGGAAATGCATTTTTTCTATAATTTTGAAATGTTTTACATATAAGCCTAACTAGACTAAAATTATTACTCTGCAACTTACTTTTATTTTTAACTTATCACTGTATTATAGTCAGTGTTCCAGGTCAGTACATTTAAATCTAACTTGTTCCAGCTGGTTTTTATTCCATGAGAAATACGTGCTATAATTTGCTCAACCATTTCTTACTCAAAGTATTCAAATTAATATCAGTTTCTTGTCTACAAGAAAAATACTACAGTAATCACACTTTTTTTTTTTTTTTTTTTTTTTTTTTGTGGTATGCGGGCCTCCCTCAGCTGTGGCCTCTCCCGTTGCGGAGCACAGACTCCGGACGCGCAGGCCCAGCGGCCATGGCTCACGGGCCCAGGCGCTCCGCCGCACGTGGGATCCTCCCAGACCGGGGCGCGAACCCGGTTCCCCTGCATCGGCAGGCGGACGCGCAACCACTGCGCCACCAGGGAAGCCCAGTTATCACACTTTTATACACACTGATGGCCTTTTAGTTTTTTTCTTAAATAAAAATACACTATATGGATATCTATAATTTTATAATTTACCAATATATAAACAGAAAAAAACTAGTAGTCTTCTTGGGAATGGTAATCATATTCTATCTTGAAACCTATCCTTCCTGTCAGTCTTGCTCTCACTCTCACTCCTGCCCTCTATCCTCACCATTTCCCTCTCTCATTTTGCCCATTAAAAAAAATTGGGTGGTTTTCTTGTTCAACCTTAAAAGTTTCTTTCTATATGCTGGAAACATGTCCTTTGTCAGTATGTGATTTGCAGATATTTTCTCCCAGTATGTCTTTTCTTTCTTTTTCTTTCTTTCTTTCTTCCTTCCTTTCCTTTCCTTTCTTTCCTTTCTTTCTTTCTTTCCTTATTTATTTATTATTTTTGGCTACGTTGGGTCTTTGTTGCTGTGCGCAGGCTTTCTCTAGTTGTGGCGAGCGGGGGCTACTCTTCGTTGTGGTGCGCGGGCTTCTTATTGTGGTGGCTTCTCTTGTTGCAGAGCACGGGCTGTAGGCGTGTGGGCTTCAGTAGTTGTGGCACACGGGCTTAGTTGCTCCATGGCACGTGGGATCTTCCCGGACAAGGGCTTGAACCCGTGTCCCCTGCATTGGCAGGTGGATTCTTAACCACTGTGCCACCAGGGAAGCCCCCAGTATGTCTTTTCATTCTCCTAACAGTGTCTTTCACAAAGCAAAGGGTTTTGATTTTAATTAAGTCCAACTTAAAATTTTTTCTTTTATGAATTTTGCTTTTGGTATTGTACTTAAAAACTCATCGCCAAACCCAAAGTCATGCAGATGTTCCCCGACATTTTCTTCTAGGAATTTTATAGTTTCTGCATTTTACATTTAGGTCTGTGATCCGTTTCAAGTTAATTTTTGTGTAAGATGTGAGGTTCAATTTGTTGCATATGGACTTCCAATGTGTAGCATCATTTGTTGAAAAGACTATTCTTTCTCCATTGAATTGCTTTTGCACCTTTGTCAAAAAATTGACAGTATTTTTGTAGGTCTGTTTCCATACTCTCTGTTCTGTCCCATTGATTGATGTGTCTATTGTTACCCTGTGTTCATTATTGTTAACAGTGAGTCTTGAAATTGGGTAATATAAATCCTTCAACTTTTGTTCTTCTTTCCCAGAATTGAATTAGTTATTCTAGTACCTTTACCTTTTCATAAAATTTTAAAATATGCTTATGTATGTCTATAAAAAACCTGGCTGGAATTTCAGTAGGGATTTTATTAGGCCACAGAGAACTGATATCTTTACTCTGTTGAGTCTTCCAGGGCAAGAACACAAAATATCTCATCTATTTATTTAGATTTTCTTTCTTTCATCAGTGATTTCTAGTTTTCTATACTCAAATCCTGTACATATTTTGCTAGATTTACACCTAAGGACTTCATTTTGGGGGATGTTATTATAAATGTATTATTTTTAAAAATTCAAATTCTGAGTATTCGTTGCTGGTATATAGAAAAGCAGTTGACTTTTGTGTATTGACTATGTACCTTTTGACCTTGCTAAACTCATTTATTATGTACAGGAGTTATTTGGTAGATACTTTGGGGTTTTCTGCATAGACAGTTATGTTGTCTGTGATTAAAGCAGTTTTGCATATTTCTTCCTTTCTAGTCTGTATACCTTTCATTTCTTTATTTGAATACACTAACTAGGACTTTTAGTATGAGGTTGAATTAGAAGTGGTGAGAAAGGACATCCTTGCCTTGTTCCTGATCTTAGGGGGAAAACTTAACATCTTGCTATTGAGGATGATGTTAGCTGTGATTTTTAAAAAATAATCTTTATTAGGTTAATGAAGTTCCCGTCTATTCTTAGTTTTTTGAGAGTTTTTATCATGAATGGATGTTGAACTGTTTCTGCTCATGTATTAATATGATCACATGATTTTTCTTGTTCAGTGTATTAAAATGATGAATTACATTGGTTAATTTACATATGTTAAACCAACCTTGCAGTTTTGATATGAACGCCCATGTGATCATGATGTATTACCCTTTTTATATATTGCTGGATTCAGTTGACTAATATATTTACATCTAAATTCATGAAAGATACTCTTTTATAGTTTTCTTTTTTGTAATACCGTTGACCCTTGAACAACATGGGTTTGAACTGTGTGGATCCACTTATACACAGATTTTTTTCAATAAATACATACTACAGTACCGAACGAACCCTGGTTGGCTGACTCTGCAGATGTGGAACTGTGGATACCAAGGGCTGATTGTAAAGTTATACAAGCGGATTTTCAACTGCGTGGAGGGTCAACATCCCTAACCCCAACACTGTTCATGGGTCAACTGTATATTTTAGTTTTGGAATAGGTTAATGCTGGCCTTATAAAATGAGTAGGGAAGTGATCTCCCATATTTTCTGGAAGAGACTGTAAATGTGGTATTATTTCTTCCTTAAATACGTAGTAAAATTCACCAGTGAAACCATCTAAGCCTTATGTTCCTTTTTTGTGTGTGGGGGGGTGAAGGTTTTCTACTAATTTAATTTCTTTTTTAGATATAGGACAATTTATATTATCTATATTTCCTTAAGTAAGTTTCAGTAGTTTGTGCCCTTCAAGGACTGGTTCATTTTATCCAGATTATCAAATGTATGGGCACAGACTTGTTTGTAGTATTCTGTTAATATCTTTTCATGTCTTTGGTTTTAGTAGTGATGATACCTGTTTTATTCCTGATATTGTTAATTTGTAGTCTCCTCTTTTTTTTCTTGGTTACTATGATTAGAGGTTTATTCATCTCATTCCTTTTACTTTAGGTTTAATTCATTTTTCTTTATCTAGTTTCCTAAATTGAAAGCTTAAGTTATTGATTTTAGAACTTTCTTCTTTTCTAAAATATATAATACTAAACATTTCTTTCTAAGCACTACCGTTAGCTGCATCCCATAAATTTTGATGTATTTTTAAAAGTTATTTTTAATTGTAGCAAAATATACATAACATAAAATTTACCATCTTAACCATTTTAAGTGGTTAAATGATATTAAATATATTCATGCTGTGCAAGTTAAATTGTATTTTTATTTTGTTCAAAATATTTTCAAATTTATCTTGAGACTTCTTAACCCATATATAATTTAGAAGTATGTTGTTTAATTTCCAAATATTTGGGGCTTCCATGGTGGCGCGGTGGTTAAGAATATGCCTGCCAATACGGGGGACATGGGTTCGAGCCCTGGTCCAGGAAGATCCCACATGCTGCGGAACAGCTAAGCCCATGTGCCACAACTACTGAGCCTGCGCTCTAGAGCCCAGTGCTCTGAGCCAGTGCTCTGCAACAAGAGAAGCCACCACAATGAGAAGCCCAGGCACTGCAATGAAGAGTAGTCCCTGCTCGCCTGTTCCTAGAGAAAGCCCGTGTGCAGCAATGAAGACCCAACGCAGCCAAAAGTATATAAAAAATTGATTTCCAAATATTTTGAATTGTCTAGCTGTCTTCTATTACTGATTTCTAGTTTTATTTTGGTATGCTTTGAGAACATACTTTGTAAGGTTTCTGTTCTATTTGTTAAATTGTGTTTTTTGTACCAGAATGTTGATGAATGTTCTATGTGTGCTCCTGTTGTTAGATGGAATGTTCTATAAATATCAGTTGTATCAAGTTGATTGATAGTGCTGTTCAGGTCATCTATATTCTTACTGATTTTCTGCCTACCTGTTCTATCAATTACTTGGAAAAGGGTGTTGAAGCCTCCAATTGTAAATACAGTCATCCCACTTATCCACAGTGGATTGGTTCCAGTATCCACCCCCCCCACCCCCAGATTCCAAAATCCATGGATGCTCAAGTCCCTTATATAAAGTGGTGTTGTGTCTGCGTATAACCTATGCATATCCTCCCATGTACTTTAAAACATCTTTAGGTTACTTATAATACCTAATACAGTGTAAATGCTATGTAAATGGTTGTAAATGCTATGTAAATGTTTGTAAATACAAGCTGAAATCTATGTAAGTAGTTACAGGTATGTAGCAAATTCAAGTTTTGCTTTTTGGAGCTTTCTGGAATTTTTTTTCCAAATATTTTCCATCCATGGTTGGTTGAATCCATGAATAGGGAACTTGTGGGTATAGAGGGATAACTGTAGGCAATTTGTCTATTTCTCTTTTCAGTTTTATCAGTTTTTCCTTCATGTTTATAAAGTTTATGCTATCAGTTCTCAAATTTGGGCATATTATCAATTTTAAGTCAATTTTTGTTTGTGGTATGAGAGGTCGTCATTAGAGGTTCCTGTTTTTTGCATAGGGATATTCAGTTGTTTCAGCACACTTTGTTGAAAAGAGCATACTTTTTTCTACTTCACTGCCTTTATATCTTTGTCAAAAATCGGTTGTCTAGGGCTTCCCTGGTGGCGCAGTGGTTGAGAGTCCTCCTGCCGATGCAGGGGACACGGGTTTGTGCCCCGGTCCGGGAAGATCCCACATGCTGTGGAACGGCTAGGCCCGTGAGCCATGGCCACTGAGCCTGCACGTCCGGAGCCTGTGCTCTGCAACAGGAGAGGCCACAACAGTGAGAGGCCCGCATACCGCAAAAAAAAAAAAAAAAAAATCAGTTGTCCAGTAGGTGTGGGTATATTTCTGGACATTCTTTTTTCTTGTTTCATTGCTCCATTTATCTGGCTTTATGCTACTACCTCACTGTTTTTATTGCTGTTGGAAGTATTAGACTGAAAACTTTTCTTGTTCAAGTTGTTTTGGCTACTGCATTTCCATATAAGTTGTGTAATTGGCTTGTCAATTTCTGCAAAAAAACCTCATGAAATTTTGGTTGAGATTGTGATGGATCTATAGGTCATTATGGGGAGAATTGATATCTTAGTCTTCTGAACTACTAACACAGTAGATCTTGCCCCCTTTTAAGGTCCTCTTTATTTTTTCTCAGTAGTGTTTTACAGTTTTCAGTATACAACCTTTTCACATCTTTTGTTAGATGTAGCCTTAAATATTTCATTATTTTTGATGCTATTGTAAATGTGCTTTCTAATTTTAATTTTATTATTTATGATTTATATAAAAATATGATTAATTTTTGTATGTTGATCATGTAACCTTGTTAAGTTGGCTTATTTCTAGTAGGTTTTTTGTGGATTGCATCAGATTACATAGTTAATGTGTCATCTCTGAATAAACATAATTTTGCCTCCATACTGTATTGTGTAAAAGTGGTAAGAGTGGACATGCTTTTCTCAGTGGGGGAAATACGTTAAACTGAATGAAATTTCAACATATCAAAAACTTGTGAGCTGCCTAAAGCACTGCTGAAAGAGGATGCAAGGCTGCTTCAGTATTTGAAAATCAGTGTAACTGACCATATTAACAGGTTAAAGAGACAAAAGTCACACAATTATATCAGTCGACACAGAAAAAGCATTTGACACAATTCAACACTGACTCATTAAAAAGTCTCAGAGGGGCTTCCCTGGTGGCGCAGTGGTTGCGCGTCCGCCTGCCGATGCAGGGGAACTGGGTTCGCGCCCCGGTCTGGGAGGATCCCACATGCCGCGGAGCGGCTGGGCCCGTGAGCCATGGC
>NC_041222.1:84759231-84780770 GCF_002837175.3 Physeter macrocephalus
CTGCCTCAACTTGAAAAAGAGCATCTTCTTCTTACAGACCTTATAGAAGTAGAATTTATATTTAGTTTAAACTTACAGAAATACAGTTGTTTTTGTATATCAGTCTTGTATCCTGACAACTTGCTGAACTTGTTTATTCTAATAGTTTTTTTTTTTTTAGTGGATTCCTTAAACTCTTCTAAACATCACATCAGGGCGTCCCTGGTCGCGCAGTGGTTGAGAGTCTGCCTGCCGATGCAGGGGACGCGGGTTCGTGCCCCGGTCCGGGAGGGTCCCACATGCCGTGGAGCGGCTGGGCCCGTGAGCCATGACCGCTGGGCCTGCGCGTCCGGAGCCTGTGCTCCGCAACGGGAGAGGCCACAGCGGTGAGAGGCCCACGTACCGCAAAAAAAAAAGTAGCAGTACTAAACATCACATCATCTGCAAATTGAAATTCTTCTATTTCTTCCTTTGCAATATGGAAGACTTTTATTTCTTTTTCTTGCATTATTGCTCAGACTGGAACCCCCATTACAGTGTTGAACAGAAGTGATAAGAGTGTATGTCTGTGGTTCTGGATCTTAGGGGAAAGCCGTTTGTATTCCACCATTATTTATGATGTCAGTTGTGGGTTTTTCATAGGTGCCCTTTGTCAGTATGAGGAAATTCCCTTGTAATGCTAGTTTATTGAGTGTTTTTATCTTGAGCGGATGTTGGTTTTTGTCAAATGCTTTTTGTGTCTTTTGAGATGATCATGTGGTTTTTGTTATTTATTCCACTGATATGAGGTATTTCATTGATTTTGAATGTTACACCAACCTTATGTTCCTGAGATAAATTCCATTTTATCATGGTGTATATACTTTTCTGTATGTTGTTGCATTTGGTTTGTTGCTAATATATTTTGAGGATATTTTTCCTCCATATTCATAAGAGATACTGGTCTATAATTTTCTTGTGATGTTTTTCTCATTTTAGTACCAGTGTAATTCTGTACTCATAGAATGAATTGTGACATGTTCCTCCTCTTCTATTTTTTGAGGAGCTTGAAAAGGATTGGTGTTAATTCTTTAATGTTTGGTAGAACTCACCAGTAAAACCATCTAGGTTTGGTGCTTTTTTTGTGGCAAGTTTTTGGAATAATTAGTTTCTTTACTTGACATAGGTCTATTCAGATTTTCTATTTTTTCTTTGTTTTAATTACTTTTTTATTGAGGTAACATTGGCTTATAGCATTATATAAGCTTCATGTGTGCAATAATATACTTCTGCTTCTCTATACATTACAGCTCACCAAAAATTTAGTTTCCATCTGTCACCACATAATTGATCCCCTTTACCCATTTCACACCCCCACCACAACACACCTTCCTCTCTGGTAACCGCTACACTCACTGTGTCTATGTTTGGTTTAGTTTATTCAACTTTTTAAAATTTGTTTTTTATATTCCACATGAGTGAAATTATATGATGTTTGTCTTTATTCATCTGACATATTTCACTTACGATAATACTCTCAAGGTCCATCCATGTTGAAAGAAATGGCAAGATTTCTTTCTTTTTTTATGGCTGAGTAGTGTGTATTCTAGTATATACACATCTATCTATTTGTTTATACCTTCTTTCTCCATTCATCACAAGATGGGCAATTAGGTTATGTTCATATCATGGCTATTGTACATAATGCCACAATGATCACAGGGGTCTGTGTATCTTTTGGAGAGAGTGTTTTTGTATTCTTTGGATAAATACCCAAAAGAGGGATAGCTGGATCTTATCGTAGTTCTATTAATTTCTTGAGGAATCTCCATACTGTTTTCCCTAGTGGCTACACCAATTTACATTCCCACCAATAGTGTATGAGCATTCCCTTTCTTCACATCCTTGCTAAAACTTGTTATTTCTTGCCTTTTTGATAATAGCTTGTTAATTTTAGCAGGCATGAGTTAGTATCTCATTGTGGTTTTGATTTGCATTTCTCTAATAAGTAGTGCTATTAACATCTTTTCATGTGCCTGTTGGCATTCTGTATGTCTTCTTTTGGAAGCTCCTTTGCCCACTTTTAAATAAGGTCATTTGGTTTTTTTGTTGTCAAGTTGTATGAATTCTTTATGTATTTTGGATATCAATCCCTTATTGGATATATGATTTACAGATATCTTCTCCCATTCAGTAGATTGTCTTTTCGTTCTGTTGACATTTTCCTTTGCTGTGCAGAAGCTTTTTAGTTTGATGGAGTCCTGTTTATTTTTGCTTTAGTTTCTCTTGCCTGAGGAGACATTATCTAGAAAGATAATAAGATAGTGTCAAAGAGCATACAGCCTATGTTTTCTTCCAGGAGTTTTATGGTTTCAAATCTTACATTCAAGTCTTTAATCTACTCTGAGTTGTTTTTTGTGTATGATGTGAGATAGTGGTCTAGTTTCATTTTTCTCTTTTTGCATGTGATTGTCCAGTTTTCCCATCACCATTTATTGAAAAGACTAGGCTTTCTCCATTGTATTTTCTTTGCTCCTTTGTCATAAATTAGTTGTCCATATATGTGTGGGTTTATTTCTTGCTCTCAGTTCTGTTCCATAGATCTATGTAACTTTTTCTGCCAATACCATGCTGTTTTGTTACTATGGCTTTGTAATATTTGAAATCGGGGTGTGTGATACCTCCAGCTTTGTTTGTTTTTTTTTTCATCAGGATTATTTTGGCTATTCAGGGGTCTTTTGTGGTTACATATGAGTCTTAGAAGTTTTTGTTCTGTTTCTGTGAAAAATGTCCTTGGAATTTTTGATAGGGATTACTTCAAACCTGAGATTGCTTTAGGACATTTGAGCAATGTTAATTCTTCCAATCTGTGAGCACAGAGTATATTTCTATTTATTTATCTCTTCAGTATTTTTCAACAGTGTGTTATAGTTTTCAATGTACAGATCTTTCACCTCCTTGGTTAAATTTATTCCTAGATATTTTATTCTTTTTATTGTGATTGTAAGTGGGGTTATTTTCTTAATTTCTCTTTCAGTTAGCTCAATGTTAGTGTGTTAAAAACACAAATTTGTATATGTTGATTTTATATTCTGCAACTTTGCTGTGTTTGTTTATTACTTCTAATAGTTTTGTGGTGGTGTCTTTAGGGTTTTTAACATATATAATCATACCATCCACAAATAGTAACAGTTTTTTATTTCTTTTTCTTATCTAATTGCTCTACCTAGGACTTCCAATGCTATGTTGAATAAGAGTGTCAAGAGTGGACATCTTTGTCTTATTCCTAATTTTATTTTTTATTTTAATTTTTTAAATTTTTAAAATTTTTATTTGTTTTTTGGCTGCATTAGGTCTTCATTGCTGCGCACGGGCTTTCTCTATTTGTGGCGAGCAGAGGCTACTCTTCGTTGCAAGTATGTAGGCTTCTCATTGCGGTGGCTTCTCTTGTTGCGGAGCACAGGCTCTAGGCACGCGGGCTTCAGTATTTGGCGGCGCAGAGGCTCAGTAGTTGTGGCACGTGGGCTCAGTAGTTGTGGCACGCGGGCTCAGTAGTTGTGGCACACTGTCCCTAGAGCGCGTGAGCTTCAGTAGTTGGCGGTGCGGAGGCTCAGTAGTTGTGGCACGTGGGCTCAGTAGTTGCAGTGCACGGGCTCTAGGGTGCGCAGTCTCAGTAGTTGTGGCACATGGGCTCAGTAGTTGTGGCTCACAGGCTCTAGAGCGCTGGCTCAGTAGTTGTGACGCATGGGTGTAGTTGCTCTGTGGCATGTGGGATCTTCCCGGACCAGGGATCGAACCCATGTCCCCTGCATTGGCAGGCAGATTCTTAACCACTGCGCCACTGGAGAAGTCCTTATTCCTAATTTTAATGGGATAGTTTTCAGTTTTTCACCAATGAGAGTAATGTTAGCTGTGCTTTTGTCATATATGGCCTTTATTATGTTGAGGTATGTTCTATACTCACTTTATTGAGTTTTTATCACAAATGGGTGTTAGAATCTTGTCAAATGCTTTTTCTGCACGTATTCAGATGATCTTATGTTTTTATGCTTCATTTTATTAATGTGATGTATCATTGTGATTGGTTTCAGGATGTTGAATCATCCTTGCCTCCCTGGAATAAATCCCACTTGATCATGCTGTGTGATCCTTTGAATATATTGTTGTATTTAGTTTGCCAATATTTTGTTGAGGATTTTTGCATCTGTGTTTATCAGAGATATTGGCTGTAATTTTATTTTTTGTGTGTTGTCTTCAATTGGTTTTGGTATCAGAGTGACATTGGCTTTTTGAAATGTGTTAGAAAGCATTCCTTCTTTATTTTTCTGAAGACTTTGATAAAGATAGATATTAAATCTTCTTTGAATGTTTGATAGAATTCACCTGTGAAGCTCTCTGGTCCTGGACTTTTGTTTTGGGGGAGGTTTTTATATTACTGTTTCAATCTCTGTCTTTATGATTCAGTTTTGGAAGGTTATATTATTCTAAGAATTTGTCTGTTTCTTCTAGGTTGTCCAATTTGTTGCTACATAACTGTTCATAAGATTCTCTTATAATTCTTTGTATTTTTGTGGTATCTGGTTTGCTCTATTTCCAGTGCTTTCTAGTACATTCTTTATTTCATGTATTGAGTTCTTCAGCTCCAGAGTTTGTTTGGTTCTTTTTTAGAGTTTCAGTCTCTTTGGTAAAGTGTTCTTTCTGTTCATTAATTTTATTCCTGAGCTAATTGAACTTGAGCCTTTCTGAGTTTTCTTGTAGCTTGTGGAATTTCTTCATGACAGCTATTTTGAATTCTCTGTTAGATCATAATACTCCACAATTTTAGGTTGGTTTTTGGGGAATTGTCATTTTCTTTTTGTGATACAGTGTTACTGTGGTTCTTTAGGATGCCTGATGAGTTGTTCCTCTGCTGGTGCATTTGAAGTAGCAAATATTTTTCCACTGGATTCTAATAACTCAACAAGAAATTAGAGGATTTTCTTTTGTTTTCCAGTAGGTGGCACTATAGCACAAGTTTTTCTTTCTCTTAGCTGAGCTGCCACTTTATATTTAAGAGTTGGCACTTTCCACTCTCTGCTTGTGTCAGAGGTATTGCCCCATACCCTCATTATCGCTTCTTGTGCCTTCAGGGTCAGTGGCATCACCTCCTGGGGCACAGGGATGATGGGCTTTTCTGCCGCATCCAGAATTCCCTGAATCACAGGCTTCACCACCAAGGGTGGGGATGGGGAGTTGGGGTCATGCAGGCACCTCTGCTTGTGTCTGGTATTGTAAGGTTCGCAGGTTCCACCACTGTGGGCACTGTGGCAGTAGGCCAGAGTCGTGGGCGCCTCAGTGACTTGGGGGATGGGGTCCTGGACCCTAGTACTGCTGTTGCCCAGTTACCAGTGGCCATGGGCGCCACTCCTGCTGGGAGGTCAGAGTCATGTATACCACCTCCTCTGCTGCTACCTGGTTTTCTGGGGCTGTGGGCTTAGCTGTTGTGGCTGGAGCGCTAGGATTGCAGGCACTGTCTATATTGTTCCCTCAGTTCTGCCTCTATGTGTTACAGTCCACCCACCTTTTGGTGTATAGGTGTGTGATATTCTTCAGCATCCTGTTGTGTTGAGTAGAGGGGCCCTAGTTGAGTTATGGATGTTTTACTGGTTGTGGATTGAAAGGGAGTGTCTCATTTCACTGTGCTGCTGACATCACTCTCCCAGATTTTCTGTTTCTTCTCAAAGGTATTCTTGGTAGTTTGTGTCTTTCTAGGAACTTTAAAAATCTTTCTTACCTATTTGTTGGCATACTTTTCTTCATAGTATTCTCTTATAATCCTTTTTATTTCTGGTTATAATGTTCCCTCTTTATTATTATAATTTGAGTCTTCTCTTTTTTGCGGTGGGGAGGGAAGTCTAGCTAAAAGTCTGTCAATTTTGTTGATTTTTTAAAGAACCAACTTTTGGGTTTGTTGATTTTTCTGCATGACTTTTCTCTATCTCTTTTTTTTCCATTCTAATCTTTTGCATTTCCTACCTTCTGCTTGCTTTGGGTTCATCTTGCTCTTCTTTTTTCCAGTTACTTAAGGTGGAAGGTTATTGAGTTGAATTCTCTCTCTTTCTAATATAGTGTTTGCAGCTATAAATTTCTCTTTAGCACTGCTATGTATCAGCATAGCTGTGTATCATAAAGTTTGATTTTTTTTTTGTTTTTTTCATTCATCCCAAAGTACTTTATGTTTTCCATTGTGTTTTCCTCTTTGACCCATTGGTTATTTAAGCATATGTTGCTTAACTTTTATATATTTGTCATTTTTCCACATTTTCTTTTGTTATTGATTTCAAATTTAATTTCATTGTGGTCAATGAACGTACTTTGCATGATTTAATTCTTTTTTAGTTTATTGAGGTTTGTTTTGTCACCTAGCACATGGTCTGTCATGGAGAATGTTTTATGTGCATTTGAGAAGAATGTGTATTCTGTTCTTTTTGGATCTAGAGTATTCTGTAGATATCTGCTATGACAAGGTAGTTTATGGTATTCTTCAATAAATTAGCTCTTTTTTGTTGATCTTCTGCCTTGCTTTCATCGCATTCTTATAAGAGAGGTATTGAGGTCTCCAACTGTTTTTGTTGAATTGTCTATTTCTCCATTCAGGTTTTCAGTTTTACTTCATGTATTTTGGGGCTCTCTTTTTTTGTTTGTTTGTTTGTTTTGCGGTACACGGGCCTGTCACTGTTGTGGCCTCTCCCGTTGCGGAGCACAGGCTCCGGACGCTCAGGCTCAGCGGCCATGGCTCACGGGCCCAGCTGCTCCGCAGCATGTGGGATCCTCCCGGACCGGGGCACAAGCCCACGTCCCCTGCATTGGCAGGTGGACTCTCAACCACTGCGCCACCAGGGAAGCCCTGAGGCTCTCTTTTTAAGTGCAGGTATACTTATAGTCACTATATCTTCCTGATGAATCGATCCTCTTATCATTGTAAAATATCTTTCTTTTGTCTCTAGGAACAATTTTTGCCTTATAGAATTTTGTGTGATATTAGTATAGCCTTCTCGGTTCTATTTTGGTTATTGCTTTCATGGTCTATATTTTTCCATCTTTTATTTTTCAGCATGTTTGTGTCATTGAATCTAACTTGTCTTTTGTAGATAGCATATAGTTTTATTTATTTTTTTGGATGGAATCCAATTTATGCCTTTTTGTTTTATGTTTTTTGGGTCCCTGTTTTTAAGACTAATTTTTTTAGATCAGTTTTAAGTTCACAACAAAATTGTGAAGGTACAGAGAGAGGAAGGTACAGAGATTTCCCGTATGTCCCCTGCCCCAACAGATGCATCTCTCATTATCAACATCACTCACCAGAATGGTACATTTGTTATAATCAATGAACCTACATTGATACATCATAGTCAGCCATAGTTTCCCTTAGGGTTCATTCTTGATGTACATTTTATGGATTTGGACAAATGTATAATGACATAGTCATCATTAGAACATCATACAGAGTATTTTCACTGCCCTAAAAATCCTCTTGCTCTGCCTATTCATCCCTCCTTATCTCTTTGCCTCCCCCATCCCCAGCAACAACTGATCTTTTTGTCTTCATAGTTTTGCTTTTTCCAGAATGTCATATAGTTGGAATCATATAGTATGTAGCATTTTCAGATTGACTTCTTTCACTTAGTGATAATACATTTAAGATTCCTTCATGTCTTTTCATAGTTTGACAGCTCATTTCTTTTTAGTGCTGAATAATATTCCATTGTCTGGATGTACTGCAACTTGTTTATTCATTCACTTATTGAAGGGCATCTTGATGCTTCCAAGTATTATAAATCTGTTATAAACATTTGTGTGCAGGTTTTTGTGTGGACATAGTTTTCAACTCCTTTGGGAAAATACCAAGGAGCATAATTGCTGGATTATATACTAAGAGTATGTTTAGTTTTGTAAGAAACCACCAAACTCTTTCAAAGTGGCTGTACCATTTCACATTTCCACTAGTAATGTACAGAGTTCCTATTGCTCCACATTCTCACCAGCATTTGGTGTTATCAGTGTTCCAGGTTTTAGCCATTCTAATAGGTGTGTAATGGTATCTCATTGTTGTATTAATTTGCATTTCTCTGATGACATATGATGTGGAGCTCCTTTTCATATGATTATTTGCCATGTATTCTCTTTGATGAGGTCTCTGTTAAGGTCTTTGGCTCAGTTTTTACTCAGGTTGTTTGTTCTCTTATTGTTGAATTTTTAAGAGTTGTTTGTATGTTTTGCATAACAGTCCATTACCAGATGTCTCTTGTGCAAATGTTTTTTCCCAGTCCGTGGTGTGTCTTCTCTTTCTCTTGACTTTGTCTTTCACAGAGCAGAAGTTTTAAATTTTAATTAAGTCCAGCTTATTAGTCATTTCTTTTATGGATTTTGTCTTTGGTGTTGTATCTCAAAAGGCATCACTGTTCCCGAGGTTTTCTCCTATATTATCTTATAGCAGTTTTATAGTGTGTTTTACATTTTGGCCTATCGTTGATTTTGAGTTAATTTTTGCGATGAGTCTAAGGTCTATGTCTAGATTAATGTTTTTTTCTTATGGACGTCCTGTTGTTCCAGCACCATTTGTTGAAGAGACTGTATAGCTTTGCTCCTTTGTCAAAGATCAGTTGACTGTATTTATGTGGGTCTATTTCTGGGTTCTCTGTTTGGTCCATTGATCTGTTCTTTTGGCCAGTACCACATTGTCTTGATTACTGTAGCTTTATAGTAAGTCTTGGATTCAGGTAGTGTCAGTACTCCAACTTTGTTCTTCTCATTCAGTAGTGTGTTGGCTATCCTACGTCTTTTTCCTTTCCATATAAACTTTAGAATCAGTTTGTTGATGTCCGTAAAATAACTTGTTGGGATTTTTTTGCCTGAGATTGCATTGAATCTATAGATCAAGTTGGGAAGAACTGACATCTTGACAATATTGAATCTTCCTGTCCATGAACATGGAATATTTTTCCATTTACTTAGTTCTTCTTTGATTTTGTTCATTAGTGTTTTATAGTTTTCTCATGTAGGTCTTATATATATTTTTAGGTGGCTCATTTTCTAAATCCATTCTGCCAATCTCTGACTTTTGATTGGGGTATGTAATCCATTTACACTTAGTGTAATTACTGATAAATTAGAATTTATACCTGCCCTTTTCTTGTTTTTGTATATCTTTCAGCTTTTGCATTCCTTTATTCCTTGATTCTTGCCTTCTGTTGTGTTAGATATTTTTGATTATGCCTTTCCAATTTCCTTTTTTTTTTCTTTTCTGTTTATTTTCAGTTATTTTCTTAGCACTCACCTTAGGATTACAATTAGCTCTTAAAACAGCCTCATTCAGATTAATACTAGTTTAATTGAAGTATACAAAACCTTTCCTCCAGTATATCTGCATTTCCTTCTCCCTCTTTTGTACTATTACTGTCATCAAATTATACTTTTACATACATTATATGCTTATCAACCTATTTTTATAATTATTGCTTTATGCAAGTATCTTAAAACTGGCCAAGAAAAGAGTTATATTTTAAAGAGTTATATTTATTCTCATAATACCCATTTAGTTAACTTTTTCTGGTGCTTTTTATTTCTTTGTGTGGATTCAAGTTAGCCTATAATGTCATTCATTTCGGCCTGAAGGATTTCCTTTAGTATTTCTCATAGGGCAGGTCTGCTAGCAACAAATTCTCTCATATCTGTTTTATGGTTTTGGATTGTTTGTTTTTAAATCTGGAGGTGTCTTAATTTATCCTTCATTTTTCAAGGAGAATTTAGCTGGTTATAGAATTCTTGGTTGACCATGTATTTCTTTCAGCACTTTGAAGGTGGTCATCTCACTGTCTTCCATCTTTTCTGATGAGACATAACCATCTGTTGTTACCCTCTTCATGGTCGTATTTTAGGCTACAACTTCCTCCACTCAGTTTTAGTTGCCTCTTTACTTTCATCTGCTTTCTTTCTTCCAAAATCCATTGAAGACTCTTGCTCCTTGCTCTGTGAGCTTATTCTTTTTAAAATTTCTTCTCACCAGGGTCTTAGGAGGAAGGGGAAGCTAGTGTATGAGTTCAATCTACTACTTAAACCAGATATTCTCTGTATCTTGCTATAGAGGGTCTAATCTAAGCCTGTGGTGTCCCAGGAGCTACACACCTGCCTATGTTTTAAGTCATCCAAGCTTGTCTCCCAAATATTTGAAATATGTTTCACAGGATGGCTTTTTCTTTGAGAAGTAGTTCAGGAATTTTTTTTTTTTTTTTTTTTTTTGTGGTATGCGGGCCTCCCTCTGCTGTGGCCTCTCCCGTTGCGGAGCACAGGCTCCGGACGCGCAGGCTCAGCGGCCATGGCTCATGGGCCCAGCCGCTCCGCGGCATGTGGGATCTTCCCAGACCGGGGCGCGAACCCGGTTCCCCTGCATCGGCAGGCGGACGCGCAACCACTGCGCCACCAGGGAAGCCCCAGGAATTTAAGAGGTGTAAAATCTTGTTATCCTTCCCAGTCTGTAAATAAATGGGGATAGTAAAGTGAATAGTAACCTTTGCTTCATCCAGTATTTTAAGCGTTTCATATTGAACTAGCTGCAATTTATTTTAAAAATTCTAAACAGTATCACAATATGTGTATTTAAAGGTGAATGTAATTATATGTCCACAATACTTATATACTTACTAAAAGGAATATTCAGATAATAAACATCTGTTGGTTAGGAATCCTAATTATGGTCTCCAAAATGATGCAGTGTGTGGTGCTTGACTAAAAAGTGGCTGATGTGGAGAGTCTTTCTTCTTGCTGATACCACTTGCATAGCAATGCCCTGATTCCAGGTGATGTGTTTGGTTTAAAATAGAATTTTGGTAGGAACATTAGTGCCCAGGTCTCACCCAGGAACATGAGGCTTCTTCTTGGTCTGGTTGATGATGTAGGACTTCTTAATGTATTTCAAGACATTGTGAAGATTGGCTCAGAAAAAAACAAGGTTTGCTTGTGTGACAGGTTTTAGCAGAATCCAGGAGACCCTCTTTGACAATAACCTATAGAATATGTGCTGTTAGGTAAATTGCTTACCTAATGCAGTAGTTCTCAAAGCATCAGCATCACTGGAAACTAGTTAAAAATGCAGATTCTCAGCCCCACTCAGACCTACTGAGTGGAAATTCTGGGGGTGGGGCCTAGCAGTCTGGGTTTTAAGAAAGCCCTCCAAGTGATTCTGATGAGTGTTGAATTAGGAATTGTTGACCTTATGAGTTTAGAAGTATCTGTGGTGGTGATGTTCACGTGAGGTTGGTTCAACCCTGTAGGAATAACCAGCCAGATGTGGTTGTTTGTGGGAAAAGGCTAGGGAGTATGGAAACCTTGCTTGTGAAAACCAGCTTCACCTATTGTTAATATATTACCTATCTGCTTTATCATAATGTGTTTTCTGAAGAATCTGAAACAAACAGCATATTTCTTTAAATGATGAAATGGTGAGAATCCTACTGTAGTATTGTTTTTCCCTGATCTGTGATGAGTCTCCTGAGAGACAGGGACCCTGCCTAAGGTGTATTTAAGGTGTGAGATCACAGAAGCCAGTGAAGTTCATAGCAAACTGCCAGATATATCGTATATTCCAAGCAGTCCTAAGTTCTTTCCCTGAGGACTTACATAGTTAGAAAGGCTGGAGGGATTTGGAAAAAAAAGAAAAGGTGTTTTTTAAATGTTGCCTGCCTGCCCTCTGGAAGTGATTTGAGGAAAAAGGGAATTTTATATAGTTCTGGGGGTTTGGGATTTTTTTTGTTGTTTTGGGGGTTTTTTGTTTTGTTTTTTTGAGGTTGCAGATTCAGAGGTGAGGACTTACAGTTTAAAAGTAACCTGGTTTTGTTTTGTTTTACTACATAAAGAGTCATAAGGAGTGCTTTAATTCTTTTAAGAACAAAATACTACTGTGGTATTAGGAAGCTATGTTTTATAGCATCCGAGCCTCTAGATAAATCTTCAGTCAGCCCTTCATGATGAGGGGATGTGAATAAAATGTGTAACTGGTATTAGGGAAGGCATCCTAAAGGAGAGAATATTTGGGCTGAGGGTTGAATTTATTGTTATCATGTGTATTTGGCTGAAGAAAAACAGCTACACCCTTCAGGGAATTAGAAGAAATACAAATTTGTCAGGTTGAAAATAGGTGAGAAGTTGGAGATATAACTGTGATCAGGAAAGCTAAGATAGGGAGAATGCCATTCCTTGCATTTGGTAGTGGTACTGTCATGTAATTGATAGGCTCTTAGAGATAATCTTGAGATAAGTAAAGCACTATTACTATGCCTCCTTTACAGATTAAAAAGCTGAGGTTCAAAGAGATTAAATGATGGTGGTGTGGTGGCAGCTACTTTTTATTGAATGTATATTCATGTATTTGTTCAACAAATCTTTGAGCACCTACTACATGACAGGCCCTTTTCTGGGATTTTGAGACATAACAGTAGACAAAGCAGACAAAAATCTATGTCTTCATTGGGTAGAGAAAGGCAGATGATAAACAGGATAAATAAGTAAATTATGTAATGTGCTATTCATAAGTCCTGAAGAGAAAAGTGGAACAGGGAAGGGGAGCTGGTTTAAATTGTAAATAGGGTGACTAGAAGGGTTTTGAAGAGAAGGGTGACATGAAGTTAACAAGATCACTCTGGCTGCTGTCTTGAGAACAGACTGAATTATGGATCAGGCATGGAATTAGATCTGTGTACTGGCTCTCAGGTAATCTTTATAACTACTGCAGAGCAGATAGTGAGTCTCAGAGATATTAGTAAGTGTGCTTAAGATCACAGAGCTAGTAAGTGCCAACGACTCTTGAAAATATGTTTAGATTTTATAATGTTATGTTCAGACCAGCTGCATTTCTTTTTCTGTTGGGAGGGAGGAACCTAAAATGTGTTAAACCTAAAAGGGGCCGTGTTCTTGATATTTGTCTTTGGTACAGCAGTGAATGAAGATTTGGAAGGAAGAATCAGCAGATTGCCTGCACAGAGCAAAATAAATTTGAAAATTTTGCTGTGGAAAGGAGATCTAAAGAGTTTCTTGAAAGTGAAGAAACTATAAATGGTGCAGAATCCAGCATAGCCAAGTTACAATGCATAGTGTAGCTGACTAACCGTGACGTTCCTTTTATTTAGTGTGAGGTCTTTCTTACTTGTTGAGAAGCTGTATGTGTAATGGTTAAGAGCACTAACTCTGGAGCTAAACTGTGTAAATTCAAATCCCAGCTCAAATCCCAATTCAAATAATAGATGTGACTTCAGGCAAATTATTTGATTTCTCTTTGCCTTAGTTTCCTAATCTTTAAAATAGAAATAATGTACAAACTAAACATGGTCTTACCATATGATCCAGCAGTCATGCTCCTTGGTGTTTACCCAAAGGAGCTGTAAAACCTATGTTCACACAAAAACCTGCGCACAGATGTTTATAGCCACTGTATTCATAATTACCGAAACTTGGAAGCAACCAAGTTCTTCAGTAGGTTAGTGAATAAACTGTTACATCTAGAGAATGGAATATTATTCAGCACTAAAAAGAAATGAGCTATCAAGGCATAAAAAGACACGGAGAACCTTACTTGCATATTACTAAGTGAAAGTACCCAATTGGAAAAGGCTACATAATGTATGATTCCAACTGTATTATCGATACATTCTGGAAAAGCCAAAATACGGAGACAATAAAAAGATCAATGGTTGCTGGGGTGAGGTAGGGAGCATAACTAAGTGGAGCATAGAGGATTTTTAGGGTAGTGAAAATATTCTGTATGATACTATAATGGTGGATACATGCCATGCATTTGTCCAATTCCACAGTGTCCAATACCAAGAGTGAACCCTAAGGTAAACTATGGACTCTGGGTGATTATGATGTGTCAATGTAGGTTCATCTATTGTAACAGATGTACCACTTTGGTGGGGGTTGTCGATAATGGGAAAAAGGCTGTGCATGTGTGAGGTAGGGTGGGGGTTTATGGGAAATCTCCATACCTTCTACTCAGTTTTGCTATGAACCTAAAACTGCTCTAAAAAATAAAGCTATATTTTTGTTATAAAGCAGAAACTAACACACCATTGTAAAGCAATTATACTCCAATAAAGATGTTTAAAAAAAATAAAGCTATTTTTTTAATGGGAATAATGGTAGTATTCACCTAATAGTGTTGTCATGGATATTATATGAATTAGGATATATAAAGCATTTGGAACAGTGCCTGGCATCGAGTAAGCTTATGTGTTTTAGTTATTATTCATGAACATAAAAATATATATATAGGTTTCATGGGTTCACTTATAGACTTGGGCTTCCATCTCTGTTTTTCCCCATACAAACTTAAGTTTTTCAGCCTCAAATTCTTCTGTCATGGTTGCTGTGTAGAATCTAATCATATTGACTGTACTTCTTTAAGTGTGGGCAGAAGCCCTCTTACCAGAATGAGCTGGCGTGTAAGTTGATAATACAAATTGTTACACCAAACTTACCAACTCAGACATTTTGAGGGTGGGCCAAGGAATTTGCATTTTCCACAAGCACCCAAGGTGATTCTGATGCAAGTTGGAGTGGTAGTGCTTTGAGAATCTAGGAAGGATTATACCACATTTCTAACTTCCCAGGCATTTCTTAATGTAATCCCCACAAATTCTCTCCCAAAAATACACATGTAGATTTTGGCAGATCACTGTGTATCTGGAAGATGGAAGGGAAAGTAGTGACCTAAGAACTCCTCAGTCCACCTCAGAACCCAATCTCTGGTGTGAAATGACTTTTTTATGAAGTAGAACATACTTTGTATCGAACTCTTACTTTGTGATGATTCTTAACAGTATGAGTCACAGTCCATGCTATTCTAACTTTTAAGTATTAGGTACTAATTAGTGAGGGTGTGATTAATCCTAACAGTTGAGTCATTTTGGGGGACTTTTGGGATAAAAGCAAATTCTAGGATAGAGTGAGCAAAATATCTGTCAAAAGGAGCAGAAAATGAAGTTAAGTAATATATGATGGTGCAGTGAAATGATAGGATTACTATTCAAACCCTTTTTCTCCTGAATCTACAACCAGGCACATGAAATAAATTCAGTTGTGAATGGAGATAATGTTTTTATAAATCTTATTGAAAAGCTCAACCATTACTAACTACTGGCAGGACTGTTTTACAGATAATGAAGGGAATCCTTTACAGATTCTTATAAAAAATCACAGGAAAATGAAGTGAGTATAGACAGAAGGGAAAGAAACAAAAAGATTACAGATATTGGTTTGCAAGTGAAAATAAACAAGCATTTATTGAATACCTATATACCAGACATTGTGCTAGAAACACACACACACACTCACACAACCTCTCATCTTCACAGCATCCTAAGAAAGTAGATATAATAATCCTTATTTTACAGAAGATAAAATTGAAGCTCAAAATGGTTCATACAGAAGGCAATGAACTGAGTCAAGATTTAAACAGAGAACTTTTGACTGTACCATATAGTTTAACTAACCTAGTTGAACTGTATATAATTGGACAGTAAATTAATGTTTTTATGCAGAGTCAGTGCACAATGAGCACTCTTGCAGAGTTCCCCTGAATTTGAGGTATTTGAAGAGGGCCAACGGAGATTTCTGCTTCCAGCCAAGATGAAATAACAGAGACCAGAATCACCCTCCTGCCTGAAATAACTATAAAACCAGGCAAAATATATAAAAAATGGGTTTTGGGCATTGGAAAGCAGGCAGCTTGGAATTGTGATATCTGAGAGAAGAGAAATATGATGAGCCTAAGGTTGCACCAGCTGCCTCCCTGGAAGCAATCTGTAGGCTGCAGTGCAGGGGTACCTAAACAGAGCCTTCTCAGAGATGTGTAGAGAGCCAGGGTGGCTAGAATTTGCAGCGTAGCATACTGGAGAGAAGGGAGCAGCGTGAAGAGAGCCTTCAGAAACGTGCAGAGGGCCCTCAAATCTTTGCTGGCCTAAAGTATTTGGCTGAGGATTGATCTGTGCAAATTACCCAAGACGAGGGAAAGATACGGGAAGGAGTAGACAGAACAGTTTTCAGGGCACTCAGGGGGCTGGAAATAGTTCGTGTTCCCACCAGCCAGAGAAGAAAGGCCTCATAATACCCAAAGAAGCAGGTGGAAGCCTTAGAAAGATGTGGCCTTAAGCAATGGGCTAAATTAGCCTAAAATAAAGGCAGCTCTGGAGCTGCCATACTGATTTCAAATAACTAGTCTAATGAGAAAAGAAAAAAAAGTCAGCAATTGAGACCTATTGAATAAGTAATGAGGATTTCCTTGAGGAGAAAGAAGGATTAAGTAAAACAGGATGAAAGTTTGGCTGTTCAGGAAAACAGGAAAGCTGTTTAATTTATAAAGCAGTGGAACTGAGGCTACTAGAGTTTAGATGAAGGCAAGTGATCAGCAGCTGCAACAAGAATGAAAAGGAATCTGCACTGGATGCTTTTGATGGCCCTACAGATACAAATAGAGCTGGTTTTCTGTTTTAACTCTTAGATTTTGAATGGTCTTGAAATATTCTGTTTCTCAAACTAAAGTTTATTATATATTTCAGATCTTTGAAAATTGGTAATTTAACTGTATGCATGTATAGTAACTCTTGGGTTACTAACACCTTTAAAGAAAATTTTCCATTCTTCCACTGTTTTTCCTAGGTTAGAAGAATTACTTTTTTCATATAAAGTATGTCGTGTTGTTTGGTAAAATATAGTATTTAAGCTTTACAATTGTAGATAATTTACAAATAAGGAGAATTTTTTATTTTACTACTTTTAAAGATGACTTTTATAAAGTCATATTAGGATACATATGATATTTTTTAAAGATGGACTATCTTTAATTTTGTAGATTAACTTACGTTTTAGCAATAGTACTGTTAACCTGCAAAAAAGGGATAGCATTTATCACCCCCAAACAGGAGACATTAAATTGGGATTTACATCTTATATTGGAGAAAGTTTTTTGTATTGTGTCACTGCAGCCAGAAAAGTCAAAGGAAAAATCTTACAGGTTGGACTACAAGACAGAGTAAGACTGCTAGGCAAAACACACAACATATTTAAGACATGGTAAGCAGTTTTTAAAAAGGTGCAGGGACTTCCCTGGCGGTCCAGTGGTTAAGACTTGGCCTTCCAGTGCAGGGAGTGCAGGTTCGTTCCCTAGTCAGGGAGCTAAGATCCCATATGCCTTGGGGCCAAAAAACCAAAACATAAAGCAGAAGCTATATTGTAACAAATTCAATAAAGACTTTTAAAATGGTCCACATCAAAAATAAATAAAAAGATGTGCAGCATATATGATGAAGATTTGATATTAATATAGAAAGACATCTTGCAAGTCTGTAAGAAAGGGGCAAATGTCCCAGTAGGAAAAGGGCTAAATTCTGAAGCAGGCAGTTTATTTACAAGAAATTCACTTTTTTAAAAAAGCTTCTGAAAAACTACTTTGCCTCACTTAAGAAATGCAAAGTAAAACAATAATGAGATGATTCTGTTAAAAAGGTTTAAAATGACTGGCATTGATGAGGATGAGAGAAAAGACTTGTCTTTTAATAAATTGTGTAAATTGGTCAGATCTTTCTGTAGGGCACAGTGGATTGGTATTAGAAGCGTGCAGGCTGTATTCATGTCCCAGCTCTACCAGTGAAAATGTGTAATCTCAAGCAAGGTTTCCCACCTGAGAAAATGGAGCTAATAATAGTATATACTGCATACAGTTATTCTGTAAGAATGACATGGATTTTGTAAAGTAAAGCCCTTAATATAGATCATGGTACTTGGTACACAGACAATTTTAGCTTCTGAAGGAGACTCAATCTGCATATTGAAAGGAACTAAGAATCAAGGTTAATGAAAAGGGCCTGTTTCTAATACACTGATTGACATCCAGACTTCTCATCAGCAATGTTGTTTGTTAAAACACAGTAGACGTGACATAGCATGGCTTTCAACCTAGAATTCTGTAAGTAGCCAAATTATCAGCTGAGTATGAGGATAAAATAAATATTTTCAGAATGAGAGGACTTAGAAAGTTCGTCGTCCATTCACCTTTCATGAAAAAATTACTTGAGGATAGAGCAAAGCCAAAGCAGAATCTGAGGAACAGTGGCCTCAACTCAGGGGTGCAATTAAAAGAAATCCTAGGTTGATAACTGTTTAGTGGGCCTAGGAAGCTTTTCATCCACATTAGAATTAGGAACCCAAAGGGCTTGGAAAAAATATTTTTAAAAAGCAAGTAGATAGTAGGATTACGATAGTATGATTAAGAATTTGAAAGATCTTAGGGATATGGTAAATATTTGTTTCTTTTGTCAGCAAGAAAAAGGCAGTTAAAAACCAGGGGGGGGCTTCCCTGGTGGCGCAGTGGTTGCGCGTCCGCCTGCCGATGCAGGGGAACCGGGTTCGCGCCCCGGTCTGGGAGGATCCCACGTGCGGCGGAGCGCCTGGGCCCGTGAGCCATGGCCGCTGGGCCTGCGCGTCCGGAGCCTGTGCTCCGCAACGGGAGAGGCCACAAGAGGGGGAGGCCCGCATACCACAAAAAAAAAAAAAAAAAAAAAAAAAAAACCCAGGGGGAAGTCTATATAAGAAATACATTGTCTAAATTTACAGCAGAACAAAATCTGCCCTTGTTTTAAGGAGCTAATGAAATAAAAGATAATCCACTTGACACTGATGCTTGGAATGTTTTACTTTGAGCAGCACAGGTTTTATGATACAAGATTGCACTTCTTTTTATATGAGTCCAAGCATAAAACTTGGTAAAAAAAATTTTTAAGGTAAGTATGTATGGATTATACATATGTGTATCCAGATATATATATAATATCTAATACACTCACAATAATTATATTGTATTTCATCTTATATATTGGAATAAGCCTATAGACAAAGCATGGGAAACTTAATTACAGATATAGCTAAAGCTTAAAAATTAAAAATCTTTTAAAAAAAGAAATGATATAGTTAGCAGAACTTGGAAGTGGAGGGGAAAGGTGAAATGGAATAATACAGATAAACTACTTATTTTACAAGGTAAGGAGTCAAGATACTGTTTAAAGTTGATAGAAGAAGAGATGGTTAAAGGATGTTATTTAAAATTACAAAGATAATCAGAAGAATTAAAAATATAATGATGTATTAAATGGGGAAAGGTTTGGCATGGTGGGAGGTTGGTAGAGTAAATGAGCCAATTTCCTCATCTTTTATACCAGGAATTCAATAATCTGGTGAATCATTTTAAAGATGATAAAATAATAACCAGAGATGTACATATAGTCACTACCCCGCAGGAGAACTAAAGCCTATGTTTACATTATTTACCTCTGGGGAGTAAAGCTTGGGCTGGGAGATAGGAATGGAGACTTTACTTCTCCTTCTGTACCATTTATTTCACTTTAAACTTTTATATATGTTAAATTATCTGTACTGAATGTCCATTTTTTTAACCTCAAAATGTATTACAGATCATTTTTTAGCCTTTTTTTTTTTTTTTTTTTTTGCGGTACGCGGCCCTCTCACTGTTGTTGCCTCTCCCGTTGCGGAGCGCAGGCTCCGGACGCGCAGGCTCAGCGGCCATGGCTCACGGGCCCAGCCGCTCCGCGAACATGTGGGATCTTCCCGGACCGGGGCACGAACCCGTGTCCCCTGCATCTGCAGGCGGACTCTCAACCACTGCGCCACCAGGGAAGCCCAGGCCTGTTTTTTTTTTTTTTTTTTTTTTTTAACCATTGTATCCTGATGTGTCTTGAGACTGCTGAAAACTGCTTGAGACTGCTGAAATATGATGGCAAGCCACATACACTGCAGACAGAGGAGCTGATTGTTTTTGTTCTAATTTTTGATGATCACACCCCACCTGCGGGATACATCTCAGCTCTGAGTACTAGGATATGAATAACTATAGAGTGTAAATAGAAAAGGGCATCCAGGTCTGTGAGGTCTAGAACCATTACATATGAAAAACGGTGAGGGGAGGAACTGCTGGTGGTTAGTCTGGGAAGATGTAATTTGGGGATAAGGGGAACATGATCGCCAGCCAACTTTTGATATGAGGAAGAAAGCGTTTATTTATTGTTCTGTGTAGTCTCAAAGGGCAGAAATATTTCTGACCAATGGGCAGAAATTACAGAGTGGACACGTTATAAAGAGCTTTCTAACTACCAGAGCTGTGTGATAAGGTCAGTGTTACTGTTCAAAGACATTGTGGAGAGAATGCTCTTGTGGGTTAGGATTCTAATAGAGGACTTCTGAGGTTCCTTACAACTTTGAGTTTCTGAGGGGCTAGTTAAAAAGAAAGTTTTTTAAGACAATCCACAATCGTATTTGTACTCTTTACTACCCAAAAGAGTAAAATTAATTCAACACTCTTTAAAGCCATGGGGTTTTTCTGTTTTTTTTGTTTTTGTTTGTTATTTTGGCCGCGCGGCACAGCACGTGGGATCTTAATTCCCTGAACAGGGATCGAATCCGCGCCCCTTGCATTGGAAGCGTGGAGTCTTAACCACAACATGAAAAGCCACGTTTTCAATGAGCTCTGGGTCTTGGGGATACAGACATAAATAAGACATGAATAGATCCATGAAACTCAGTCTAGTATGCCCATTTCAGCTCAACAGATGTGCAGTGAATGTGTTCCTTACACCAGACTCTCCCCTTCTCTAGAGACAGAGATGAGCAAATCATGGCTTCACCTCTCGAGACCCCGTGGTGTGCAGGGGAGCCAGTCCAATAGTCGCATTTCATTACATGACAGCTGAAGAGCTTAGGGTGGCATCAGGGAAGCCTTCACAGAAAAAGTGACGACTGGTTCTACCTTGTTACCACATGCTGGATCACCTGGGACATGCTTTATAACTCCTCATCTACAAAACAACCTGGGCTAGAACTCTGACTGCTCTAAAATTCCATGGTTCTAAACTGGTGGTAAATTGTTTTTTGGTCAAAACATGTTTTAAAAGTCCAAATTTTTGAAAAGTCCAAATTTTTGAAAAGTCCAAATTTTTGAAAAGTAATATGGTAAAAATGTTTACTGTAAATCTAATCATAATGGATATTCTTTCAAATTAAGTTTTTGCTAATGAGTTTCCTGGAACAACTTGTTCCATTAGTCCATTGACTTCTTGTCTTTATGTAACATTCATTTGAAATATTATACCCATTATAAAATTTTGTATTAATTAGTATGATACCAGATTTGTATATAAATATTGCAGGAATTTCTTTTTTCTTTCATGTTAGAACACCTCTATGATTTTAATTCTTGTATTTCTTTTGAAGGGAGACAGTTTCATTGAGTAGGACTTTAGATTAAAAATTTTATACCTATTGAGCATATAAAACTTGATTTTAGAAATAAAATTTTAGTGAATTTGAAATTCTTGGAGGACCCCTGAAATTTGTGAAATGATTTTTTTCACAAAAATAAATGCTCTAGGGCTTCCCTGGTGGCGCAGTGTTTGAGAGTCCGCCTGCCGATGCAGGGGATACGGGTTCGTGCCCCGGTCCGGGAAGATCCCACATGCCGCGGAGCGGCTGGGCCCGTGAGCCATGGC
>NC_041222.1:84780816-84808218 GCF_002837175.3 Physeter macrocephalus
GAGCCTGTGCTCCGCAACGGGAGAGGCCACAACAGTGAGAGGCCCGCGTACAGCAAAAAAACAAAACAAAAACAAACAAACAAACAAACAAAAATGCTCTAAGGAAAAATATTAAGGCTCTATTAATTACCACTGTTAATTTATTGGTGCAAAAAATTTCAACAGATTTTTACAGCATTTTTTAAAGATACATAACCATATAAAAATTATAGTTTGACCCCCCCAGTCATTGATGCCCAAACAATAAATGTGCTTTTTCAAAGAAAAATATTAAAATCATTATTTAGAAACAAACTTTAATATTGTGTGTGACTTTCTGTTGTGTCACAGTCAACTCTCCCCTTCTAGAACATTCCAAGCTTCTAATCATGGCTTGTTCTTTCTGGTGACCAGCGCCATCCAGGAGCCATCCAGTAGCCCACCTAGAGTTAAAGTTGCCTCATTAGAACTGGAACAAAAGAGGCTCCTAGGGCTCCTATCACTTAGGAATTTACGATGGTCTAGTTGCCCTGTGTCAGGAACCAGGGAACAAAGATCAATATGTGTTTTCCTTATTTCACAATCCAGCACATAATAGGGGCTTCAGAAAGGTGGCAGTTTTTGCTTTTTGACACATAAAAAGATTTACTTAACTTTCCTCAGTGGAGAAACCATAGCAACACAGTGATCACTTAGCCATATAGCTTAGCATGAGCTAGATGAAGACTGTTAACTGTAAAGTCATAAACTCAGTAACTCTCATTTAATTAGTAAAGAATGAGGGCTTCTGTTTAATTGCCTAGTATACTGTCATGTCCACAATAAATGTTGCTCCTTGAGCCCAGTTCAAGTACAAATTCCTTCTTCAAGCCTTGCACCTGCCCTCAAATTGGACAGCCCTCTTGCTTGTCCAAGACTGCCTTGTGACACTTAGCACATATTAGCATTATTTGTGTCTACATCTTATCTTCCCAACAGTCTATAAATGTATAGGAAGAGTATGTCTTATTTTTCTCTGTAATGTCCTTACTGTCTAGCACAGCACTGTCCAGTAGAATATCATGTGAGCCACATATTCAAATTTAAATTCTTCAGTAACAATAAAAAGAATCAGAAAAATAATTTTAATAATGTATTTAACCCAATATATCAAAAATATTTCAATGCCAAATAAATGTAAAAAATTAGATATTTTACATTCTTTTTTTGTACAAGTCTCCAAAATCTTGTATTTTATATCTACAGCATATCTCAAATCTGTACTAGCCACATTTCAAGTGCTCAATAACCCCTTAGCTAATGACTGCTGTATTAGACAGTAGAAGTCTAGCACATTATAGGTGATTAGCATATGAATATTCTATAGGCAAACCTTCAAAAAGTAATCTTTTCCCCCCCCAACAGACTACCATGGCTGCGGGAGTCTTGCCTCAAAATGAACAACCATATTCTACTTTGGTGAATAACAGTGGGTATCCTGCAAACATGAAAGGTAATAGTTCTTTAATATGCTTTTTGTCTTTGTGTAAACTAGAGTTTAATAAAGTTATATTAAATATATATATATGAAAGAAACGGCTGATTCTTCATATTGGAATCTCAAGTTGCAGGTACTACTTACAGCCTTTTGTTTATTTCTGCGTTACTATTTTCACCTGTTAAAATTCCTTTTCAAAATCCTGAGTAATGACCTTAGCCATTTTTATTCCTTAATTTTTTATACAATTTTTGAAGGTTACTTTGCATTTACAGTTCTTACAAAATGTTGACGATATTCCCTGTGTTGAGCTCATCTTACACCCAGTAGTTTGTACCTCCCATTCCACTACTCCTGTATTGCTACCCCCACCACTGGTAACCATTAGTTTGTTCTCAATATCTGTGAGTCTTTTGTTATATTCACTAGTTTGTTGTATTTTTTTATATTCCACATATAAATGATATCATATAGTACTTGTCTTTCTCTGACTTATTCACTTAGCATAGTGCCCTCCAAGTCCATCCATGTTACTGCAAATGGTAAGATTTTGTTCTTTTTTATGGCTGAATAAATTCCATTGTGTATATATATGCCACATCTTCTTTATCCGTTCATTTGTTGATGGACACTTAGGTTGCTTCCATATCTTGGCAATTGTAAATAACGCTGCTGTGAACATTGGGGTGCATGTATCTTTTCGAGTTAATGTTTTTCTTTCTTTTGGATATATACCCAAGAGTGGAAGTTCTATATGGTAGCTCTATTTTTAGTTTTTTGAGAAAACTCTATACTGTTTTCCACAGTGGCCACACCAATTTACATTCCCACGAACAGTGTACAAAGGTTCCCTTTTGGGCTTCCTTGGTGGCACAGTGGTTGAGAGTCCGCCTGCCGATGCAGGGGACACGGGTTCGTGCCCTGGTCCGGGAAGATCCCACATGCCACGGAGCAGCTGGGCCCGTGAGCCATGGCCGCTGAGCCTGCGCGTCTGGAGCCTGTGCTCTGCAACAGGAGAGACCACAACAGTGAGAGGCCCGCATACTGCAAAAAACAACAACAACAACAAACAAACAAACAAAAAAGGTTCCCTTTTCTCCACATCCTCACCAACATTTGTCATTTGTGTTATTTTTAATGATAGCCATTCTGACAGGTGTGAGGTGATATCTCATTGTGGTTCTAATTTGCATTTCCCTGTTGATTAGCTATGTTGAGCATCTTTTCATGTGCCTGTTGGCCATCTGTATTTCCTCTTTGGAAAAATGTCTATTCCGTTCTGCCCATTTTTTAATCAGGTGTATGACCTGTTTATATCAATATATGTTGGATATTAATCGCTTATTGGTCATATCATTTTCCACTATCTTCTCCCATTCAGTAGGTTGTCTTTTCATTTTGTCGATGGTTTCCTTTGCTGTGCAAAAGCTTTTAGATTTAATTAGGTCTCATTTGTTTATTTTTGCTTTTATTTCCTTTGCTTTAGGAGACAGATCCAAAAAACTGTTACTACAGTTTATGTCAAAGAGTGTTCTGCCTGTGTTTTCCTCTAGAAGTTGCATAGTACCAGTCTTAAATTTGGGTCTTTAATTCATTTTGAGTTTATTTTTGTATATGATGTTGCAGAATGTTCTAATTTCATTCTTTTACATGTAGCTGTCCAGTTTTCCCAGCGCCAGTTATTGAAGAGACTGTCTTTTCCCCATTGTATATTCTTGCCTCCTTTGTCATAGATTAAGGGACCATAAGTGCTTGAGTTTATACTAGGCTCTCTATCCCTATTGATCTGTGTTTTTGTGCCACTATCATACTGTTTTGATCACTGTAGCTTTGTAGTATAGTCTGAAGTCAGGGAGCATGATTCCTCCAGCTCTGTTCTTCTTTCTCAAGATTGTTTTGGCTATTTGGGGTCTTTTGTGTTTTCCATACAAATTTTTAAATTATTTATTCTAGTTCTGTGAAAAATGACATTGGTATTTTGATAGGGATTCCATTGAATCTGTAGATAGCCTTGGTCAGTATGGTCATTTTAACAATATTGATTCTTCCAATCCAAGAACATGGTATATCTTTCCATCTGTTTATGTCATCTTCAGTTTCTTTCATCAGTGTCTTACAGTTTTCTGAGTACAGGTCTTTTGTTTCCTTAGGTAGGTTTATTCCTAGGTATGTTATTCTTTTTGATGCAGTGGTAAATGGGATTGTTTCCTTATTTCTCCTTCTGATAGTTCATTGTTAGTGTATGGAAATGAACAGATTTCTGTGTATCAAGTTTGTAACCTTCAACTTTACTGAATTCATTAATCAGCTCTAGTAGTTTTCTGGTGACATCCTTAGGATTTTCTATGTGTAGTATCATGTCATCTGCAAACATTAACAGTTTTACGTCTTCCTTTCCAATTTAGATTCTTTTTATTTCTTTTTCTTGTCTGATTGCTGTGGCTAGGACTTCCAAAACTATGTTGAATTAAAGTGGCGAAAGTGGATATCCTTGTCTTATTCCTAATCTTAGAGGAAATGCTTTCAGCTTTTCACCATTGAGTATGATGTTAGCTGTGGGTTTGTCATATATGGCCTTTATTAAGATGAGGTGTGTTCCATCTACTCCCACTTTCTGGAGAGTTTTTATCATAACTGGATGTTTGATTTTATCAAAAGCATTTTCTGCATCTATTGAGATGATCACATGGTTTTTATTCTTCAGTTTGTTAATGTGGTATATCATATTGATTGATTTGCAGATATTGAAAAATCCTTGCATTCCTGGAATAAATCCCATTTGATCGTGGTATATAATCCTTTTAATATATTGTTGGATTTGGTTTGGATTTTGGTATTTTGTTGAGGATTTTTGCATCTATGTTCATCAGTGATATTGCCCTATAATTTTCTTTGTTTGATTTTGGTATCGGGATGCTGGCCTCATAGAATGAGTTGGAAGTATTCCTTCCTCTGCAAATTTTTGGAATAGTTTGAGGAGGATAGGTGTTAACTCTTCTCTAAATGTTTGATAGAATTCACCTGTGAAGCCATCTGGTCCTGGACTTTTACTTGTTGGGGAGTTTTTTTTAAATTACTGATTCAGTTTCATTACTGGTAATTGGGCTGTTCATAGTTTTTATTTCTTCCTGGTTCAGACTTGGGAGTTTGTACCTTTCTAAGAATTGGTCCATTTCTTCCAGGTTGTCCATTTTATTGGCATAGAGTTGCTTGTCTTAGTCTCTTATGATCCTTTGTATTTCTGTGCTGTCAGTTATAACTTCTCCTTTTTCATTTCTACTTTATTGGTTTGAGTCCTGTCCCTCTTTTTCTTGATGAGTCTGGCTAAAGGTTTATCAATTTTGTTTATCTTTTCAAAGAACCAGCTTTTAGTTTCACTGACCTTTGCTATTGTTTTTGTCATCTCTATTTTGTTTATTTCTGCTCTGATCTTTATGATTTCTTTCCTTCTACTAACATCAGGTTTTGCTTGTTCTTCTTTCTCTAGTTCTTTGAGGTGTAAGGTTAGATAGTTTTTTTGAGATTTTCTTGTTTCCAGAGGTAAGCTTGTATTCGTCTAAACTTCCTTCTTAGAACTTTTTGCTGCATCCCATAGGTTTTGGATTGTCGTGTTTTGTTTTCACTTGTCTCTAGGTTTTCTTTCAATTTCCTCTTTGACTTCTTCTGTGATCCGTTACTTGTTTAGTAGCATATTGTTTAACCTCCATGTGTTTGTGTTTTTTGCAGTTTTTTTCTGGTTGATTTCTAGTCTCATAGTATTGTGTCAAAAAAGATTCTTGAGGGCTTCCCTGGTGGCACAGTGGTTGGGAGTATGCCTGCCAGTGCACGGGATGCGGGTTCGAGCCCTGGACCGGGAGGATCTCACATGCCGCAGAGTGGCTGGGCCCGTGCGCTACAGCTGCTAAGCCTGTGCTCTGCAGCCCTTGAGCCACAGCTGCTGACCCCATGTGCTGCAACTGCTGAAGCCTGCGCGCCTGGAGCCTGTGCTTCATGGCAGGAGAGGCCACCACAGTGAGAGGCCCGTGCACCACGGCTAGGGGTGGCCCCCTCTTGCTGCAACTAGATGGAGCCTGTGCGCAGCAACGAGGATCCAGTGCAGCCAGGAATGAATGAATGAATGAATAAATAAATAAATTTATTTTTTTTAAAAAAGATGCTTGATATGATTTCAATTTTCTTAAATTTACTGAGGCTTGTTTTGTGGCCTAGCATGTGATCTATCCTGGAGAAATATTCCATGTGCACTTAAAAAGAATGTGTATTCTGCTGCTTTCGGATGGAATGCTTTATATATATATATCAGTACAACCATCTGGTCTAATGTGTCATTTAAGGGCAGTGTTTCCTTATTAATTTTCTGTATGTATAATCTCTCCATTGATGCAAGTGGGGTTTTAAAGTCCCGTACTGCTACTGTGTTACTGTAAATTTCTTCCTTTATGTCTGTTCATATTTGCTTTATGTATTTAGGTGCCTCCTATATTGGGTGCATATGTATTTACAATCTGTATATCTTCTTCTTGGATTGATCCCTTGATCATTGTGTAGTGTCTTCATTGTCTGTTGTAACAGTCTTTATTTTAAAGTCTATTTTGTCTGGACTTCCCTGGTATTCCAGTGGTTAAGACTCTGTTCTTCCAGTGCAGGGGGTGTGGGTTCGACCCTGTTGGGGAACTAAGATCCCACATGCTGCATGGCTTGGCCAAGAAATATAAATCAATCAATCAATAAATAAATACGAATAATAAAACAATTTTTTAAAAATAAAATAAATAAAGTCTATTTTGTCTGATATAAGTATTGCTACTCTGGCTTTCTTTTGATTTCCATTTTTCTGGAATACCTTTTTCTATCCCCTGACTTTCAGTCTGTACGTGTCTCTAGATCTGAAGCAAGGCTCTTGTAGGCACCATATACACGGGTCTTGCTTTTGTATCCATTCAGCCATTCTGTGTCTTTTGGTTGGAGCATTTAGTCAGTTTACATTTAAGGTAATTGTCGATGTGTACGTTTTTATTGCCATTTTGTTGATTATTTTGGATTTGCTTTTATGGGTCTTTTTTTCCCTTTCTTCCTTTGTTTTCTTCTCTTGTGATTTGATGAATGTCTTTAGTGTTATGTTGTATTCCTTTTTCTCTTTTGAGTGTATACTTATAGATTTTTGGTTTGTGGTTACCATGAGGTTTTCGTATAGCAGTCTATGTATATACATGATTGTTTTAAGTTTTTGATCTCTTAATTTCAAATGTATTTTAAAAACCCTGCATTTGTACTCTTCTCACGATTACTGGTTTTTCCTTTTTTATTGAAGTATGGTTGATTTACAATATTGTACAATTACTGTTTTTGAGGTCATATTTTACATCTAATCCTTTAGTGTATCATTTAACTGCTTATGTGGATATAGGTGATTTTACTACTTTTGTCTTTTAACCCCTCTACTAGCTTTGTGTGTGGATTATTTCCTGCCTTTACTGTATGATTGCCTTTACCTATGAGCTTTTTCATTTTGTAATTTTCTTGTTTCTGGTTGTGGATTTTTCTTTCTTGCCTGGAGAAGTTCCTTTAACATTTGTTGTGAAGCTGGTTTGGTGGTGCTGAACTCCTTTTAGCTTTTGCTTGTCTGTAAAGCTTTTGATTTCTCCATCAAATCGGAACCAAGAGCTTTACTGGGTAGAGTATTCTTGGTTGTAGGTTTTCCCCTTTCATCCCATTAAATATATCTTGCCACTCCCTTTGGTTTTTTATCTTAGTTCTTTTAACTTTTTATTTTATATTGGAGTATAGTTGTTTAACAATGTTCTGTTAGTTTCAGGTGTACAACAAAGTGATTCATTTATACATATACATGTATCTATTCTTTTTGAAATTCTTTGCCCATTTAGGTTATTACAGAATATTGAGCAGCATTCCTGTGCTACACAGTAGGTCCTTGTTGGTTATCCATTTTAAATACAGCAGTGTGTACATGTCAATAGCAAACTGCCTAACTATCCCTTTGCCCCACCATTCCCCCGGTAACCATAAGTTTGTTCTTTAAGTCTGTGAGTCTCTTTCTGTTTTGTAAATAAGTTCATTTGTATCATTTTTTTTTAGATTCTGTATATAAGTGGTATCATACAATATTTCACATTCTCTGGTTTACTTTACTCAGTATCTCTAGGACCTAGATAATCTCTAGGTCCATCCTTGTTGCTGCATATGGCATTATTTCATTATTTTTAATGGCTGAGTAATATTCCATTGTATATGTGTACCACATCTTCTTTATCCATTCCTCTGTCATTGGACATTTAGGTTGCTGCCATGTCTTGGCTATTGTAAACAGTGCTGCAATGAACATTGGGGGTGCATGTATCCTTTTGGACCATGTTTTTCTCTGGATATATGCCCAGGAGTAGGATTGCAGGGTCATATGGTAACTCTATTTTTAGTTTTTAAAGGAACTTTCATACTGTTCTCCATAGTGACTGTACCAATTTACATTCCCACCAACAGTGTAGGAGGGTTCCCTTCTCTCCACACCCTCTCCAGCATTTATTGTTAGTGGATTTTTTGATAATAGCCATTCTGACTTGTGTGAGGTGATATCTCAGTGTAGTTTTGATTTGCATTTCTCTAATAATTAGCAATGTTGAACATCTTTTATGTGCCTCTTGGCCATCTGTATGTCTTCTTTGGAGAAATGTGTATTTAGGTCTTCTGGGTTGTTCATTTTGATGATGTTAAGCCACAGGGGTAACTCTATTTTTAGTTTTTAAAGGAACTTTCATACTGTTCTCCATAGTGACTGTACCAATTTACATTCCCACCAACAGTGTAGGAGGGTTCCCTTCTCTCCACACCCTCTCCAGCATTTATTGTTAGTGGATTTTTTGATAATAGCCATTCTGACTTGTGTGAGGTGATATCTCAGTGTAGTTTTGATTTGCATTTCTCTAATAATTAGCAATGTTGAACATCTTTTATGTGCCTCTTGGCCATCTGTATGTCTTCTTTGGAGAAATGTGTATTTAGGTCTTCTGGGTTGTTCATTTTGATGATGTTAAGCCACAGGAGCTGTTAGTAAATTTTGGAGACTAATCCCTCATCAATCACATAATTTGCAAATATTTTCTGCCATTCTGTGGGTTGTCTTTTGGTTTTGTTTATGGTTTCCTTTGCTGTGTAAAAGCTTTTGAGTTTCATTAGGTCTCCTTTGTTTATTTTTGTTTTTATTTTCATTACTCTGGGAGACAGATCGAAAAAGATATTGCTGCAATTTATGTCCAAGAGTGTTCTGCCAATGTTTTCCACTAAGAGTTTTATAGTGTCTGGTCTCACATTTAGGTCTTTAATCCATTTTGAGCCTATTTTTGTGTATGGTATGAAAGAATGTTCTAATTCCATTTTTTTCCATGTAGCTGTCTAGTTTTCCCAGCACCACTTATTGAAGAGACTGTCTTTCTTCCATTGTATAGTCTTGCCTCCTTTTTCATAGATTAATTGACCATAGGTGCATGGGTTTACTTCTGGGCTTTCTATCCTGTTCCATTGATCTATATTTCTATTTTTGTGCCAGTACCATACTGGGGTTTTTTGGGGGGTTTTTGGGGGATTTTTTTTTGCGGTTCACGGGCCTCTCACTGTTGTGGCCTCTCCCGTTGCGGAGCAGAGGCTCCGGACGCGCAGGCTCAGCAGCCATGGATCACGGGCCCAGCCGCTCTGCGGCATGTGGGATCTTCCCAGACTGGGGCACGAACCCATGTCCCCTGCATTGGCAGGCAGACTCTCAACCACTGCGCCACCAGGGAAGCCCAAATTTTATTGAGAAAGAGGTTTGGGCTTTTTTTTTTTTTTTGTGGGGGGGGTGGTATGTGGGCCTCTCACTGTTGTGGCCTCTCCCGTTGCGGAGCAGAGGCTCCGGACGTGCAGGCTCAGCGGCCATGCCTCACAGGCCCAGCCGCTCCGCGGCATGTGGGATCTTCCCAGATCGGGGCACGAACCCGTGTCCCCTGCATCGGCAGGCAGACTCTCAACCACTGCGCCACCAGGGAAGCCCCATACTGTTTTGATGACTATCGCTTTGTAGTAATCTGAAGTCAGGAAGCCTGATCCCTCCAGCTCCGTTTTTCTTTCTCAAGATTGCTTTGGTTATTCATTGTCTTTTGTGTCTCCATACAAATTTTAAGATTTTTTTGTTCTAGTTCAGTGGAAAATGCCATTGGTAATTTGATAGGGATTGCATTGAATCTGTAGATATCCTTGGGTAATGTAGTCATTTTAACAATACTCATTCTTCCAATCCAAGAACATGGTATATCTTTCCATCTGTTTGTGTCATCTTCGATTTCTTTCATCAGCATTTCATAGTTTTCAGAGTACAGGTTTTTTGTCTCCTTAGGTAAGTTTATTCCTAGGTATTTTGTTCTTTTTGATGAGATGGTAAATGGGATTGTTTCTTTTTTGGGGAGGGGATTGTTTCTTGAATTTCTCTTTCTGATTTTTCATTGCTAGTGTATAGAAATGCAACAGGTTTCTGTGTATTAATTTTGTATCCTGCAACTTTACCAAATTCATTAATTAGCTCTAGTAGTTTTCTGGTAGCATCTTTAGGATTGTCTATGTATAGTAACATGTAATCTGCAAACAGTGCCAGTTTAATGTCTTCTTTTCCAATTTAGATTCCTTTTATTTCTTTTTCTTCTCTGATTGCCACAGCTAGGGCTTCCAAATCTATGTTGAATAAAAGTGGCAAGAATGGACATCCTTATCTTGTTCCTGATCTTAGATGAAATGCTTTCAGCTTTTCACCTTTGAGTAAGATGTTAACTGTAGGTTTGTCATATATGACCTTTATTATGTTGAGGTATGTTCCCTCTGTGCCCACTTTCTGGAGAGTTTTTATCATAAATGGGTCTTGAATTTTGTCAAAAGTTTTTTCTGCATCTATTGAGATGATCATATAGTTTTTATTCTTCAATTTTTAAGGAAAATGAAATCATATCAAACATCTTTTCCATCTACAATGCTATGAGATTAGAAATAAACTACATGAAAAAAAAACTAAAAAACACAAACATGTGGAAGCTAAACAACATGCTACTAAACAACCAATGGATCACTGAAGAAATCAAAGAGGAAATCAAAAAATACGTACTGACAAATGAACACAAAAGCACAACAATCCAAAACCTATGGGATGCAGCAAAAGAAGTTTTAAGAGGGACGTTTAAAGCAATAGAGTCTTACCTCAGGAAACAAGAAAAATCTCAAGTAAACAAACTAACCTTACACCTGAAGCAACTAGGGAAAGAAGAACAAACAAATCCCAAAGTTAGTAGAAGGAAAGAAATCAGAAAGATCAAAGCAGAAATAAATGAAATAGAGATGAAGAAAACAGTAACAAAGAACAGTGAAACTAAAAGCTTGTTCTTTGAAAAGATAAACAAAATTTATAAACCTTTAGTCAGAATCATCAAGAAATAGAGGGAGAGGACTCAAATCAATAAAAGTAGAAGTGAAAAAGGAGAAGTTACAACTGACACCACAGAAATACAAAGGATCATAAGAGACTAGTATAAGCAACTATATGCCAATAAAATGGACAATCTGGAAGAAATGGACAAATTCTTAGAATGGTACAATCTCCCAAGACTGAACCAGGAAGAAATAGAAAATGTGAACAGACCAATCACAAGTACTGAAATCAAAAAAAACTCCCAACAAGTAAAAGTCCAGGACCGGATGGCTTCACAGGTGAATTCTATCAAACATTTAGAGAAGAGCTAACACCTGTCCTTCTGAAACTGTTCCAAAAAATTGCAGAGGAAAGAAGACTCCCAAACTCTTTCTGTGAGGCTACCATCCCCCTGATACCAAAACTAGACAAAGATACCACAAAAAAAATTACAGGCCAATATCACTGATCAACATAGACACAAAAGTCCTCAACAAAATATTAGCAATCTGAATCCAACAGTACATTAAAAGGATAATACACCATGATCAAGTGGGATTTAGCCCAGGGATGCAAGGATTTTTCAATATCCACAAATCAATCAGTGTGATACACTACATCAACAAGTTGTCCCTCCCTTTTGGCCTGCAGAATTTCTGCTAAAAAACCAGCTGATAGCCTTATGAGAGTTCTCTTGTATGTAATTTGTTGCTTTTTCCTTGCTTCTTTTAATATTCTCTCTTTAACTTTTGTCATTTTGATTACCATGTGTCTTGGTGTGTTTCTCTTTGGGTTCATCCTACATGGGACGTTATGCTTCCTGGACTTGGGTGACTGTTTCCTTTCCCAGGTTAGGGAAGTTTTCAGCTGTTGTGTCTACAGATATCTTCTCAGGCCTTTTCTCTCTCTCTTCTACTTCAGGGACCTCTATAATGCCAAAATGAGTGCACTTGATATTATCCCAGAGGTCTCTTAAACTGTCCTCATTTCTTTTCTTTTTTTCTGTTCAGAATCAGTGATTTCCACCACTCTGTCTTCTAGCTCACTGATCCATTTCTCTTTATCTTTTAGTCTGCTATTGAGTCCTTCTGGTGTACTTTTCATTTCATTTATTGTATTCTTCATCTCTGATTCGTCGTTCTTTATATTTTTTAAGACTTTGTTTAAACAATTCTAACTTCTCGCTGTGTGCATCCATTCTTCTCCCGAGTTCTTTCATCATCTTTAGGATTGTTACTCTGAACTCTTTCTTGGGTAGATTGCCTATCTCCACTTTACTTAGTTTTTTTCTGGGGTTTTATCTTATTCCTTCTTCTGGAATATGTTCCTTTGCCACTTCACTTTGTCTAAGTTGTTATTTATTTTTTTATGTATGTGGTAGGTTAGTTACATTTCTTGACCTTGGAGAAGTGGCCTTCTGTAGGAGATGTCCTATGTGTTACAGCAGTGCACTCCTCTCTCATCATCCAAGCTATACAGTCTAGAGGTTCCCCCTAAAGGGAATGTGTGGGTTCTTCTGTTATGGGGGCTGACTATGTGGATGGTCATTTAGGCTTGGTTGACCCCTAGCCCATTTGGTTGCCAGGCCCTGCATTGTGCAGATGCTGCTGGCTGTTGTTTAGCGGGTCCTGGTCACAAGGCGGCTGGCTACAGAATCCTAGGGAACCCCAGGGCTAGTGCTGGCTCACTGGTGGGCAGGGTCAGGGTCCTGAAGATTCCAGGGCTGTTGCCCGCCCACTGGTTGGTGAAGCCAGGTCCTGGGGTTAGTGCTGGCCTACTGGTAGGCAGAGCCAGTTGTTGGAGTCTGGCTGCATGGTGCAGGGATCCCAGAGCTCATTTCATATAGTTGGTGGCAGGGGTGGGGAGTGGTTCCTGACACAGTTGAGTATGGGGTCTGGGGTGTCCCGAAGGTTGCGTTGGCCTGCTAGTGGACAGAGCCAGGACCCAGGTGGTCCCAGGGTAGGGTTTGGCCTGCTGTGGGTGGCCTGGATCTGCAGGCTGCAGGATTGTCATTTTTTTCCGTCTGGTGTCTGCCCCCTCTGGTGGGTGAGGCTGTTCTAGAAGCTAGTGCAGACTTCCTGGGGGAGAAGGCCTGGTTCCTGCCCACTGGTGGGTGGAGCTGGGTCCTGGCCCTCTCGGGGGTAGGGCCATATCTAGGGGCGTGTCTTAGAGGTGGCTGTGGTCTCAGGAAGTCTTTGGGCAACCTGTGTACTGATGGGTGGGGCTGTGTCCCTGCCTAGTTATTTGTTTGGCTGGAGGCAGCCCAGCTCTAGTGCGTACAGGCTGTTGGGTGAGGCCAGGTCTTAGTGCTAGTCAGCCAAGATGGCAGCTGCCAGCAGCAGTATTCATCCAGCAGAATGTTCCCAAATGTGGCTGCCACCAGTGTTTTTGTCCCCAGAGTGAGCAACAGCTGCCCCCACCTCTCCGGGAGACTCACCATGACAAGCAGGTAGGTCTGGCCCAGACTCCTGTCAAATTACTGCTTTTTCCCTGGGTCCTGGAGTGTGTGATTTTGTGTGTGTCCTTTAGGAGTAAAGTCTCTGTTTCCCCAGTTCTATGGGGCTCCTGAAATTAAGCCCCACTGGAGTTCAAAACCAAATGCTCTGGAGACTCGTCTTCCAGGGCTAGGGAGCCCGATGTGGGACTTAGAATTCTCACTCACTCTGCAATATAATTATTCTCCAGTTTGTGGAGAGTATGGGATTTGATTATATCGTTGAGTACACCTGTCCTACCCATCTCTTGTTTCCTTCTTGGTCCTTAGTTGTAGGAGATCTTTTCTGGTAGTTTCCAGTCTTTTTCATCCATGGTTTTTCTGCATATAGTTGTGATTTTGGTGTGTTCATGAGAGGAGGTGGCCTCAGAGTCTTTCTACTCCACCATCTTGGCCACTCTCTCCTTAGCCTTTTAAGAAGGAATATTGAAAACAATGTTTGTCTCCTTCATTATCCTCTTAGACTTAAATTATCCAGTTGTTCCTCTCATCAAATGCCTACTTGCAATTCGACCTTTCATTTTTTTCTTCTTTTGTTATTCGCAAGTGTCACTTATAAAGCGCATTCAGAAGCATGCTAGCCCTCCTCCTCTTTTTTTTCTCTCCTCTGTCATGGTCCTACAGTTCTGATTTTTACAGGGTGTCCCAGGAAAGGAAGGGTCCTGTGACTTGGACTCTTACTGCCACACTCACCCTCACTGTTTCTTACTGTTGAAAGTTCTAAGCTGGAAGTACACCCTGATTTCCTGCCACATTGGCACCACTAGTCTTGCTGCTACCACCAGCAGTTAGCCAAGAGACATGTTGAATAATTTTTCTTGGCAGTACCCTTTGCATGATTTTCTTATTGCCTACTCTGGATTTTGCCCAAGTTCACTTTAGTGCTCCTCTATAGGGTTTTTTCCCCTCTAAGTATGGATTAGATAATATAAGGAAAAGTAAAGGAGTAAAGGTCTAAAGGTATTGGAGTTAAATGCTTGCTGGGAATAATTGGTTCCCACAGTTGTTTATGCCTCTTATTGGAAACTAACCACTCCACCAGGGGGTGCTCTCTTTCATCAGGAAAACCAGTGTTTTGTACTTGTGACCTTGTCTAAATTCCAGATCCTTGTGGATTCTCTTCATCTGTCTGTGCTGTGTCTGACTCTAGAGGGACTCTAGAGGGACTAATACTTCTGATAATTACCATCTGTGGACAGCTTCTATGTGCCAGACTTGCAATACATTTTCATTTACCTGGTTTTAGAAAGCAGTGCTGTCTAAAACAAATGTAATAATGGTGTCTATTTGCTGCTTCTCTTGTAGAATAATGGGGTTTTTTTTCCCCTAAGTACTTTCTAGCCTAACGAATGTAAGAATCAGATGAGCCTTTTTCTGTATCCTTTCTTCTGTTGGAATGTTACCTCTTAGTTGGTGTTTCTCACCTGGGATTCTGTAGGCTTTTGAGGCGGAGCAACTGTTCACTGTACAGGAGAGCCCTGAGCATTGAAGACATTTAGTATCCCTGCCCCCCTCATCTAGTAATGTCCCTAGATTACAATGACAACCAAAAAAACCATATACATTTCCAAATGCCCCCAGGAAGGTTGTAACCCCTATTGTAATCCAATAGGTAAGCTGATTTTCACCTTTCCAAAAACATTTTTTTAAATAAAATTTTCCTCATTGTATAAGTGTAGCTAATTTTTAATTAGGAAAAAATCTGGAAAAATAAAAAAACTTACTTTATATTTAACTTTCTTAAAGTGCATCTTCATTTAGTCAGTTATACTTTATTAGGTTAACATTGGGATGGGGTTAGTATATTTTTTAAACGTTGACTAATGGGTCATGGGAAATTTTAATTAGGGGATATATAAATAAAATAGTAAGGAAAATAGAAAACTCAGGAAGAATTAGCTTTGGAATTAGACCTCAATTTAAATCTTGGTTCTACTACTTTTGAGGGGGAAAAGCTTATTTCGGGAAATTTCAAACATTCACAGAAGTATACAAAATACAATAAAGATTCCCATGTGGGTACCACCCCCCTGCCATGGAAGTACCATCCCCTATATAGGTACCATCACCCAACTTCAACAATTTCAGCTCACTCACTTCCTCCACTCATTTTCTCTACTTCCATATTACTTCATTTCATTCGTTAATCATATATCATCATTGCAATAACTTAAAAAAATTAACAATAATTGCTTAGGTATCTAAACATTGCTCAGATTTCTTCTTGTCTCATAGATGGATGTATCTTTGTTTGAATTGAGATCCGACAATATATATGGTTTCATATATCATACATGGTTGATATGTATCTTACATCTCTTTTAAATTTGGGTTTCCCCCTGTCTCTTTTTCCTTACACTTTATTTGTTGAAGAAACCATTAATTTTACCTTGTAGATTTTGTCACAATCCGTATTTGCTGATTATACCCTCATAGTATTTCCTATAAATTGAATTCATAGAGTCTAGTCAGGTTTTTTTATTGGCACAATATTTCATTGACTGTGCTATATTCTTCCATCAGGATTCCCATATTGTCTGACTGTCCCTCTTTTTGTAATATTAGTTCTTTTATTTTTGAAATAATTTCCTAACTTACAGAAAAGCACAAAAAAATTTCTATGTATTTTCAACCAGAGACCCCCATTCAAATTTTATCAACTGTGTCAATAATATCTTTTAATAACAAAAGGATACTTGTCATGTTTTTTCAGTTTCTTTCAATGATCACAGTTAGTCCTTTCTTGACCTTTGTGAACATTACAGCCCAGTTATTTTGCAGTATGTTTCTCAATATGGGTTTATCTACTGTTTCACCATAAGATTGAGGTTATGTATTTTTGGCAGAAACATCACAGAAGTGACTCTACACTTCTTATACATCCTGTCAAGTGACGCAAGATATCATTTTGCCATAAAACTGGAAATGTTAAGTTTGATCACGTCAGTAAAGTGGTATCTGCCAAGATTTACCTAATTATACATTATTCTTTCTCCCTTCATAATTAATATTTTATGGAGAGATGCTTTGAGACCTTATATATATATCCTGGTCCTCGTCCAGCTTTTACCCAGTAGTTTCAGCTTTTAATTATTACTATGATAGATAACTAAATGGAGGTTTTCTAATTCCATCATTCTGTAGGCATTTCTTAGTTGGCATTCTACTGTGAGGAGAACTTTCCCTTTCCATTTATTTGCTCAGTTATTTATTTCAGTGTAGATTCCTCTTTTGTTCAGTGGAATATCATCTTTTACCGTCATTTGTTTGATGCTCAAATATGATACTTTAATCTTTGGCTCTTAGCTGTATCATTTTGACAAGTCCCACCACTCCAGCATTCCTTGCTTTCTAGCACATAAAAGGCTTAGAATTGCCAAAGCAATCCTGAGGAAAAGGAACAAAGCTGGAGGCATAACCCTCCCAGACTTCAGACAAGATCTTCCAGTCTCATGTTTCACTTTCCCTATACTAGCCCTGAAATCAACCTTTTCTCCAAGGAGCCCTTTTAGTGGGAAATGGTATTTAAAAACCAAGATGTACTCACTACTGGATGTGCTAACTACCACTGAAATGTTACAGTTCCCAAGCTCTCTAGGGGACAAAGCTAGAAAATGTATGTTAATATATATACACACACACACATATATATATATCTGTCCACTTTTACATATATATTTATTTTTATTTCTGTCTATACATATTGAAAACCATGACTTCATATTGGTACTTTCTATTCTAATCCAACACTTTACCATCATTCTAGCTTTTCCCATTTTTTGTTTATAATTCCCTTCTCTAAGAATGAGAAACCTGGCTCTTATTATCCCCAATATGTTTCCTTATTTATTCAGCCCTCCTTTTCAGCCCTGCCCTCCCAGCCCTGCCCAGCCATCATCCATCTTAGCTCTTTTTTCCACACGGAGCCCACGCCCTGCCAGGTCACATACTGTTAGTTGTCTTCCCTGTGTTGGCCCTGACCTCTGCTAAATGACCCTCACTTAGGCCTGCCTTGTGGCTGTTTTTTCTTTGATTATATATACTTTTTTTTTTTTTTTTTTTTTTTTTTTTTTGCGGTACGCGGGCCTCTCACTGTTGTGGCCTCTCCTATTGCGGAGCACAGGCTCCAGACGCGCAGGCTCAGCGGCCATGGCTCACAGGCCCAGCCGCTCCTTGGCATGTGGGATCTTCCTGGACCCGGGCACGAACCTGTGTTCCCTGCATCGGCAGGTGGACTCTCAACCACTATGCCACCAGGGAAGCCCCTGATTATATATACATTTTTAGTTAAAATATTGAGATAATTGTATACTAGTGTTCAATTGTAAGAAATAGTACAAAAAGATCTCATTTACCTTTTACTCAGTTTCCACCAATAGTTACATCTTCAAAAACTACAAAGCATTGCTGAAAGAAATTAAAGATCTGAATAAATGGAAAGACATCTTGTGTTCATGGATTGGAAGAATTGTTAAGATGTCAGTACAACCCAACAGGATCTACAGATTCAATGTGATCCCTGTCAAAATCCCAATGATGTTTTTTGCAGAAATAGAAAAACTCACCCTAAAATTCACATGGAATCTCAAAGGACCCCCAAATAGCCAAAATAATCTTGAAAAAGAAGAACAAAGTTTAAGGACTTGCTTCCTGATTTCAAAACTTACTACAAAGATACAGTAATCAAAACAGTGTGGTACTGGCATAAAGACATAAATGAATGGAACAGAAAAGAGATCCCAGGAGGAAAAAAACCTTGCAAATGTGGTCAATGGTTTTTGACAAGGGTGCCAAGACTATTCAGTGGGGAAAAGATAATCTTTTCATCAGTTGTTGTTGGGAGAACTGTATGCACATGGAAAAGAATGGTGTTGAACCCTTACCTTATGCCATATACCAAACTTAACTCAAAATCAAGAACCTGAGAGAGATCAAGATGGCAGAGTAGAAGGACGTGGAGCTTACCTCTTCCCACAAATATATCAAAAATACATCCATATTTGGAATAATTCTTACTGAATACCTACTGAATGCTGGCAGAAGATCTCATACAACCAAAACTGCAGGAAAGATCACCATGTAACCTAGGAATAAACCTGACTAAGGAGGTGAAAGACTTATATGCTGAGAACTATAAAACATTGATAAAGGAGATTGAAGATGATTCAACAAAATGGAAAGATATCCCATGCTCTTGGATTGGAAGAATTAATATTGTTAAAATGTCCATACTACCCCAAGCATCTACTGATTTACTGCAATCCCTATCAGATTACCCATGACATTTTTTCAGAACTAAAACAGATAAACCTAAAATTTATATGGAACCATAAAAGGCTTAGAATTGCCAAAGCAATCCTGAGGAAAAGGAGCAAAGCTGGAGGCGTAACCCTCCCAGACTTCAGACAATATTACAAAACTCCAGTAATCAAAACAGCAGGGTATTGGCATGAAATCAGACATATGGATCAATGGAACAGAAGAGACAGCCCAGAAATAAACCCACACACCTACAGTCAATTAATCTTTGACAAAGGAGGCAAAAATGAACAACGGAGAAAAGACAGTCTCTTCAGCAAGTGGTGTCGGGAAAGCTGGGCAGCCACATGTAAATCAATGAAATTAGAACACCCCTTCACACCATGCACAGAAATAAATTTGAAATGGTTTAAGGCCTTAAATACAGCTCAATATGTAAAAAACAACCCAATCAAAAAAAATGAGCAGAAGACCTAAATAGACATTTCTGCAAAGAAGATATACAGATGGCCAACAGGCACATGAAAAGATGCTCAACATCGCTAATTATTAGAGAGATGCAAATCAAAACTACAATGAGGTACCACCTCATACCTGTCAGAATGGCTGCCATCAAAAAGTCCACAAATAATAAATTGCTGGAGAGGGTGTGGAGAAAAGGGAACCCTCCTACACTGTTGGTGGGATTGTAAATTGGTGCAGCCCCTGTGGAAAACAGTATGGAGATTCCTTAAAAAACCAAAAATAGAGTTCTTACATGATCCAGCAATCCCACTCCTGGGCATATATCAGGAAAAGATGAAACTCTAATTCAAAAAGATACATGCACCCCAATGTTCATTATAGCACTCTTTACAATAGCCAAAACATGGAAGCAACCTAAGTATCCATTCACAGATGAATAGGTAAAGAAGATGCAGTGTATGTGTATACATACACACACACACACATAGTGGAATATTACTCAACCATACAAACGAATGAAATATTGCCATTTGCAGCAGTGAATGTACCTAGAGATTATGATGCTAAGTGAAGTCAGACAGTGAAAGACAAATATCACATGATACTACTTATATGTGGAATCTAAAAAAATGATACAAATAAACAATTACAATTTACAAAACAGAAACAGACTCACATAGAAAATCAACTTGTTTGTGTACCAAAGGGGAAAGTGGGAAGTTATAAATTAGGAGTTTGGGCTTAACAAATACATACTACTATATATAAAATAGATAAACAACAAGGACCTACTGTATAGCACAGGGAACTGTAATATCTTATAATATTGTAATAACCTAATCTGAAAAAGAAAAAATATATATATGTTAACATACAAATTTGAATATATAGTTATATATTAACATATATAAGTATATATAAAATTGAATCAATTTGCTGTACATCTGAAATTAACACAAAATTGTAAATCAGCTGTACTTCAGTTTTTAAAAAATCAAAGAACAAAATATCTTAGAACAAAATTAGGGGAAAATCTTCATAACATTGGATTTCTTAATGATTTCTTGATTATGACACCAAAGCACAGGTGACAGAAGAAAAACATAGATAAATTGGACTTCATCAAAACTCAAAACTTTTGTTCATCAAAAGACACTATCAACAGAATGAAGAGTCATCCTACAGAATGGGTGAAACTATTTGCAAATCATGTATCTAATAAGGGACTAATATCCAGAATTATACAGAACTCCTAAAACTCAACAACCACAAACAAACAACCCTATTCAAAAACAGACAAAGGACTTGAATATAGACTGTTCTCATGAAAAGATACACAGATGTCCAATAACCATGAAAAGATGCTCAACATTATTAACTATTAGAAAATGCAAATCAAAACCACAGTGAGATACAACTGCATATCCATTAGGATGGTTATTATCAAAAACACAGAAATGATTGTTGTCAAGAATGTTGAGAAATTGGAACTCTAGTATATTACTGTATTACTGGTAGTGCAAATGGTACAGCCACTATTGAAAACAGTATGGTAGTTCCTCAAAAAATTAAAAATAGAATTACCACATGATCCAGCAATTTCACTTCTGGGTATATAACAAAATAATTGAAATCAAGGACTTGAGCAGATATTTGTACACCCATATTTATAGCAGCATTCACGCTAACCAAAAGTTGGAAACAACCTGAACATCCATGAATAGATTAATGGATAAAATATGGCATGTACCTACAAAGGGATATTATTCAGCCTTAGAAAGGAAGGAAATTCTGCACATGCTACAACATGGATGAACTTTGAAGACATTAAGCTATGTGAAATAAGCCAGTCACAAAAAGACAAAAATAATTATTTGGTTCCACTTACATGAGGTACCTAGAATGTCAAGTTCTTAGAGACAGAAAGCACCATGGTGGTTGCCAGGAACTAGGGCAAGAGTGAAATGGGGACTTAGTGTTTAAGGGGTATACAGTTTCAGTTTGGGAAAATGAAAAAATTCTGGAGGTGGTTGGTGGTGATGGTTGCACAACAATCTGAATGTACATAATGCTACTGCACTGTACACTTAAAAATGGTTAAAATGGTAAATTTTATGTTATGTGTATTTTGCCACCATTAACAAGGGAAAAAAGGAAGGAGCTTCCTCTTCCTCATCTTTTTCCTTCCCTTCCTGAATTGAATAGTCCAAAAGCCACTGGGCGGGACCATAAAAAGTAGGCATCCACACCAGAGGGTGAGTAAGGCTGCAGCACTGGAAGCCAAGCAGGGTGAGGTGGATTCGTATAGGAGGGCAGCCTGGCAGTCATGATTCCTGAGCAGGATGATATCATGTGGGAGGCTGACCTGATTCCAGGGTGTTAGAATACTCTAGGTGTCAGAGCTCAAATGAGGTTAGGAGGGCTCCCCATGGCAGAGTGACCCCTCATAATGTATCAGAACACAAGCAGAGTGAGGAGACATCCACACATGTGGGTGGCAACAGCAGCCTAGCTCAGGATCTTAGAGTTCAGTTGGAGGAAGGGAGGCATCCACTTAGGTAAGGGGGGCCAGCAGCAGTGAGGGGAGGTTGGTCACGTAGAGGGGGACTAGTCAGAGAAGTAAAGGATAATAGCAGGGTTCTCACCATCAGAGAAGGGAGTTATCATTATGGAAAGGGGGATATTAGGAGGAAACCTGTGCTGTTGGATTGGAACTGGTAATGTCAGGGTGAACTCGAATAAGTTTTCAACATATATGCATGCATATGTAAATATTAATTTAAATGTGTGATATGTGTGTGTATGCATGTATATAGTGCACATATTATTTAGTTCTGTCCACTGAGAGGTCCTGCTAGCAACAACACTGTTAACAGTAATGAGCACACCTAGCCTCTGGACTTGGTTTCTAAATATTATTCTTTACCAATGAACACCAGGACTTATTGGATCTAATTATGAGGAAGCGGACACACCCAAATTGAGAGATGTTGTACAAAATAACTGGCCTGTACTCTTCAAAAGTCAAAGGCATCAATATCAAGGAAAGACTGAGGAACTTGTTCTAAAGTGAAATAAATGAGGGGACAACTAAAATACAGTGTGTGATTCTGAACATTGTGTAGTGTGATTTTACCATAAGCAACATTGAGATAATCAGTGAAGCTTGAGTGAGGTCTGAGGAATAGTGGGCAACTAATAATGTATCAATCAATTTTCTGATTTGGGGGAATTTTAGAGAATGTCTTTGTTTATGGGAAATATATACTAAGTTATTTAGAGTAATGGGGCAGTATGTCTGCAGCTTATTCTCAAATGGTTCAAGAAACAATAGTCTTGGTCTTATACTTAAAACTTTTCTGTAAGTTTGATATTGCTGCAAAAAAATAAAATCCTTTCCAAAATTTTTTTAAAATTAAAACTAAATTGTTGGTGGAGGGAGCTTCAAGATGGCAGAAGAGTAAGACATGGAGATCACCTTCCCCCCCACAAATACATCACAAATACATCACAAATACATCTACACGTGGAACAACCCCTACAGAACACTTACTGAACGCTGGCAGAAGACCTCAGACCTCCCAAAAGGCAAGAAACTCCCCACATACCTGGGTAGGGCAAAAGAAAAAGCAGAGACAAAAGAATAGGGACAGGACCTACACCAGTGGGAGGGAGCTGTGAAGGAGGAAAGATTTCCACATACTAGGAAGCCCCTCCGTGGGCGGAGACTGCAGGTGGCAGAGGGAGGGAGCATCGGAGCCACGGAGGAGAGCGCAGCAACGGGGGTGCAGAGGGCAAAGCGGAGAGATTCCCACGCAGAGGATCTGTGCCGGCCAGTACTCACCAGCCCGAGAGGTTTGTCTGCTCACCCGCTGGGACAGGTGGGGGCTGGGAGCTGAGGCTCGTTCTTCGGAGGTCATATCCCAGGGAGAGGACTGGGGTTGGCTGAATGAAAACAGCCTGAAGGGGGTAGTGCGCCACAGCTAGCAGGGAGGGAGTCCGGGAAAAAGTCTGGAGCTACCGAAGAGGCAAGAGACTTTTTCTTCCCTTTGTTTCCTGGTGTGTGAGGAGAGGGGATTAACAGCTAGCAGGGGGAGAGTCCGGGGGAAAAAGTCTGGAGCTACCGAAGAGGCAAGAGACTTTCTTCCCTCTTTGTTTCCTGGTGTGTGAGGAGAGGGGATTAACAGCACCACTTAAAGGAGCTCCAGAGACGGGTGCGAGCCATGACTATCAGCACAGACCCCAGAGATGGGCATGAGACGCTAAGGCTGCTGCTGCAGCCACCAAGAAGCCTGTGTGCAAGCACAGGTTTCTATCCACACCTGCCCGCCCAGAGCCTGTGCAGCCCACCATTGCCAGGGTCCTGTGATCCAGGGACAACTTCCCCAGGAGAACACATGGCGCACCTCACACTGGTGCAATGTCACGCTGACCTCTGCTGCCGTAGGCTCACCCCGAACTCCGTATATCTCCCTCCTCGCAGCCTGAGCGAGCCACAGCCCCCGAATCAGCTGCTCCTTTAACCCCGTCCTGTCTGAGTGAAGAACAGATGCCCTCAGGCAACCTACACACAGAGGCGGGACCAAATCCAAAGCTGAAAACCCAGGAGCTGTGCGAAACAAGAAGAGAAAGGGAAATCACTCCCAGCAGCCTCAGGAGCAGCAGATTAAATCTCCACGATCAACTTGATGTACCCTGCATCTATAGAATACCTGAATAGACAACGAATCATCCCAAATTGAGGAGGTGGACTTTGGGAGCAACAATATATATATATTTTTTTTTCCCTTTATCTCTTTTTGTGAGTGTGTATGTGTATGCTTCTGTGTGTGATTTTGTCTGTATAGCTTTACTTTTACCATTTGTTGTAGGGTTCTGTCAGTCCTTTTTTTTTTTTTTTATAGGTTTTAGCGCTTGTTATCATTGGTGGATTTGTTTTTTGGTTTGGTTGCTCTCTTCTTTGTTGTTTTTTATTACTTAAAAAATATTTTTTAATAATTCTTTTTTCTTTTAATAACTCTTATTTTATTTTATTTTATCTTCTTTCTTTCTTTCATCTTTTTATCCCTCTTATTCTGAGCCGTGTGGGTGACAGGCTCTTGGTGCTCCAGCCAGGTGTCAGGGCTGTGCCTCAGAGGTGGGAGAGCCCAGTTCAGGACATTGCTCCACAAGAGACCTCCCAGCTCCACGTAATATTAAATGGTGAAAATTTCCCAGAGATCTCCATCTCAACGCCAAGACCCAGCTCCACTCAATGAATAAGAAGCTCCAGTGCTGGACACCCTATGCCAAACAACTAGCAAAACAGGAACACAACCCCACCCATTAGCAGAGAGGCTGCCTAAAATCATAATAAGGCCACAGACACCCCAAAACACACCACCAGGCATGGAACTTCCCACCAGAAAGAAAATATCCAGCCTCATCCACCAGAACATAGGCACTAGTCCCCTCCACCAGGAAGCCTACACAACCCACTGAACCAACCTTAGCCAATGGGGACAGACACCAAAAACAATGTGAATTACAAACTTGCAGCCTGCGAAAATGAAACCCCAAACACAGTAAGTTAAGCAAAACGAGAAGACAGAGAAACACACAGCAGATGAATGAGCAAGGTAAAAACCCACCAGACCGAACAAATGTAGAGGAAATAGGCAGTCTACCTGAAAAAGAATTCAGAATAATGATAGTAAAGATATCCAAAATCTTGGAAATAGAATGGAGAATATACAAGAAACGTTTAACAAGGACGTAGAAGAACTAAAGAGCAAACAAACAATGATGAACAACACAATAAATGAAACTTAAAATTCTCTAGAAGGAATCAATAGCAGAATAACTGAGGCAGAAGAACAGACAACTGACCTGGAAGATAAAACAGTGGAAATAACTACTGCAGAGCAGAATAAAGGGAAAAAAAATGAAAAGAATTGACGACCGTCTCAGAGACCTCTGGGACAACATTAAACGCATCAACATGTGAATTATAGGGGTCCCAGAAGAAGAAGAGAAAAAGAAAGGGACTGAGAAAATATTTGAAGAGATTATAGTTGAAAACTTCCCTAATATGGAAAATGAAATAATTAATCAAATCCAGGAAGCACAGAGAGTCCCATACAGGATAAATCCAAGGACAAACACTCCAAGACACATATTAATCAAACTATCCAAAATTAAATACAAAGAAAAAATATTAAAAGCAGCAAGGGGAAAACAACAAATAACATACAGGGGCATCCCCATGAGGTTAACAGCTGATCTTTCAGCAGAAACTGTGCAAGCCAGAAGGGAGTGGCAGGACATATTTAAAGAGATGAAGGGGAAAAGCCTACAACCAAGATTCCTCTAGCCAGCAAGGATCTCATTCAGATTTGACAGAGAAATTAAAACCTTTACAGACAGGCAAAAGCTAAGAGAATTCAGAACCACCAAACCAGCTTTAAAACAAATGCTAAAGGAACTTCTCTAGGCAGGAAACACAAGAGAAGGGAAAGACCTGCAATAACAAACCCAAAACAATTAAGAAAATGGTAATAGGAACATACATATTGGTAATTACCTTAAATGTAAATGGATTAAATGCTCTAACTAAAAGACATAGACTGGCTGAATGGATACAACAACAAAACCTGTATATATGCTGTCTACAAGAGACCCACTTCAGACCTAGGGACACATACAGACTGAAAGTGAGGGGATAGAAAAAGTTATTCCATGCAAACGGAAATCAAAAGAGAGCTGGAGTAGCAATTCTCATATCAGACTAAATGCACTTTATAACAAAGACTATTACAAGAGTCAAAGAAGGAAACTACATAATGATCAATCAATCCAAGAAGGAAGATATAAAAATTGTAAATATTGAAGCACCCAACATAGGAGCATCTCAATACATAAGGCAAACACTAACAGCCATAAAAGGGGAAATCGACAGAAACACAATCATAGTAGGGGACTTTAACACCCCACTTTCACCTGTGGACGGATCATCCAAAATGAAAATATAAATAAGGAAACACAAGCTTTAAATGATACATTAAACAAGATGGACTTTTGATATTTATAGGACATTCCATCCAAAAACAACAGAATACACTTTCTTCTCAAGTGCTCATGGAACATTCTCCAGGATAGATCATATCTTGGGTCAGAAATCAAGCTTTGGTAATTTTTAGAAAATTGATATCGTATCAAGTATCTTTTGTGACCACAACGCTATGAGACTAGATATCAATTACAGGAAAAAATCTGTAAAAAATACAAACCTATGGAGGCTAAACAACACACTGCTTAATAACCATGAAGATCACTGAAGAAATCAAAGAGGAAATCAAAAAGTACCCAGAAACAAAGGACAATGAAAACACGACGACCCAAAACCTATAGGATGCAGCAAAAGCAGTTCTAAGAGGGAAGTTTGTAGCAATACAATTCTACCTTAAGTAGCAAAAAACATCTCAAACAACCTAACCTTACACCTAAAGCAATTAGAGAAAAAATATGGAGAAGACTCAAATCAATAGAATTAGAAATGAAAAAGGAGAAATAACAACTGACACTGTAAAAATACAAAGGATCATGAGAGATTGCTACAAGCAAGTATATGCCAATAAAATGGACAACCTGGAAGAAATGGACAAATTCTTAGAAATGCACAACCTTCCAAGACTGAACCAGGAAGAAATAGAAAATATGAACAGACCAGTCACAAGCACTGAAATTGAAACTGTGATTAAAAATCTTCCAACAAACAAAAGCCCAGGACCAGATGGCTTCACAGGTGAATTCTGTCAAACATTTAGAGAAGAGCTAACACCTCTCCTTCTCAAATGCTTCCAAAATATAGCAGAGGGAGGAACACTGCCAAACTCATTCTATGAGCCACCATCACCTTGATACCAAAACCAGACAAAGATGTCACAAAGAATGAAAGCTACAGGCCAATATCACTGATCAACATAGATGCAAAATTCCTCAACAAAATACTAGCAAACAGAATCCAACAGCACATTAAAAGGATCATCCACCATGATTAAGTGTGGTTTAATCCCAGGAATGCAAGGATTCTTCAATATACGTAAATCAATCAATGTGATACACCATATTAACAAATTGAAGCAGAAAAACCATATGATCATCTCAATAGATGGAGAGAAAGCTTTCGACAAAATTCAACACCCATTTATGACAAAAACCCTCCATAAAGTAGGCATAGAGGGAACTTACCTCAACATAATAAAGCCCATATATGACAAACCCACAGCCAACATCGTCCTCAATGGTGAA
>NC_041222.1:84808358-84809649 GCF_002837175.3 Physeter macrocephalus
CTACAGCCAGCATTGTTCTCAATGGTGAAAAACTGAAAGCATTTCCACTAAGATCAGGAACAAGACAAGGTTGCCCACTCTCACCACTCTTATTCAACATAGTTTTGGAAGTTCTAGCCACAGCAATCAGAGAAGAAAAAGAAATAAAAGGAATCCAAATAGGAAAAGAAGAAGTAAAGCTGTCACTGTTTGCAGATGACATGATACTATACATAGAGAATCCTAAGGAGGCTACCAGGAAACTACTAGAGCTAATCAATGAATTTGGTAAAGTAGCAGGATACAAAATTAATGCACAGAAATCTCTGGCATTCTTATACACTAATGATGAAAAATCTGAGAGTGAAATTAAGAAAACACTCCCATTTACCATTGCAACAAAAAGAATAAAATATCTAGGAATAAACCTACCTAAGGAGACAAAAGATCTGTATGCAGAAAATTATAAGACACTGATGAGAGAAATTAAAGATGATACAAATAGATGGAGAGATATACCATGTTGCTGGATTGGAAGAATCAACATTGTGAAAATGACTCTACTACCCAAAGCAATCGACAGATTCAATGCAATCCCTATCCAACTACCAGTGGCATTTTTCAGAGAACTAGAAAAAGAAATTTCACAATTTGTATGGAAACACAAAAGACGCTGAGTAGCCAAAACAATCTTGAGAAAGAAAAACGGAGCTGGAGGAATCAGCCTCCCTGACTTCACACTTTACTACAAAGCTACAGTAATCAAGACAGTATGGTACTGGCACAAAAACAGAAATATAGATCAATGGAACAGGATAGAAAGCCCAGAGATAAACCCATGCACATATGGTCACCTTATCTTTGATAAAGGAGGCAAGAATATACAGTGGAGAAAAGACAGCCTCTTCAATAAGTGGTGCTGGGAGAACTGCACAGCTACATTTAAAAGAATGAAATTAGAACACTCCCTAACACCATACACAAAAATAAACTCAAAATGGATTAAAGACTTAAATGTAAGGCCAGACACTATTAAACTCTTAGAGGAAAACATAGGCAGAACACTCCATGATGTAAATCACAGCAAGATCACTTTTGATCCACCTCCTAGAGAAATGGAAATTAAAACAAAAATAAACAAATAGGACCTAATGAAACTTAAAAGCTTTTGCACAGCAAATGAAACCATAAACAAGACGAAAAGACAACCCTCAGAATGGGAGAAAATATTTGCAAATGAAGCAACTGACAAAGGATTAATCGCCAAAATTTACAAGCAGCTCATGCAGCTCAATATTAAAAAAACAAACAA
>NC_041222.1:84810363-84845060 GCF_002837175.3 Physeter macrocephalus
TGGAAGAGATATGGGAACATATGTATATGTATAACTGATTCACTTTGTTGTAAAGGAGAAACTAACACACTATTGTAAAAGTTATACTCCAATAAAGATGTTAAAAAAAAATAAAGCAGAAGCTAACACACCATCGTAAAGCAATTATACTCCAATAAAGTTGTTAATAAAAAAGAAAAAAAATTAAATTGTTCAACTGTGTTAAATGTGCTAAGCAGTCAAAATAAGACAAAAACTATAAAAAGGCATCAGAGACCTTAGCAAGATCAATTTTCAGTGGATGCTGGAGACAGAGACCAGAGTTGAATAGATTGAGGACGAGAAGGTGACAAATGGAAATGGCAAATGAAGTCAACTTTTTTTTAGAAGTTTAGCTGTAAAGGGGAGAGGGAGGGCTCTCTGAAGAAGGGGAATTATAGTGAAGGATCTGGAAACAATGACATATACTAGGAATGTTTGAAAAATTAAGAAGATTTGACCCGAATAGGGGAAGACTTAGAGAAGTTCTGTCTTCAGATATTTGAAAACCTTGCAAGTCAAAGAGATGCTTTGTTTCTAATTTTTAGAAGGAAGAACCAGGAGCAATGTTTACAGAGAAATGGATTTTGACTGAACATTAGAAAACATCTTGAGCTGTCAAACAGTTGAATAGTTAGTTGCCTTGTGAGAAGTGAGCCTCCTGTCACAAAAAGTGGAAAACAAGAAGCTGTAAAGTCAGCATGCTAGTCCATTTCCAGTTCCTGGAAATGACTCCTATATTGACTTAGGACAGAGCCTACATGGACCTCCATCTCCCACTGCATTCTTGGGCCTATTGTTGCATGAGTTTGTTTAAATAGGACGTTATTTGCCCTTTCTTGAGTATAAATGGGAATTACCAGTTCTTGAGGCTCTACATCTCTTTAGACTCTAGTGCTTTAACCATCCACATGTAGAAATTAAAGAGGAAAAGAGCAAGGGCTCATAAGTAACTTTAGGTAGGTTTCTTTGTTGTTTACTGTGCTTAATTTCACATTTGCAGTGACCAGTATCTCACTTGGTTCCTTAAATATTATTCTGAATTTGGGAAGGTCTGATTGCCTACCTACAAACAGGCCATTGGCCACAAAGGTATTGTTGTGTTTAGAGTGCAGCACCCATATTCTTTATGCTTTGAAGAGGGGTCTTTTATACATTGATGATTACAGCATCTTAGGGGGGAGTATAGGATTGGTCATGGGGATTATCTTTTGTATTGTTTTCCTACTTTTTCTTGGAGCCTGATTTTTTTTTTGTTTTTAGAGACAGCATATTTGGAAGAAAAAGGGTAAAAACAGTAATGAGGCAGGGTCCCCTGTGATTTTATATTCATGTAATATAGAAAACTGATATTTTTTTTCTTATGTATTTAGAAAAACACTTTGTCAGAGAAGAAAAATATAGATCCTGTTAGCAGGTAAGTGGAGAAACAACAGTAGTGTTGTTTCTTGTGGCCTCAAGTTATAACTATGGAGGAAGGAGGGAAGGAGAGCAGAGAGGTGAATGTAGCTTATGATAATGAGGTTGTACAGACTTTCTCTGTGGTTGCCAGAAAAAAAGTTTCTTTACCTTTTTTTTTTTAACATCTTTATTGGCGTATAATTGCTTTACAATGTTGTGTTAGTGTCTGCTTTATAACAAAGTGAATCAGCTATGTGTATGCATATATCCCCATATCTCCTCCCTCCTGTGTCTCCCTCCCACCCTCCCTATCCCACACCCCTCAGCACCGAGCTGATCTCCCCGTGCTATGTGGCTGCTTCCCACTAGCTATCTATTTTACATTTGGTAGTATTTATAAGTCCATGCACTCTTTCACTTTGTCCCAGCTTAGCCTTCCCCCTCCCTGTGTCCTCAAGTCCATTCTCTATGTCTGTGTCTTTGTTCCTGTCAGGTCCCTAGGTTCTTCAGAAGCTTTTTTTTTTTTTTTAGATTCCATATATATGTTAGCATGCAGTATTTTTTCTCCTTCTGACTTACTTCACTCTGTATGACAGACTCTAGGTCCATCCACTTCACTACAAATAACTCAGTTCTTTACCTTTTAGTTTCTGTTGAAAGTATAGCCCTTCATATAATTACTCGTACTCTAAAATACTTCCATCTTATATAATACATGAAATAGAAATTAAAATAGTCTTGTTCCTCCTTCTATCTAAAGATAAGGCTTTGCTTTTTTCCCTGTTGGTAATTTAAATAAATATTAAAATGTTATTTCTAAAAATCTGAACAATTCATCATTAGAAATCTATAATTCACCCCAATTTAAATTTTTTAATTGATTTTTAGGCTATTGTGCCAAGCTCCTTGACCTCAGAAATCCACATCTGCACATAACCACATTTTTGTTTACAGAATGTTGACCAAAAACAATCATGCCATGACTTTATAGGGATTATCTTCTAATTCATGGAATAAAAGATATTAGAACTGGGCTTCCCTGGTGGCGCAGTGGTTGCGCGTCCGCTTGCCGATGCAAGGGAACCGGGTTCGCGCCCCGGTCTGGGAGGATCCCACATGCCGCGGAGCGGCTGGGCCCGTGAGCCATGGCCGCTGAGCCTGCGCGTCCGGAGCCTGTGCTCCGCGACGGGAGAGGCCACAACAGAGGGAGGCCCGCATACCACCAAAAAAAAAAAAAAAAAAAAAAAAAGAGAATCAGTAAATTGGAGCAGCTGCCTTTTGTCTCCATATGAACATGTATACTTAAAACACGTGAGTCATTCTCTGATTTACATTCTAAAACTAAACAGTTTGTCTTCTAAAAAAAAAAAAAAAGATATTAGAACTTGTACCAAATTGGTCTCTTTTTGTATTCTTTTTGAAAATAGTTATTTTATTCATTTTGTGGGTCAGTTTAGTTACATATACTCATACTTCTTGTTTCACACATCTGTAAGACATTGTATTTTCATACATAAACCTTTCGTTCCTTAGCTTGGTCCAGACAAGTCCTATCCTCATCAAATTCATTCTCATTTTCAGAACTGTTGAGAACAGAGTCACTTGGACTCTCCTCTGTGGATGTCCTTAGAGCTGCACAGATCACGCATTTCCTACTCACTGGTTGAGACCTCCTAGTTGCTGCCTCACATACCTTTCATCTCAGATGGAACTTGCCTGCCGGATTTTCTCTCGTACCTTCTTCTCATGGACTTCCATATTTACCTGCTTCAGTATCTTGCTGCTGCTCACTTAGGCTTGAAGTCTCAGCACCCAGTGCAGTGTCTGCCTCTGTACTGTCTTGTTTCCGTGCTTAGCTCCGTTCACACAGTCACAGTCCCAGCAGGCCCCCAGTCCTTGGCTCCCGGCCCTATCTACAGGGAACGTTAACACTAAGAAACTTGAGTCAGACTCCCTGTTCCCCAGATAGCAGACTCAGACCCCTTAGTTTGAGCATTTAGGGTTTGCCATCAGGTTCCAACTTGCCTTCCACACCACATCCTCTCCTCTTTCCTTTCCTGTAAAACTATGTGGAAGCTGCGCCTTCTGGATTAGGTATGTTAAAAGGAATTCTTTTCCATTGCTGTATGCAAAATAACAGGGGCAGGATGCTATACTCATAGGAATTTGGGCACCAAATTGAGCTACTCTGTCTTATTTGACAAAGCACATCCAGTTGGGGAGATGGGGGGGTGTTTTAAAAGGAGCATGCTTTAAAGCATTATTAATTGTTAAAATAAAACAGAACAAAACAAAGAAGAACCCTGTCTATGACAGTAGACTGTTTCCACCTGCACATGGCTGAAATACCATTTGGAGGGACAGAGGAAGAGAGACACAGGGGTGGGGTTAGGGTGTGCAGCTTGACATTAACAAGAGAGGAGGCAGACAGTTGGTGGTTGTTATAGTTTCTGTGTTCTTTATATCCTTGATCCTCAAGTTGCAACCTCCCCCTCATCCAGTTCCTTTAAAAAATGTGATACTTAGTGAATTTTCTTCCTATGCCTCTGCCAAGACATTACTGAAGCTTTTCTTTTCCCCATAGTCAGCAACAAAAGGCACAGAATCATGTCTTTGAGTTTTTGAGGGCTATAGTTATGACTACTGTTACTATCCAATAACCAAGAATTGGGTTTTCACATTCTGAAAATAAGTATGAATATAAATGTCTTTTGGTTAATATATCAGCCCTACAAATGTCTTTATTTGTTCTATCCAAGCATTTCTTTAATAGTTCTATTTAAAAAAATAGGGTTTTCTTTTTACTTTGAAAAATTAAATGGTGTTTTAATAGTGTTAGAGGTATCTAGTATATCCCACTTTATTACAATTAACTTTTTTTTTACATCTTTATTGGAGTATAATTGCTTTACAACGTTGTGTTAGTTTCTGCTGTTTAACAAAGTGAATCAGCTATACATATACATATACCCCATATCCCCTCCCTCTTGCGTCTCCCTCCCACCCTCCTTATCCCACCCCTCTAGGTGGTCACAAAGCACCGAGCTGATCTCCCTGTGCAGCGTCCCACTAGCTATCTGTTTTACATCTGGTAGTGTATATATGTCCATGCCACTCTCACTTTGTTACAATTAACTTTTTATCTGCCCTGTTCCAGAGAGCAGTAGATAGAGAATATTTTTCAAAATGTTCAAAGAATAGATATGAAAGGAATAACAAAATTTAAATATTTTAATATGTGTGTGTTTACATCAGAAAGACATTTTTCTAAATTCATTACAGTATTTTAGATGTAATTCTTTGAGCAGTCAGATCTTTTAAATGTGTTTGAGAAACAATAGAAAAGTCACATTTTAGGTATAATCTATTTAAAATACGTTATTCTTCCTTATATTTGAACAATCTGTTCAAAACAATCCATTCATATGGGATTTTGCTTGTACAGATCTGAGTGGGAATCAGTAGTTTCTTTGTTTGTCACTATGGAAACAAGTCAGCCTATCCTGAATGGTGGTTAGATCACGCAGAGTGATGCTCATGTCTCAGTGTAACTTCATCATGGAGCAGACTGGCGCTGACATCTCGCCTCCAGCTCTTCCCTCCTGGAAGCCCAGCGCCATGCAGGATCCACCCCGGAGGCTTTCTGCTGTGCCATTCCTCAGCTCCTTTTTCCAGGGCCGACGACACTCTGCCTCCGACCCCATCCTGCGACTGCAGCAGGGGCGGCGCAGCTCCACTGCCAAGATGCTCTCCTCATCCTCTCTCCAGGTGATGGTGGCCATGTCCTCAGTCAGCTGTGCTGAGAGAAACCCAACTTGCCCCGAGAGAAAAAGTAAAGCTCCTTTTCTTCTTAAAGATTGCCACAGCTTTGAGTTTAAATATAAGAACTGTGAAGAGGTTATGCTGTGTTGATACTTTTTAAAATTTTGACAATTAATTCTGCATTATACTTTTTATTGTCTGTTATGCTAAGAGATTCAGTAGACATGTAATAGGAGATAAAAATGATTGTTTTATGTTTTTTCATTAAAAATGTAGTTTTTGCACAAAACTCATTACCTTGTAGAAGATCTGCTTTTACAGTTTCTTCCTTTTCATTACCAATATGACATGTGGAGATTATTGTGTGCAAAAGCCTTTTCTGTAGTAAAGGATAGTGTGCTTACACGAAAGGGAAACAGTTTTATTCCTGACAAAATGAAGGGTATTTAGCACCAGCTTGTCATCTACAATCCTGAGAGAAAATGGAAGCTGTTTCCTGTGTTACTATTCTGTTCCGAGAGTAGGATTTTGAATCGTCCCTTTGAATGTTCTAGGAAATTCAGGACGTCCAACACCAAAGTATACAAAAGTTGGAGAGCGTTTACGGCATGTCATTCCTGGACATATGGCCTGTTCCATGGCATGTGGTGGCAAAGCTTGCAAGTATGAAAATGCAGCCCGCTGGAGTGAACAGGAGCAAGCTATTAAGGGGGTCTACTCGTCCTGGTAAGTGATTCTGTCTGTCTTCGGTAGCTCCCACCTACTGCTAAGTGGGAAAAGGGAATGGACGTGTAGGAGATGGCCAGGAGGCAGTGGGCTGTAGAAGAAGGAATGTGGGGTTTTGAAGTCAGAGGACCTCACCTCCATCCCTGGCTTTGCCACTTGACAAGCTGTGTGATCTTGGTCTACTCACACAGGCAGTCGGAACCACAGTTTCCTCATCTGTAAAATGGAAATAATGAAACCAACCCTATAGGGTTTTTTTTAATTGAATGGAATGCTGTATGTAAAGTATCTTAAAGAAATGGTAACTAGATAGCTCTTAAATTTCAGAAATTGCTAAAAATAATTAAAATGTTCAACTATAAATTTGAGAAATTATGAGGTACATAGGTAGTTTTTCAGTTTCATACAGGTAAGCTTTAGCCTCGTTTTTATTTTGTTCCTGTATTCTGTATAAATACGTACACTTCCAGTCTGCCTCAGTAGAAGGTGGTACGAGTTGTCAGTTCAGTAGACGATATAAGATGCTTACTTTGTTTATGGTATGTAAGTGTAATTCATTCATTATTGAATCATACTGCTTTTATTATTAATAGTAAACTGTCGAGTATACCTTTTTTTTTTTTTTTTTTTTTTTTTGCTGTACGCGGGCCTCTCACTGTTGTGGCCTCTCCCGTTGCGGGGCACAGGCTCCGGACGCGCAGGCTCAACGGCCATGGCTCAAGGGCCCAGCCGCTCCACAGCATGTGGGATCTTCCCGGACCGGGGCACGAACCCGTGTCCCCTGCATCGGCAGGCGGACTCTCAACCACCGCGCCACCAGGGAAGCCCGAGTATACCTTTTTTGATGTAGTGATATCTCTAAAAAATTCTGATATTCAAAACCAAATCACAGTTGGAATGCACTAAGAGGAATTCACTATTCAAAGAACTCTGCTTGTGAATCATTTTATAGAGCAAGAATTCATTTACAAATTAGATATTTGTCAACCAGCTTACTAACTTGCAACCCTGTACTTTTTCATATTGGATTTGCTGGGTACATGTGTAGTACTATAGTCTGGGGTCCACTGTCACTGTTGTTCTCCACAGATCATGTTCTAGTTTATCACTATCTTTCTTGAAGAATGTTGTGAAAAAGCAAACACTATTCCTGAGGTGTGGTCAGACAAGTAAATTTCTAATAATGCAGCTTAAGGTCACATTCATATTTTTGGTTTATTGTTGACTAAACTATCTGAACTTCTTTCGCCTCTGCTGCTTTCATGTCACATCTCTGTCAATCCTACACTAAGTGCTATTAAACTTGGGGGGTCCCAAACCTTTGGGGGTCCCTGTTAAGTTTTAGACATTGCCCCAGGCATGAGGAATAGTATCTTTCTGAATCCTGACCTGCTAATCTAATGTCTCTGTTACTCCTCTCAGGTTCTTGTGACCCACAACTTGCAATAGTCTACCTTATGTATCTGTCACCAGGCCACTGGTGAGAAATGCAGTCAGAACAGAGTGAAGCCAGAGCCCTAGTGAGAGTGATAGCCATTTACTGGGTCTCTATCCATTTGTACACTCAGTAAACATCCATTTGGTTACAAGCCAGGCACGGTGCTGAACACTCTCAAATTATTATCTTCATAAAACTCTTTAAGTAGGCATCATTAATGTCATTTTGTTGGTGAAGGAATTGAAGTCCAGAGAGACTAAGTAATTTGCTACACAGCTAGAAAGCAGAAAAGCCAGCATTTGAAACCAGGTCCGACTGACTCCAAAGCCATATTTTTTGCAAAATTACAATAACTCAGCATTTATTCATAACCACATGCTAGGATTTGTGCTAAAGTCTTTACGTTCACATCATATTGAATTCTCACACCAACCTTGTGAGGCAGGCATTATCCCCACTCAATACATTAGGTAACTGAGGTACAGATAGCTATGTAACTAAAAATGCCTCCCAGCTGGCCCTCCTCATTTAGTCAGTAACCTTTGGGTAACTAATCCAGGATGTCCTTTGCTGCCAGCTGAGGTTTCTCCATCATTCCGTCATGTCCACTAGAATCTCATGAAAGTCCTTGAAAGTACTTTGCTGGAGTCCATAAATACTTTATGTCCTGGAATTTTTTCCAGGGATTTAAGAAGCTAGGGTTTCTTAGAGCCCTAATCATAATACAGAATTGAAGCCGGATTTGTATAAGGAGATTCATACCTTATAGCATTGTTGAAATCATAGAAAAAGTAAGGGCTTGAAATCTTGCTTTCTCAGTTTTGTGCATATCACCAGTCCCTCCTCCCATCTGTAGGGTCACTGATAATATCCTGGCCATGGCACGCCCATCCACTGAGCTCCTCAAGAAGTACTGCATCATTGAGCAGTTCCGAAGGTAAACATTGCATGTTTACACACTTTAATAAGCCAGCTTGTGTTTTCTCTTCTATTGCTTTTGACTTCATATGGAAAGGTGCTTTCATTTTACCAACAGGAGTGTGAAGAACTTATTTCAAATAAGACAATTAAGGTTTTGAAAGTAGTTAATAATGTTTATTAATGCCAAAAATGGTTAATTTTTTTAACACTACCTCCCAATATGACTAATTTTTTTTCTTTTTCCTTTAAGCCATGGCATAAAAAGTATCATCAACCTGCAGCGTCCTGGTGAGCATGCCAGCTGTGGGAACCCTCTGGAACAAGAAAGTGGCTTCACATACCTTCCTGAAGCTTTCATGGAGTCTGGCAGTAAGTCCTTCCATCCTCCTCTCCATGAGTTACCAAGGACAGAACTCAGAGACTTTTTGTCTATTCAGCTCTTAGGTTAAAAAGGTGATGGAAATAAACAGTTACTGCGTAGTAGTGTAGTAGGGCTTCTAAAAAGTGAAGATGAGCTAACTTTGACTTTAAATAATGCTATCATTCTTCTGTGGTATTGCTGTTGAAAGTATAAGATTTCTTTTTTCTTGTGAGAGGGAACTTGAGAGGAGACCTTGTAGAAATAATGTCTGTATATTAATATAAACAGTATCCAGACCTGTCATCTCATTTAATCCTTAAAGCAGTCACATAATATAGTTGTTCTGCTTCACACATGAGGTCACACAGGCTGAGGAAGTTCTGACTTACCCAAGATCACACAATTTAAAAATGGCAGCAGGATTGGAACACAGGACTCATTCATGCTTTTACCTACTGCATAGCTCTGCCCCTGGGTAGGATGCAGGGATTCTGTATGTGACAATCTACAACTTGTTTTTAAGAAGTTTATGTTAGCTTTTTTATCCCACTAGTTAGGAAATCTATATGTACTACCTTATGCCATTTATCAGTCAGTTAGACATGTTTCCATGCTAAACAAGGTTGCATGCTTTCCCTCCATGGTTGAGTAATTTTGGCATAGATCATTGACTTTAATTTGCAATCCTGCTTTTCGTTAATTCTTTCTGACTGAGTTTCAGCAGGAAGTGTGTTAAGTAATATAGAATGTGCTTTTTAAGAAATGTTAACAGTAAATTTACTGGAAATGTAAAAAGCCTATTATTTTAGGTCTACTCATCCAGTGAGATCTGCATGCCTTACAGCTTTATACTTTTCATGAATTCACTCACTTTTTTCAAATGTCTTTACAAGTATTTTTCCTGTATGTTGATTTTCTTCTTGTTCTCTTTCTCATTGTCCAGTTTACTTCTACAATTTTGGATGGAAGGATTATGGTGTAGCATCCCTTACCACCATCTTAGATATGGTGAAGGTGATGACATTTGCCTTACAAGAAGGAAAAGTAGCTATCCATTGTCATGCAGGGCTTGGTCGAACAGGTAAACTCTAGGAGGTGGTTTTATTGTCCTTCTACATGTTTAAACATATAAGGAATATTTCCTAATTCTAGAGGATCGTTTTCAGATTCCTATCAAAGTTTTAGAGTCAAATGGAACAAGTCAGTAGAAGATACTTGAAATATCTTAGATAGCTTCAGTGACCATATATTCATGAGAGTATTTTTGAATGATTTAGTGCTAAAACCTCATCATATTGAGTAATAAATAGGTGGATTTCCATAGCTAGCTAAATGATCTTTCTGATTTTCTTCTTTTTTTTTTTTTTTTTTTTTTTGTGGTATGCGGGCCTCCCTCCGTTGCGGCCTCTCCCGTTGCGGAGCACAGGCTCCGGACGCGCAGGCTCAGCGGCCATGGCTCACGGGCCCAGCCGCTCCGCGGCACGTGGGATCCTCCCAAACCGGGGCGCGAACCCGGTTCCCCTGCATCGGCAGGCGGACGCGCAACCACTGCGCCACCAGGGAAGCCCTGATTTTCTTCTTTAAAGGAAAAAAAAAATCAACACTTCGTTTTTAATATGCAGTGTCTTTTTAAAATGTAATTTTCCTTAACCAAAATAATAATGAAAATAGCAAGCATTGTTTCACCTACTATCTTTTTAAGTCTTTAGCAACAATGTAAGTTTTGAAGGAGGTTAATTTGCTACATCAAGTAAGTGGCAGGGCCATGATTTAAAATCCATGGCTGTAAGGATTTTGTTTGTAAATGAGAGTCTTACTGTACCTAGAATTCTATATAAAAATCAATGATTTTACTTAAAAATGCTGCAGAATATCAGTGCAATACTGATTTTGGGGCACAAAAAGGGTTGGAATCTTCATTGTCATGTAATCTAGCCAGACACCTGAGCTCGACTCTGTCCACAGTATACCCATATACCTACCACTGGGTCTTCCAGCTTCTGGGGAGCATCTTTAGGGTAGAGACTCAGTTCTGTCCCAGACTGTCAGCTCTCATGGTTGAGCCAAAATCTCGCTGTTCTAGGGATTTCACATGATAGCTCTGCAGATATTTCATACTTACCCTAAAGAACTGCCATGTCCTAGTGAGAAAGATAGCTTGGACCTTGCCATGTACTAGGAAAACATGCATTTTTCAGAGGTTCTGATTTTCATGTGTAACGAGATTCACAAACTTGGTGATTCACACAGATGTCTTTTGATTTGCCTTTTACTTGATGTGAATTAACTATTATGTTTGAGTTAATTGATTATCGCCTTTTTATTCATTTTAATTTAGTATTAATTAACAAGAATACAGAATGTTTATACTGTTAAGGCTATTTTCCTTAATATTAAATGCTTATAGAAAAATAGTTGTGGTCTAGAGGGAAATACATATTAGTTTAGGCATTAGTTTAGTCTTAAATAAGAATCATCAGGAGAAAAAAATAGATTGTGAATGTGAATAATTGCCAAAGATAAAAATACCCAAGTAGGAAAAATGCCAGTCTGGAATGTGCCACCGGTTGATGTCAAAGATGGCAGGGGTGGGAAGTTCCAACTAGAGTGTACAGACTGATTGGATAGAAATTTTTAAGAGCTGTTCAGAGTGGAAAGCAGGGTTGGCTTTCTTCCATGTTGCAGTTGGGCGTTAATGATGGTAAATTGTCCAGGTCATCAGTTTATTCAGTCATCACCCTCCACACTCAGTCATCCCCCCTCACTCCACACCTACTCAGCTTCACTGTGACAGTTCTTGGTGCTTGCCCTGGAGTACAGAGGTGACCAAGGGTTCTCAGTCAAGGGGAGGGTTGCCATATAGACTTAGTAAATAGATGAACACCTGTACAAAAAGTTATCATTGTCCTTAAAATGTTTCTGTATTTATATGGTTTCCTAACATATATTCAAATTTTAAATCACCAAAGAGTATAAATAAAAATACAAGCTTTTCTCATATCAATATTCTCTTCTTCACTGTTTAGGTGTTTTAATAGCATGTTACTTAGTTTTTGCAACAAGAATGACTGCTGACCAAGCAATTATATTTGTTCGGGCAAAGCGACCTAATTCCATACAAACCCGAGGACAGCTACTATGTGTAAGGGAATTTACTCAGTTTCTGATTCCTCTTCGCAATATATTCTCTTGCTGTGACCCCAAGGCACATGCTGTCACCTTAGCACAGTATCTCATTCGTCAGCGGCATCTGCTTCATGGCTATGAGGCACGACTTCTGAAACATGTACCCAAAATTATCCATCTCGTTTGCAAATTGTTGCTGGACTTAGCTGAGAACAGGCCAGTAGTGACGGAAGAAGTGGCAGAAGTACCTGGCCTCTCTGCTGAAATTGAAAAGACTGTTTCTGAGATGGTCACAATGCAGCTGGATAAAGAGTTACTGAGACATGACAGTGATGCATCGGACTCTTTCACCCCCAATGCAGTGGTGGCAGATTTTGAGAATCAGGATGTGATTCTTTCCAGTGAGCAAGAGTTTGACCCTCTTTGGAAGAGGCGGAATGTTGAGTGCCTTCAGCCCCTGACTCATCTGAAAAGGCAGCTCAGCTACAGTGACTCGGACTTAATGAGAGCCAAGTCACTTCTGGAGCAAGGGAGGACTCCGTGGGCACTGCCTGCCCAGGCCTTGCTTTGCCATAACCCCAGACAGCAGAAGCACATAAGCCATTGTTACTCCCCACAGTCTCCACAGCTAGATTTAAATAAGGAAACGCTGGTCCGCAATGCATTTTCTTTCTGGAATCACGCTAAATTTGGAGGCCTGGAAGGACTCAAAGATGACAGGTCATCAATTTTCCATAGGACGAACATTCCAAAGGAAGTACAGCGAAGTAGAACCTTCTCTTCCGGTATTTCAGGTTCATACAACCCTGGGGAACCAGTTACACCAAATTTTGCACATATCCCTAAGGAACTAAACTGTTCTCACCAGCAAGTGTCCCACTGTGAGTGTGAAACTCGTGGTGGTTGTGGCCCAAGCTCTGTTGCGGAGGACAGTGAGACTTACCGCCGCCCCGTGGACTCTGCGTCCAGTCCCAAAGCACAGTTCTTGGTTGGACCTGAAACCCGGGATAGCAAATATCTGTCTGAAGTTGCTCCATACACGGCTTTACAGTCTGACTTGAGTGTTGAAGCAAGGAGAATACTGGCAGCCAAAGCCCTGGCAAATTTAAATGAGATTGCAGAAACGGAGGAAGTGAAAAAGAAGGTAGAAATGTGGCAGGTACTTGTATTTCATTTAATTATATATGAGTGGGAAATATTTGTGTCAGAGCAAAAACAGTACATTTTCCCAAATTCATTTGTTACAGGAATTTGAAGACTTGTTTGTATAATATGAAACTTTTGAACTTCAAGTTACTCAGCTATAATACCAGCTTGCTGTCATAGAAACAACAGACACTGGGCTGTTTTGTAGGTTCATTTCAATCTCTGTGAAAGAAAGCACTTAGTGCTTAGCACTCAGCAGGGTGCTTGACTGAGCAAGGCAATGATATTGATTGATGTCGATAGTTTCCTTCTTTCTCACTGGGCTTGCAGGACTGATGGACAGATGAACAGACCACAGCAGACAGCTGTAGGAACTGACCCGAAGTATCTCTAACCTGAGACCTAGCAGGGAACCACACTTTGAGAACCAGTGACAGAGATATAAATGAAATAGAGACAATTCTTTTCCAAAGCTCATTAACCCAAGTATCAAGTAAAGCCAGAAGGACGAGTGATGGGTGCTGTCTGCTCAGCATTCCCTCCTGCAGACTTCCCAATCCACCCCAATAAGGCAGGTGTTGGATTCTGGAAGGCAAATTGGAGTGGCCACAGCGTACCTTTTTGCCACTGGTTTTATCTGAGATTGGGTTCTTGGGATCTATTTCTTAGCCTTTACTTAAATTAGAATGTGAAATTTTAAATTTTAATGCCTTTTTGTGTTGTACTTTCACTAGGAAGACAGTCTTAAATTAGCCTTGCTCTCTGCCCAAAATAAGCAGCTGGTCTAGAGAAAAGGCAGGCCTTATAAACCTAGTTATCAGAAACAGGTAAACTGCCCAAATGTGGGGCTGACCTGGGGAGGCCTGGCTCAGTGAATGTTTGGCTTGTTAGCCCATAACCTACCATGAATTATTCGTGTAGCTGCTTTTCTATATCCTACCATTAATCAAACAAGGTGTGTACACTTTTCAGGAGGCCAGACCTTCCAGATGCAGAGGCGGGAACAGTAGGAGTGGAGCCTCGCCCTCACTTGGAACTGTGTGACAGGAGGAGAGCGCTTCCACACACGATTTCTTCATCAGAATTGTAGTGTTTTGCTTAATGAATAGTTAAATGTATTGCTTTCTTCCAACATGAAGTATTTTCTTTATTTCCTACTCCAAACTGAACAAGCCTTCCACTCAGTGGGCAGGTCTCCTTTGCGTCACTGTGAGCCACAGTAGCTAGTGGCAGGACCTCCGGGTTCAGGCTTGAGAGCTCACCACCCCCTCGCGGGTCAGCCCCACATGGGCCAGACTGTTTGAACACATAATATAAACAAAAGCATTTCCTAGAGGTAGATACTATCCTATCATTTGGATAGGTTTGCCTTTTTTTTCCTTTCTAGATTTTATTGTGGGTCTTTCAGTAATAGAACAAATCAGTTGAATTCTGCAAAAAGTAAAATGAACATGATTTGAATAGCATAATGCTGCCTGTGCCCTTATTAGGCCCTTTCACATGTATTATTTCATGTGATTTTCACAGAAATCCTGTGAGACAGATGATATTTTTTACAGATTCTTTGTTAATCTTTCAGTCCTTATGAATTAAGTATCACAGGTTAGGAAACTAAGGGTCACAGAGGTCAAGTGATGTGCTTGAGGAGATGTGGTCCAAAGGCAGCAGGGCCAGGATACAGTTCATGTGTTTAATACTTTCCATCATCCCTGATGTTTTTCCTAACCCTGCTGGAAGATTTCAGAAAACAATAATGATGTAATGGTTGTTCTACTAAGAGCGTCTTTGAGTCATGTTGTTTCTGCACAACATAAAAATTGAGTAAAAGCTACTCTGCTATATACATGATCTATGGGATATGAAGGACTATCCACAACTAAAAGTTGTGGCTTATTTATGACATAATAAAAAGAAACCCAGTGCTGGAGGACCCTGGTAGCATGAGGAAAACATCACAGACTGGGATAGAGCAGATCTGGGTTGGGAATGTGCTCTCACACTTTGGGCTCCTGGGCAAGTTACTTCGTCTTTCCTGAGCCCCCCAGTACATTTATCTGTAAAGGGGACCTCCTTGCTGTGTTGCTGTAAGAATCAGAGATAAGTCTTGTATCATCGTTCCTATCATACTATAAGTATTCTATGAATATTGGATGGGTGAATGAATGAATGGTGGCAGTTATTCTGCTTATTACTATTGCAAACATGTATTTTATTTATTACAAATAAATCTGAACCCTGTCAGAAATTAAAATTCTTATCTCACTTTTCCTCTAATCTCTGTGAGGTAAAGTTTTAAAATCTTAAATTATCTCCAGACATTTGGAGTATTGGCAAGACTTCCTAGTTATTTTACCCTATCAAATTTCAGAATACAGGGCTTGTTTGTTAAATTCTACATAGGATTCTAAAAAGGAATTTGAAAGAAATATGTATACCATATTTACTAACTTTTTGGCACTTTTACACTTTACACTTTTTCATTTACACTTTTTCATCTACCATTCTACTTCCTTGCAGTAAATATTTGTTTTGTTCCAAGGAGCCTGAAAAGGAAGGTTCCCTCTTCTTGAACTGTTTCTGTGGTCTCTAAACAAAGTGGAGAACTCAGGTTAACTAAGCCTTTCTTTGTACCAAGAGCTTTAACAGCCCTCTCAGTTAGTCAGTCTGCCTGTGGGGTGGAGATGAACTTTACAAAGAGAAACTGAGGCTTAGAGAAATTGCATGTCTTAGCCCAAGGTACTGCCTGGAAGTGGAGTCACTGGGAGGGGTCCCAATCCGCACCCCAGATCCTAAGAGTTTACTCTCCTGGACAGCCTAAGGATCATCAGTTGTCAAACCGTGCCTGCCTCCCTCTCCTCCTCTCTCCCTCACTTTGTCTCTCTCTTTCTCTTCCTCTCCCTCCTTTCCTGTCTGTCCTCTCCTCTCCTCTCTCCTTTCTTTTTCTCTTTCTTTCTTCCTTCTTTTTTAGAAGGAACTAAATTCCCGAGATGGAGCTTGGGAAAGAATATGTGGCGAAAGGGATCCTTTCATCCTGTGCAGTTTGATGTGGTCTTGGGTGGAGCAGCTGAAGGAGCCTGTGATAACCAAAGAGGACGTGGACATGTTGGTTGACAGATCTGCAGATGCCGCAGAAGCACTGTTTTTATTAGAGAAGGTAAAGTAGCTGTTGAACAGTTGATGAAGTTAACTAAGGCCCTTAATACAAGTTTTACAGACTGAAAAAACCCATTATAAAAAAGAGAATTCACGCAGAATCCCTTATCGGGGTCTAATTTAAATTTTTCCAAGGCAAGAGAAGAAATACATCCCCAGTATAAACATTTAGAAGATACAAAAATAAAAAGGGAAAATACCCATAACCCCAGGAAAACTACTTTAAACATTTTCAAGTCTTTTCTTTCAATCTTACTGATGCGTATGTTAACTTGGTAAAAATTATTTCACATACAACTTTATACTTCATTTTTGCTCAAAATTACAACATAGGTGTTTTTCCATGTTTAAGTTTTTCATTAATGTTAACTTTAATGGATAGGTAATGCTCTAACATGGGGATATGTTATAACTAACCACTTTTTCATTTTCAAGTCTTTGTTTCTACTTATTTACTGTGAGCATATAATGTGAATAACTGAGGTAGGTTGGAATATGCATTCATTTGTATTTCTTTAAAAAGGGTGTGTGTCACATATATACATTTATGTATATAATTTGTGTATGTATAAAATATAGAAGGAAAAATAAGAAACTGATAATGGTGGTTGCCTTTAGAACAGCAGTCCCCAACCTTTTTGGCACCAGGGAGTGGTTTCACGGAAGACAGTTTTTCCGTGGAGTGGGTTGGGGGGAGGATGGTTTCAGGATAATTCAAGCACGTTACATTTATTGTGCACTTTATTTCTATTATTTTTATATTGTAATATATAATGAAATAATTATACAACTCACCATAATGCAGAATCAGTGGAGCCCTGGGCTTCCTTTCACTTGCTACTCACTGATAGAGTTTTGATATGAGTCTGCAAGCAACTGATTTATTATGGTCTCTGTGCAGTCAAACCTCTCTGCTAATGATAATCTGTATTTGCAGCTGTTCCCCAGTGCTAGCATCACTGCCTCAGCTCCACCTCAGATCAGCGCACAACCTACATCCCTCACACGTGCAGTTCACAGTAGGGTTCGTACTCCTATAAGAATCTAATGCCGCAGGTGATGTGACAGGAGGCAGAGCTCAGGCAGTAATGCGAGCCATGGAAAGCAGCTGTAAATACAGATGAAGCTTCTGCACACTCATCCGCTGCTCACCTCCTGCTGTGCGGCCTGGTTCCTAACAGGCCATGGGCCGGTACCAGTCCATAGCCCAGGGGTTGGGGACCCCTGCTTTAGAGAATAATAGTAGGAGACAGTGGATCTAGGAAGCAAGAGAGACTTTTCACTGTAGATTCTTTTATACAATTTAATATTTTTAACCCTGAAGAGATATTAAATTTTCATTTATAAATAGGCTTTGTTTTGTTTTAGGAAAACAATGTTATAATCAGCCTTGAGTAACCTACTAGGCTGTGGTGTAAATACCTCATTGCTTCCAAATCTTCTACTACTACTATTACTACTTCATATAGACACACAGAGATACACACAGGCACTTGCTCACAGTTGTGTGATGCACGTCTTTAAAGATAAGGTTTTTCCTGTATCTGCAGTCCTTTTCTTAGGCTATTTTCTGAGCATTTAAATTTTAGAGATGAAACAGGAGGGCGGATAAGGAAGGCAATTAACTTTCATTGGGTGGCAATGGGCCAGGCCCTTGCTGGGTCATAATTTCTATTTTCACCTTTGTTCATCTCCATAGCTCAGAGAGGTAGAGGCCCCACTTTTCAGAAAAGGGGATGTGAAGCAGTCTGCCCACAGTGTGCAGCATGTGTCAGAACAGGATACAAACTCCGGCACAAAGGTCGTGTACTTTCTGTCACGTGCTGTTTCCTCATCATTCACTCCAGCCCTCACATGCAGGGCATTTACATTATTTAGAGTTTTTTACTTTTATAGGCATCACTGTAATGATAATTTGTGCTTGCAGGTTTTTCTGCATTTCAGATCATGTCCTTAGAGTAGATTTCCAGAAGTGAAATTAATGGCTCTCAGGGGGCAACGTGTATTGAATGCGACTTGCTCCAGTGATGGAGTTTTTTCTTTGTTTCTCCAAAGTAAGCAACCCTCAGGAGTCAAGTTGGGGACACATTCTTCAGGGACCTTCCCCCTTACGTTATGGCATGCTTCTGGAGGGCTGTGGCTGTCTTTCTTCTTCTGCCCCTCCGCACTCAGTATTGTCTGCAACTGGCAAGACATGATGAAGGTACTGAGCGCTGAGTACCCAGCCATCTAGTCCACGTATTACTGTGACGTGTCAGCATCTACTAGCCATACTGAAACGATTATGTCTAGAAACAACAAGAATGGATCGTCCTCAGTTCACTGCATGGAAGGCATTTGATTTTAGATTGCACTTATCTTCAGATTCAACTCTATTTGTGTAATAACTAACCAGCTTTGATATTATCTACTGAAAGCTTTTCAAGTTAACACATAACCATAAACACCGGTAGAGCCCTTGGTAGATAGTTTAGTATTTGAGGTAATGATTACTTGGTCACAAACCAGTTCTTGGCTTAGCAGTTGTTTTGAGTTTATTTCTTGAGGCATTTTTTTTCTGACATCTTTATTGGAGTATAATTGCTTTACAATGTTGTGTTAGTTTCTGCTATATAACAAAGTGAATCAGCCAAATGTATACATATATCCCCTCCCTCTTGTGTCTCCCTCCCACCCTCCCTATCCCACCCCTAACTTGTTTGATTTTGATTTCTGCAAAAACAGGGCCAGCAACAGACTATTCTTTGCGTGTTGCATTGCATAGTGAGCCTGCAGATGATTCCTGCCAACGTGGAGGAAGCCGTTCTTGCACGTGCCATTAAAGCCTTCACTAAGGTGGGTGGCACTCCTCTTTCCCCCTACAGACCACAGTCAGTATAATCTTTGTAAATCAGAATCCGAGGGTCACCAGCCTTCTCTAAAATAAACCTTTTGGCCATGTTTGCGTTTAATGGAAATGTGTTTGACATTTCTCGAATATAGTTGCAGACTTTTGGCTAAAAAATATCAGTTTCCTAACAATGATATAAAAGGCTGAACTGTGGGTTTTTTGAAGGAAAACTTTGGAACAAAGAAGTTTTGTGTAGAAAGAAACAATTGAGTGTTGAGCCAGTTCTACCTTGGGTCTGAACAAGAAACCGCCTACTGAGAATTTAATATCCAACGTTAGCAGTTCGGTACCGTGTCTGATTGGCAAATCCTAAGCAAAAAGTAAAATAATGTTTCCTTTCCATGTACATCCTTTTGGCCTGCAGCAGTCTTTCCTGGCTGAAAAAACACGCCAGATTTCATACCAAGAGAAAAGTTTCCCTTGGGACTTCCCTGGTGGTCCAGTGGTTAAGAATCTGCCTTCCAATGCAGGGGACGCGGGTTCAATCCCTGGTCAGGGAACTAAGATCCCACATGCCATGGGGCAACAAAGCCCGCGCACCACAACTACTGACCCCGCACACTTTGGAGCCCACGCACCACAACTAGAGAGAAGCCCGCTTGCCACAACAAAAGACCCCACATGCCACAATTAAGACCCGGTGCAGCCAAATAAATAAATAAATATTGAAAGAAAGAAAATGTTCCCCTCACCTCTTAAACCAATTTGTTTGGTATCTCTCATATGTGATACAAAAATGTCATTAAACAAAGAATCCAGTTTTTCGATGACAGCATCTGTGGCAAACATTAATGATAATAGCACTTATTATTTGTACTCATTCACCGATCTCTTTCCCCATCCACTCTTTCCAAAGTGATGTCCTTCTGGCAGGTTTCTTTGTTCCTCATCTGATGCTTTACAGCACTAACCACTTTGCATCCTCTCAGTCTCTTCATGACTGTTTCCAGAGTCAGCGCCTCAAAACCAAAGTCATGTGATCCTTTACATCTCTGTTTATGTTTTCATAGACCCAGAGGCCACTGCTGTGTGGGGATGGTTGTGATTTGGTGTTTAACAAAGTATACAGTTCAAACTGTTGTTAATGTTAATAAGTTTTTGCAGATAGGACAGACAAAATAATGATTAAGATAAAGTTAAATTTCTGAATTTAACTGGAAAAAATCCTGAATACTGGTCTCTCTGAAAGTGGTAGGAATTCTTTACAACTTCTGTTGACCTTTTAGGGGGATACTAATGAAAAGTTAAATATACCAGTTGTTCCAAATCTGTCTGTAAAAATGTTAGAATACCGTTCTTGGGTCTCTCCCCTTGTGCACAATCTTAGGAGCAAAGGCCCTGATAGCTTCTATTCCAGGCTATCTCTTCAAGGAAATCTGTGTAGCATCTGCTTCCTGTGTAACAAAGATCATGTTTCCTTCAGGCCAAAGCTTAGTAGTCTTGCCACAGCTCCCTCATCAAACATGGGGGATTGCCTAAGCATGGAGTTCCTCACCTGTGATGCAGACTCCACCTGTGCCCCTCTGCATCATCCCCAGGGGCTTGGAGGGCAAGGGAACCCATGTGATTACGGAGCGTGTGCTGCCTTCAGTCATAAAGTTGTTTGTCTCTGACCCAGCAATCTCATGTCTTCTGCTAGCATCTATAACGTGTGTTATCAGGGTGAAATCTCAGACCCTTCCCAGCCCTTCATAAGGGAACAGCCTTCACTCTCTCTCTCTCCAGGAGGGAAGGGATCACTGGCCAAGTGATCCTGATCCTTTCCTAAGGAGTCACACATTTCTTTGGCGATGGGAGTGGGGTGGAGGTGTGATGATTGCTCTGGTTCTCTGTCCTAACATCACTCCTAACCCTGTGGTACGGTGAACTTGGGTAAACAATCCAAATATGTATATGTGGTGCCTTCCCACCAATGGGAAAGGAAATTAACTTTGTGGAGGTATTTACATGTGCCAAGCATGTGTTAGAGCCTCATATTTAGTACTCAGAGAAATCCTAAGGAGATGGATGCTGTGGTCTTCATTTTACAGAAAGGTTAGGTATGACCTGAGGCTACAATTGCTGACAGATGGAAAGCTAGGCTCTCCATTCAGGTCACCTCAGTCCAACAGTTAAGCTGGTGGGCATTGTTTTAATAAGGAGACCTTTCCCTTATATCATCCATGATTAGTCTCTGCATTCAAAACGCCCATCACACTCACTATTGACTTGCTTCATGAGTACAGTACATATCCAGGCACTAGATTTAATTTTTTTAGTTTTCATTCATAAATTTGGTATTGACATGATTGGCAGTTCTAATATAGTATTTTAATTAAAACTAGTGTGTGAAATGCATTGTGTGTGCTTTTTAATTGTATATAATTTTGTTTATAAGTCTTTGTTTTTTTTCTCCACCCCCTTTCTTTTCTCCCAAAATAAAGACTGGTTAAAATTCTTGTTATAGTATCCTGAATATAAATTTTCTTTGTTACCAGGTTAATTTTGATTCTGAAAATGGACCAATAGTTTACAACACCCTGAAGAAAATATTTAAGCACACACTGGAAGAAAAAAGAAAAATGACAAAAGACAGCCCTAAGCCTGGCATTTAGTGAAGCTGACTTTCCCCTCGTGAATATTTCAGACCTGAAGATCTAGATGGCATTTCTGCTCATAGCTGAACAAGCTAAAATGTGGAACTGCTTTGTCTCATAGCACTTTATTTCAGATGCTCTTGGTTTGTGCTAAGAATGCTTGTTCCTGTTTGGAGCAATTATTTATTTTAAAATATCCTTGAGTTACATTTTTGTGTTGAAAAATTGCCATAAAGTTGGTGCCACTTCTTTTATTTATTTAACTGGATTAATATTGTATTAATATTTTAAGAATTATGGTGTTTACATCCTTGTTCTTTTTGACATTTTGGAAAAAGTTTTAACTCTTCTTTCCAAAACAATTATCTTATTGATGGAACTCTTCCTAGAGTTTTTACCAAATAGATAATTTTCGTAGTAAAACTTCACTGTGTCTATTCCCCAATACATGACCTAAGGAAGTCACCAAGTGTCTTAAACTGTTTTATATTTGTTAATAAGGCAATTGACACAACATTTTTAAAGGATTTTTTAATATTTGTTTGAATTTTTTTTTCTTTTTATAAATGTGGCAAAGGGTCTCAAATGTATTATTTTTCAGAGTGATTTAGTTTTACGTTAAAGGATTGACAGTGCAGTGTTTGGGACTTACTACTGTAGGAAATAGACTTGCTCTTTGTCAGGCTTCCAGACAACCTCACTGACCTCTGCTGTCACAGGCGGAAGGAGCAGTTCTCAACACATCAGACCTTATTCCCGCTCCCCTGGGCTGTTGCTGAGCTGAGCAGCATCTTTACAGAGAAAGTGAGATCAGTGACAGGCAGTATGGGAAGCTGCAGGACTCCAGCAGAAAGAACTGTCTTACAGGGGCGGGCACCCTAGCCATAGCCTCTCCCCAGAGGCAGTTCTGTTCATGCCGATGTTGTGATAGCACGAGCACCAGCCCACACATCCTAAATCTATCGTTCCATAAACCCAGATGCCTCAGGGCCCTGTCTTTGGCTGCTTTACTTCTATGAGAATTAAGACTTTTAAACTGAATTTGACTCAACGTAGGTTGCATTCATTTGGATAAGAGGAAGTAATTGCTCAAACTATTTTAGTTCCTTATAAACCAAACTATCAGCCATTGAAGCCATTAAATATTATTTAAATGAATATGTGGGGCACGAGAGGCCAAGCCACAGAACAGATAGTAGTTTTTCCCAATAAAAGTGATATTAAACCAATTTCTAACTAAAGCTACTACTTAATCTTAAAGACAGAATTTCAGGGGAAGTAAGGCTAATTTACAACAAATGAAATTTCTCCAACTTGTGCATTTCTGAATCAAACTCTAGCACATCAAAAATATTTTAGTCATTATTGGTCTTACTGACTCTAGTGGCAAATGCCAAATGCCACACTGTTTCAATTTTTTAGGAAATCAAATCCAGTGAATTTTAATGAACTGGGTTGCCCATTCCTGAAATTTCTTATTTTCAGGTGCCTGATCTGGGAAAGAAGGGGAGAAAACAATTACATTTATCCAAAGGTACATTATAAAAATATGTTTTTTACCTAAAAAAATGTTTATCCTCATCTCAGTCTCACATGGGCAGGCACCACCATGGCTTATTTGACAAGTGGCTTTTGGCTTGTGTGTCTGAAATGATTGTTTCAAATTAGAGGATAGATCCTGCACAGCCATGATGTGACCGCAGCAGTGCATGTCTAAAATCTAAGTGCACCAGCCTGAAAAAGAGAGATGGTAGGAGAAATTAATCAGACTGTATACAGTTTTTGTATTAATTTGAATAAAAGTGGGAAAAAAAAAAACCCATAACCTTTGTCTTGTAGTTCTTTAGCTTGGTGCTCTTGAGGTCCTGATGATAAAGATGTGGCTTTGTGATTAGAGTATCCTGATGGGCAGCCTGAGTTGCAGGCTGAATAGTCAGCTAGCCAGGCTCTAGTCAGTCCCCATCCTGTCGGTTCAGAATGACCAAGGGATGGAGGCCGGCAGATAGGAGAGTTCTAAGAGGAATGTGTGAGGAAAATCTCAAGGTCGGCAAGATTCCTGCCTTCCTGTGTTTGAACTGGTGGGGAGTTCTTTGTAGCCCGGAGGATAGAAATCTACCTACTGGAAGAAGTTACAGGGGTGCAAAATTTAGGTCAGCAGAGTGGAAAGGGCCAAAAGCGCACACATTCAGAACTTAACTACCATGGCTGAGCACATGCATTGTCTTGCTTGCTTACTTCTCTTACCAGACCAAGAGAGAAGTATTTTTCATACTTAGCTGATGAAAGAATTCCCCTCTGACTGACTTTGAACCATGCTCACCTCCCTCTTGAGGCCCTTTCAGCACTCGACTCCACGATGGCATTATAGAACATCACATTATCCATAACTTCAGTGAAAATATCCCACATTTTTTGTCCTCTGAAAAAGACTGAGCTCACTGTTACTGTTTTATATATATATATATAAAAATATATATATATATATGCACACACACACACATGCATATATATATATATAATCTCTAGCATATCACTTTTTGGTTTTTTTCTATTTCGGATAATTTGCTGATGCTCTTTGAGATGAAGTGCTGCTGTTTTAGAGATTGCTTCATCTATTTGCATAACTCAGAAATGCTATGCTGATCTACTTTCTCATAGCTTCAGCCAGCTTCCCAGTTCTATCTGAGAAAGAGTATGTGCTTTCATCACTCTGGATTCCATGAAAATAACGCATATATCATACTTCAATAGAGAGAAAGTTTCTCTATTTTCTCTTAAGTGGAGGACACTTACTCATATGCTTGGGTGCTATTTCTGGCTGTTCTCTAGAGGTCTAAAAAAATTTCCAGAGATGCTATGTTGCAGACAGTGCACGCCCCAAGTTCTTGATATCTGAAGGCCCCTAAATAATTTGGGTGATTGTTTAAAAGTGATAGCTTACTCATAGGATCTTTGTTGTTGTTCAGAATTAATAAGCATTGATATATTTTCAGTGCAAGTGAACCAAGAACCACATTCCCTTTGGTGCTTTTTATTTTTATGAATGTGGCCCAAGATTAGCACCTTACCAAAGGAGCCCTTTTCATTGTTAGGTGTTGAAAATTATTTACAGATAAAATGGCAGGAGAAAAATTCAACAAATCCTGTTACACAGTGGTGCGTTATTTTTTAGTTATGCTTTTAAGCATGAGCTGATCTCTGATTAGCCCAACGCTGACAATAAAACTTATTTATAAGTAATCACAATGGAGCCATTCAATAGTGGAGCTCTGGCAAACCTTCGTTCTAAGCCATCAATTAAAATATCCAGTCACTAAAAATAATGTCCCAATAAGACTTTAATATCATAAAACCTTTTGCACTCAAAATAAGTTTCATACATCCACTGCAAATTATATCACAATAGAAGGCTGTTACGCTCTTGCCTCCTGGCTTTTTTGATGAAAACATGTTTTAAGAATGAAAAGAAGTTTTAAGATTGCCTCTGGGAGGCAAATGAAAACATGTTTTAAAATTGCCTCTTTGGGAGAGAACTTATGTTTTTAGAATACTTTCCTGCTTACATGACCATTTGATTACAGTCTTCAAATACTCCTTGGTTTTGATTTAGTGAATTGCTTTATCATTTTCTTTCTCCTCTTAAAAATAAGACTACTCAGACGTTGAATCAGGTTGAACCATATTGAATGGCCATTTCTGCAAGTCAAGAATTATCAAATATGGGCCATTTCATATGGTTCAACCTAATACTAAATTTAATGTACCGGGGACTGGTAGGTGACATTTTCTGAATTATTTTAGCAAAGTTTAGATGATCAATTATTTTCTAAGACTATCCTGTATGCTCACATTAGAGTTCCAATACAATTGGAAGAGGCTAATAAGAAACTCCTATTCTTTCAGCAGTTGATTTGTGCTACTCTGTGCTTGTACTCTGCTGATGCTGGGGACGCCCGGGAATCATTCCGTCATTCATCCCGCCATCAGGAGCCAAGTCTAGTACGTCTATATCTGCCACGTCACTTGTCCATGCTATCTTCTCCTTCCATCAGCACCCTGAGTTCTGCATTGTATGCCACCTCGCTACCCCCTTCAGCCCACACTTGCACTCTTTCTATACAATGCTGGAAGACTAATTCTCAACACTTGTTATTCAGTTAATTCTGAATGTCCTTCAAAACTCGGCTCTGATCCCTTCAAACAGAATATGTTCTAATTAACTCTTTGTTAAGTGTAATTAAGTTCAACTACCTGATGACCAAGGAGGTGGGGAGGTGTTATAGGCTGAATTATGTCCTGAAATTCATATGTTGAAGCCCTAATCCCCAGTACCTCAGAATGTGACAGTGTTTGGAGATAGGGCCTTTTAAGGGGTGATTAAGTTAAAAGCAGGCCCATATGTGTGGGCCCTAATCCAATCTGACTGCTGTCCTTAGAAGAAAAGATCACGACACAGACATGCACAAAGGGAAGATATGAGGACACAGAGTATATGGCCATCTGCAAGCCAAGGAGAGGTCACCGGGGAACCCACGCTGCTGATACTTTCATCTTGGACTTCCAGCCTCCAGAATTGTGGGAAAATAAATGTCTGTTGTTTGATCCACCCATCTGTAGTATTTTGTTGCAGCAGCCTGAGCTGACTGGTACAGGAGGAAGCAAAATCTCTGCTCCTCCTCAGTGCCTGCAGTGTACCTGTGTGTGTTTATAGTTTTACTTCAAATAACACATTGCTTGGTTAAAAACTTCACGTAAACTGAAGAATGCATTATGCATTTTGCATTATGCAAAATGCAGTATGCATTTTCCTGTGACTTGCTTTTTTTTGCTCAACATGCTCCTCACATTTATGCATGTTGATATGTGATCTGTGTGTTATCTGCTGAGTGGTATTTCATTGTGTGGATATACCACCATTTATCCCTTTGACTTGTGATAGACACTTGGTTTATATTTGTACATTAGTATAAACACATGAGTGTACACATGCAAGTTTCTCTAGCCTGCGTAGCTCAGAGTGGAATTTATGGGCTTTAAAGTATGCACATGTCCAGTTTCCTATGCAATAACAAAGCATTTCTAAAAATGTTTGTACCTGTTTACACTCCCAGCAGCCATGAATGAGGGTTCCCATTGCTCTGCATCCTTGTCAACACTTAGTACTGTCTGATGAGTGCTTGATTTTTGCCAGATCTAGTTGATGGAGATAGTGTTCCAATGTGTTATTACATGTTCGGGGACATTTGTGTTTCCTCTTCTCTCAAGTGTGTGTTCACATGCGTCTCTTTCTCTCACAGGACTTAAACATAGGATGCTGGATTTGTTGATATTCTTTCTTTTCATCCATGGAACTGCTACTCCTAGTGTAACACTGGGCGCATAGAAGGGATTCAACAAATGTGGGTAAAAGAAAGGGAAGGGGGTAGAGGAAAGGAGGGGAGAGCCCTGATGTCAGTGTATACAGAAAAAATACCTAGGGCAATTATATTTAAAAACAAGAGAGTGGAGTGTATAGGGGCATAATGGAAGTAATATTTCTCCACTTCATTCAAAGTAGTAAAATATCCGTGCCAGTAGACTGTGCCAAGTTACGTATGTAATACCTACAGTAAGCACTAGGAAAACTATGCAAAGTGATACTCTCACAAACTATAATCAAGATGGACTTTTTTTTAATGTTCAAATAACTACAACAGGAAAGAAAAACAAGAATGAGGAACACAAAGCAAGCAAACAAATAATAAAATGACTGATTTAAGTTCTAACAATTACCTAAATTCAGATGGTCTAAATGCTCCAATTAAAAGACAGATTGGCCAAGTGGATAAAAAATGATTAATAAATCCTGTCTGCCAGGAACATTAAAATACAATGTTATAGATAGTTTATAGCATACATTATTTTTTTAAAAGCAGAATGGTTATATTAGTATCTGACAAAGTAGACTTTAGAGCAAAGAAAATTACAGAAACATTACACAATGATAAAAGGATCAACCCACCAGGGACACACAATCCTGAATACGTATACACCAACCATCAGAGCGTCCAGTTACATGAAGCAAAACCTGATAGAGCTGAAAGGAGAAATAGACAAAGCCACAATTAGGGTTGGGACTTCAGCATCCCACTCTCAGCAGCTGAGACACTACGTGACAGAAAGCAAAGCTGTAGAGTCACTGATACACACATACATGCATATGACAGTGGATTCTGCATACACAAATGCACACAACAAACACTGGCTCCTCTGCAGCAGTTCTGACTAGTTTATCTCAGGACCGCTTTGCTCTCCTAAGAATCATTAAGTTCCTCAAAGAGGTTTTGCTAATTTGTATTTATTGATATTTATATATATTAGTAATTGAAAATTTTCTAAAATAATTCATTTAAAAGAACAAAAACCTGTTCTTCTTAACATAAATATCTTTGTGAAAAATAACTATTTTTTTAAATGAGTGGCATTGGTTTTAATTTTTGCAAAGCTCTTTAAGGTCTGACAAGAGAAGACAACTGGACTCTCATATCTGCCTCTGCATTCATTTTGTTATACTATCACACATCTTGTAATCACTGGAAAACTCCACTGTACATTCATGAGAGTGAGAAATGCACGTAACATCTTAATACTATAATGAAAAAGTTTGAAGCTTGAAGACACCCTGAAAGAGTCTCAAGTCCCCCACAGGTATCCCTGACAGTGTATGACCTCTATCAACTCAAAATTAACAACCCAAAGCTTCTTTCCAAGAAGGCCTCCCACTAAGGAGATGGTGCTGGAAGTAGAATTCAATTTGACAAGGAGGGAGAAATTGAGGGCAAAGGAAAGAGATCTTTTTAAAAGTTGGGAGAGGAACAGAAAGTATGAGGTTTTGTTTTTTTTTTCATCACTTTTCAAAAACCAGAGAGAAAGAAGCCCTGAAACCATGAAGGTAGGGAAGCAGTTCTGCCCCATCTCACATAGCATGAGCAATAATCCCATATAAAATTATTAAAAGAATAAAAAAGATTAATGGATTAGGTGCAGAATAACATCCCTATGAATAAAGAAAGGATGCGCCAGAAAAATACGCTTGCAAATACTTACCTAATATTTAAATGAGCTTTAAAAATTAAGATTATAGAAGCTATGATAGAATAGCAAACAATTAGAATATGAAAAACTCAGAAATGAGATTATTGGATAAAAAGAAGTTCTGAAAAAAAAGCAGATGAACTCAAGAAAGAATTAGAAATAAAAAGGAAAACTTTGAGAAACTGACAAACTAGATGGAACACAAGAGCAAATAAATCCAAGAGAAACAAAGGTGGGAAGGAGGAAAACAAATTTACAAAGTAAGATTAAAAAGATTTGAGAAAAGTGATAGATACAGAAGACAGTCAAAGAAGATTCAAAATAAGTATAATAGGAATATCCAAAAAAGAAAGCCAAAATAATGGAAAAAACAAATTATAAACTGTAATACCAAAAAAATTGTTCAGTAAAAGAACACTTAAAAGTATATATTAAAAGTTCATTCCATTTATCAATACACGGGAAAATCGACCCAGACTGGCCAACAATGACACATATTCTAGTAAAATTATTGGATTTTAAAGGAAAAAGAAAAGCCTCTTTGGACAATCAGACAAAAAGACCAAGTCATTTAAAAGGGAAGTAAAATCAGACTGACATCAGACTTTTCAAAAGCACCATGCCAGAAGATAAATGACACATGAGTATCTTGTTAAAATGTCAAGCTATTATCTAAGCTATTTACAGATTCAGTGCAATTCCAACAGCCCCTTTTTTTTTTTTTTGAAGAAATGGAAAAAGGATTTTGTTTCCAAGCAATGCAACCATTATATATAAAGGCCACACATTTGTATGAACATAAAATAACTCAGAGAATATTATTCACATGATTCCTTCCTGAGGAGTCTCCTAGACTTGGGATCAGGCCAAATCCAGCCCACCATTTGTTTTTGTACAATGCATGAGCCATACAAAAAGTATAAAATATCTGTGAGTCCATAATTATATAAATAAGTGAGCAATAGATAAGTGTAGGAAATGAGACAAATCTCCTATGAAGATTTCCAGATTAATTTAGGTAGATACTCGTCTCTTCCCCACTAAAATGTGAGATGCACTTAGTAAGTTGCTTCCAGAAAGTATAATATGGAAGGGGACAGGAAGGTGTATCAGTTTACAGTGGAGAAAACTGGCAAACAGGTCCTGGCCAGGGAATCAAGGTTAATATCATCAGTGGTAAGTCATGTTGATAGCATTTTTCCATGGCATGACATGGGGAGAAAGGCACTTTACCTCTGTGGTCATCCTCTCCAAAACCCATAAGTCCAGTCTAACCATGAGGAAAACATCAGGCAAACCCAAACTGTGGGACATTCATCAAAAAACCTGGGAAGTCCTCCTCAAAACTATCAAGTTAATCAAGGACCAGGAAAATCTGAGAAACTCTCACAGCCCAGGGGAGGCTAAGGAGACATGATGACTAACTGTGATATCCAAGATTGAATTCTGGAACAGAAAAAGGACATTGGGGGCTTCCCTGGTGGCGCAGTGGTTGAGAGTCCGCCTGCCGATGCAGGGGACACGGGTTCGTGCCCTAATCCGGGAGGATCCCACATGCCGCAGAGCGGCTGGGCCCGTGAGCCATGGCCGCTGAGCCTGCGCGTCTGGAACCTGTGCTCCACAGCGGGAGAGGCCGCAACAGTGGGAGGCCCGCGCACCGCAAACGAAAAAAAAAAAAAAAAGAAAAGAAAAAGGACATTGGGAGAAAATCGGTGAAATCCAAGTGTTGAGTTTAGTTAAGAGCAATGTACCAATGTTGGTTTCTTACTTGTGACAAACACCATGGTGATATAGAATGTTAACAGTAGGGAAATTGAGTCAGGAATATACACGAATTCTACTCTTTCTTTGAAATTTTTGTGTTAAGCTAAAATTATTCTTTAAAAGTTTATTGTTTTAGGGGCTTCCCTGGTGGCGCAGTGGTTAAGAATCCACCTGCCAATGCAAGAGACACAGGTTCGAGCCCTGGTCTGGGGAGAGCCCACATGCCGCGGAGCAACTAAACCCATGCGTCACAACTACTGAGCCTGCGCTCTAGAGCCCGTGAGCCACAACTACTGAGGCCGGGTGCCACAACTACTGAAGCCTGCACGCCTAGAGCCCATGCTCCGCAACAAGAGAAGCCACCACAATGAGAAGCCCATGCACCACAATGAAGAGTAGCCCCCGCTCTCTGCAACTAGAGAAAACCCGCGTGCAGCAACAAAGACCCAATGCAGCCAAAAATAAATAAATTTATGAAAAAAAAAGTTTATCGTTAAAAAGACAATCTTAAGGTGAATTATGGACTAAATCTTTGTGTCTCCCCAAAACTCATATATTGAAACCCTAATTCCCAATGTGTCTTATTTGGACATAGGGCCTGTGAGGAGATGATAAAGGTTAAATAAGGCCATAAAGGTGGGGCCCTATATGAGAGGGCTGGTGCCCTTATAAGAAAAGGAAGAGACACCAGAGTTTTCTCTCTGCCATGTTGGGACACAGGGAGAAGTTGGCTGTCTACAAACCAGGAAGTGAGTCCTCACCAGGAATCAACCTGCCAGAACTTAATCTCAGATTTACAGCCTCTAGAACTGTGAGAAAATAAATTTCTGTTGTTTAACTCACCCAGTCTATGGAATTTTGTCGTGGCAGCCTCAGCAGACTAATATGAGGTGTATGATTATACTATGGTAGGGGTATGCTCAGGAGGCTAGTAGAACACTACAAAGAGGGACAATCAGATTATGAATTCATGATGCTACTATACACAACAACTTGTGAAATATTTGCCAAAAACTAGAAATGGAATCACATCTAAGTTCATCAGTTGTTAAAGACAACTTGGGGATGCAACCAGAATCTCCATTCTCTGGGAAACTATATAGGACAAATGACCAGATTTCTTCAGTAAATAAATCACAAGGGAGGGAATCTATAGATTTAAAAAGACCTATCTGCCAAATGCAACATATAGACCTGGGCAGGATCCTGATATGAACAAACTATTATAAAACAGCAATGACAACAACATCTATATAGATGATATAATGGAATTGCCATTTACTTTTTTAAAAAGTCATATTTTAAAGATATAACTGAAGTACTTACAAATAAAATGATGCAATGTCTGTAATTTGTTTCAAAATTACCTAATGGGAGAAAGGGTCTCCTAAGATCAGGGCAGAGTTATAGATGAAACAAGATTGGTCATAAATTAATCATTGTTAAAGCTGGCTGTTGGGTATATAGGGATTCATTTTCTCTGTTTTTGTATACCTTTGCAATTTTCCATGATGCAAAGTTTAAAAAAAAAAAGCAATATGTACAATGTATTATTTTTCAACTTACATAAATTTCTGTATATGACCTCCTCTGCTAGCCAAGACGGAAAATAGACCGTATTTACCTCACTCCTGAAACAAGAACCCCCCCCCCCCCCCCCACCCCCCCCCCCCAGCCATGAGAAGCCCATGCACCACAATGAAGAGTAGCCCCCGCTCTCTGCAACTAGAGAAAACCCGCGTGCAGCAACAAAGACCCAATGCAGCCAAAAATAAATAAATTTATGAAAAAAAAAGTTTATCGTTAAAAAGACAATCTTAAGGTGAATTATGGACTAAATCTTTGTGTCTCCCCAAAACTCATATATTGAAACCCTAATTCCCAATGTGTCTTATTTGGACATAGGGCCTGTGAGGAGATGATAAAGGTTAAATAAGGCCATAAAGGTGGGGCCCTATATGAGAGGGCTGGTGCCCTTATAAGAAAAGGAAGAGACACCAGAGTTTTCTCTCTGCCATGTTGGGACACAGGGAGAAGTTGGCTGTCTACAAACCAGGAAGTGAGTCCTCACCAGGAATCAACCTGCCAGAACTTAATCTCAGATTTACAGCCTCTAGAACTGTGAGAAAATAAATTTCTGTTGTTTAACTCACCCAGTCTATGGAATTTTGTCGTGGCAGCCTCAGCAGACTAATATGAGGTGTATGATTATACTATGGTAGGGGTATGCTCAGGAGGCTAGTAGAACACTACAAAGAGGGACAATCAGATTATGAATTCATGATGCTACTATACACAACAACTTGTGAAATATTTGCCAAAAACTAGAAATGGAATCACATCTAAGTTCATCAGTTGTTAAAGACAACTTGGGGATGCAACCAGAATCTCCATTCTCTGGGAAACTATATAGGACAAATGACCAGATTTCTTCAGTAAATAAATCACAAGGGAGGGAATCTATAGATTTAAAAAGACCTATCTGCCAAATGCAACATATAGACCTGGGCAGGATCCTGATATGAACAAACTATTATAAAACAGCAATGACAACAACATCTATATAGATGATATAATGGAATTGCCATTTACTTTTTTAAAAAGTCATATTTTAAAGATATAACTGAAGTACTTACAAATAAAATGATGCAATGTCTGTAATTTGTTTCAAAATTACCTAATGGGAGAAAGGGTCTCCTAAGATCAGGGCAGAGTTATAGATGAAACAAGATTGGTCATAAATTAATCATTGTTAAAGCTGGCTGTTGGGTATATAGGGATTCATTTTCTCTGTTTTTGTATACCTTTGCAATTTTCCATGATGCAAAGTTTAAAAAAAAAAAGCAATATGTACAATGTATTATTTTTCAACTTACATAAATTTCTGTATATGACCTCCTCTGCTAGCCAAGACGGAAAAGAGACCGTATTTACCTCACTCCTGAAACAAGAACCCCCCCCCCACACACACACACACACACCAGCACCACCACCACCAACAACAACAACAATGACAATATTTAAGAAACTGGACCTCAGACAACAAAAGACAGTGATCTTTGGGAGATGGGAAACAAATGATGTGAGCCACAATATTGCCACAACTTACTGCCCTGAGAAAGTTTCCAGACTGTGGCAGAGAAAAGGAGACTGAGAATAGCCTGGCAGTTTCCTACTGGAGGAAATGGAGCTGAGAGTCAGGAGAGACCAGGTGGCTAGAGCTGCTGGACAGAGTGCCACCCAGGAGAGAGCTGCACAGGCAGGAGCCCAGAGATCTGCAAAGGGCCCCCTTGGGTGCTCAACTGAGTACTGATAATTTCATGCATGAGGGAATTACCATATAAACAAACAGAAAAGAAAAAAACAGATCATCATCTTCAAGAGACACAGAAAAAGCATTTGACAAAATCCAACATCCATTTCCGATAAAAATTCTCATCAAATAATAGAAAGGAACTTCCTCAATCCGCTGAAGGGCATCTACAAAAAGCCCACAGCAGATGTCATGTATAAGGATGAAAGTCTCAGTGCTGTCCCCATAAGATTGGGAACAAATCAGGGAGGGCTGCTCCTATCAGTCCTATTCAACATTGTACTGGAGGTTCTAGTTAGTGCAGTCAGACAAGAAAAGAAATAAAAGGCATCGAGAGTAAAAAGTAAAAAAAAAAATTTATTAATTTTTATTGGAGTATAGTTGCTTTACAATGTTGTGTTAGTTTCTGCTGTACAGCAAAGTGAGCCAGCTATACATATACATATATCCCCTCTTTTTTGGATTTTCTTCCCATTTAGTTCACTACAGATCACTGAGTAGAGTTCCCGGTGCTACACAGTAGGTTCTCCTTAGTTATCTAATTTATACATAGTAGTGTATATATGTCAATCCCAATCTCCCAATTCATCCCACTCTCCCTTCCTTCCCTGGTATACATATGTCCATTCTCTACGTCTGTGTCTCTATTTCTTATTTGCAAATAAGTTCATCTGTATCATTTTTCTAGATTCCACATATAAGTGATATTATACAATATTTGTTTTTCTCTTTCTGACTTACTTCACTCTGTATGACAGTCTCTAGGTCTATCCAAATTTCTGCAAACTGCACAATTTTGTTCCTTTTTATGGCTGAGTAATATTCCATTGTATATATGTACCATATCCTCTGGGTTTTTCTTGAATTTTATTTTATTTTTTTATACAGCAGGTTCTTATTAGTTATCCATTTTATACATATTAGTGTATATATGGCAATCCCAATCTCCCAAATCATCACACCCCCACCACCACCCCCGGCCACTTTCCCCCCTTAGTGTCCATACATTTGTTCTCTACATCTGTGTC
>NC_041222.1:84845070-84846657 GCF_002837175.3 Physeter macrocephalus
GCCCAGTAGTGGGATTGCTGGGTCATATGGTAATTCTATTTTTAGTTTTTTAAGGAACCTCCATACTGTTCTCCATAGTGGTCGTATCAATTTACATTCCCACCAACAGTACAAGAGGGTACCCTTTTCTCCACACCCTCTCCAGCATTTGTTGTTTGTAGGTTTTCTGATGATGCCCATTCTAACTGGTGTGAGGTGGTATCTAATTGTAGTTTTGATTTGCGTTTCTCTAATAATTAGTGATGTTGAGAATCTTTTCATGTGCCTCTTGGCCATCTGTATGTCTTCTTTGGAGAAATGTCTATTTAGGTTTTCTGCCCATTTTTGGATTGGGTTGTATGTTTCTTTAATATTGAGCTGCATGAGCTGTTTATATATTTTGGAGATTAATCCTTTGTCCATCGATTCGTTTGCAAATATTTTCTCCCATTCTGAGGGTTGTCTTTTCGTCTTGTTTGTAGTTTCCTTTCCTTGGCAAAAGCTTTTAAGTTTCATTAGGTCCCATTTTTTAATTTCTGTTTTTATTTCCATTACTTTAGGAGGTGGATCAAAAAAGATCTTGCTATGATTTATGTCAAAGAGTGTTCTTCCTATGTTTTCCTCTAAAAGGTTTATAGTGTCTGGTCTTACATTTAGGTCTCTAATCCATTTTGAGTTTATTTTTGTGTATGGTGTTAGGGAGTGTTCTAATTTCATTCTTTTACAAGTGGCTTTGCTTTACAATGTTGTGTTAGTTTCTGCTGTACAGCAAAGTGAGCCAGCTATACATATACATATATCCCCTCTTTTTTGGATTTTCTTCCCATTTAGTTCACTACAGATCACTGAGTAGAGTTCCCGGTGCTACACAGTAGGTTCTCCTTAGTTATCTAATTTATACATAGTAGTGTATATATGTCAATCCCAATCTCCCAATTCATCCCACTCTCCCTTCCTTCCCTGGTATACATATGTCCATTCTCTACGTCTGTGTCTCTATTTCTTATTTGCAAATAAGTTCATCTGTATCATTTTTCTAGATTCCACATATAAGTGATATTATACAATATTTGTTTTTCTCTTTCTGACTTACTTCACTCTGTATGACAGTCTCTAGGTCTAGGGTCTTTTGTGTTGCCATACAAATTGTGAAATTTTTTGTTCTACTTCTGTAAAAAATGCCATTGGTAATTTGATAAGGATTACATTGAATCTGTAGATTGCTTCAGGTAGTACAGTCATTTTCACAATATTGACTCTTCAAATGCAAGAACATGGTATATCTCTCCATCTGTTTTTATCATCTTTAACTTATTTCATTAGTGACTTATAGTTTTCTGCATACAGGTCTTTTGTCTCCCTAGGTAGTTTTATTCCAGTACGATATTGTCTTGATTACTGTAGATTTGTAGTAAAGTCTGAAGTCAGGGAGTCTGATTCCTCCAGCTCCATTTTTTTCCCTCAAAACTGCTTTGGCTATTCAGGGTCTTTTGTGTTGCCATACAAATTGTGAAATTTTTTGTTCTACTTCTGTAAAAAATGCCATTGGTAATTTGATAAGGATTACATTGAATCTGTAGATTGCTTCAGGTAGTACAGTCATTTTCA
>NC_041222.1:84847040-84847857 GCF_002837175.3 Physeter macrocephalus
TTATCATAAATGGTGTTGAATTTTGTCAAAATCTTTTTCTGCATCTATTGAGATGATCATATGGTTTTTATTCTTCAATTTATTAATATGGTGTATCACATTGATTGATTTATGTATATTGAAGAATCCTTGCATCCCTGGGATAAATCCCACTTGATCATGGTGTATGATCCTTTTAATATGCTGTTGGATTCTGTTTGCTAGCATTTTGTTGGGGAATTTTGCATCTATATTCATCAGTTTTATTGGTCTGTGATTTTCTTGTTTTTAGTATCTTTGTCTGCTTTTGTTATCAGGGTGATGGTGGCCTCATAGAATGAGTTTAGGAGTTTTCCTTCCAGCAAATTATCTTTCAGCAAATTTTTGGAAGAGTTTGAGAAGGATGGGTGTTAGCTCTTCTCTAAATGTTTGATAGAATTCACCTGTGAAGCCATCTGGTCCTTGGCTTTTCTTTGTTGGAAGATTTTTAATCACAGTTTCATATTTTTCACATTTTCATATTTAATCACTGTTTATATTTTCTCTTTCTTCCTGGTTCAGTCTTGGAAGGTTATACCTTTCTAAGAATTTGTCCATTTCTTCCAGCTTGTCCATTTTATTGGCATAGAGTTGCTTGTAGTAGTCTCTTAGGATGCTTTGTATTTCTGTGGTGTCTGTTGTAACTTCTCCTTTTTCATTTCTAATTTTATTGATTTGAGTCCTCTCCCTCTTTTTCTTGATGAGTCTGGCTAATGGTTTATCAATTTTGTTTATCTTCTCAAAGAACCAGCTTTTAGTTTTATTGATCTTTGCTATTGTTTTCTTTGTTTCTATTTCA
>NC_041222.1:84848452-84849881 GCF_002837175.3 Physeter macrocephalus
TTTAAAGCTTGTGTTTCCTTATTAATTTTCTTTTTGGATGATCTGTCCATTGGTGTAAGTGAAGTGTTAAAGTCCCCCACTATTATTGTGTTACTGCCGATTTCCTCTTTTATAGCTGTTAGTAGTTGCCTTATGTGTTGAAGTGCTCCTATGTTGAGTGCATATATCTTTATAATTGTTATATCTTCTCTTGGATTGACCCCTTGATCATTATGTAGAGTCCTTCCTCGTCTCTTGTAACAAGCTTTATTTTAAAGTCTATTTTATCTGTTATTAGTATTGCTACTCCAGCTTTCTTTTGATTTCCATTTGCATGGAATATCTTTTTCCATCCCCTCACTTTTAGTCTGTATGTGTCCCTAGGTCTGAAGTGGGTCTCTTGTAGACAGCATATATATATGTCTTGTTTTTATATCCATTCAGTGAGCCTGTGCCTAATCAGCTGTTAACCTTATGGGAGTTCCCTTGTATGTTATTTGTCATTTTTGCCTTGCTGCTTTCAATAGTTTTTCTTTGACTTTAATTTTTGCCAATTTGATTACTATGTGTCTCGACGTGTTTTTCCTTGTGTTTATCCTGTATGGGACTCTCTGCACTTCCTGGACTTGGGTGGTTATTTCCTTTCCCATGTTAGGGAAGTTTTCGACTATAATCTCTTCAAATATTTTCTCAGGTCCTTTCTCTCTTTCTTCTCCTTCTGTGACCCCTATAATGTGAATTTTGTTGCATTTAATGTTGTCCCAGAGGTCTCTTAGGCTGTCTTCATTTCTTTTCATTCTTTTTTCTTTAGTCTATTCCGCAGCAGTGAATTCCACTATTCTGTCTTCCAGGTCACTTATTTGTTCTTCTGCCTCAGTTATTCTGCTATTGATTCCTTCTAGTGTATTTTTCATTTCAGTTATTGTACTGTTCATCTCTGTTTGTTTGTTCTTTAATTCTTCTATGTCTTTGTTAAACATTTTTTTGCATCTTCTCGATCTTTGCCTCTGTTCTTTTTCCGAGGTCCTGGATCATCTTCACTGTCACTATTCTGAATTCTTTTTCTGGAATTCTTTTTCCAAGGTCCTGGATCATCTTCACTATCGTTATTCTGAATTCTTTTTCTGGAAGGTTGCCTAGCTCCACTTCATTTACTTGTTTTTCTGGGTTTTTTTCTTGTTCCTTCATCTGGTACATAGCCCTCTGTCTTTTCATCTTTTCTATCTTTCTGTGAATGTGGTTTTTGTTCCACAGGCTGCAGCATTGTAGTTCTTTTTTTTTTTTTTTTTTTTTTGTGGTACACAGGCCTCTCACTGTTGTGGCCTCCCGTGTTGCGGAGCACAGGATGGACGCGTAGGCTCAGCGGCCATGGCTCACGGGCCCAGCCGCTCTGCGGCATGTGGGATCTTCCCGGACTGGGGCATGAACCCGTGTCCCCTGCATCAGCAGG